>NC_138984.1:95649837-96004249 GCF_964341445.2 Mesoplodon mirus
ATGTTAATGTTGTACTCTTTGGATCTGGATTTTATCACAGTGTCTCTGTTGCTAGATAAAAATTTTCAAGATAGCGCATCTAAGAAACAATGCCCTTTCCTTTAGTGAAATCTTAACCTAAAGTCAATATTAACTTGCATTTCAACTTTTCTGTATGTCTGGTCTCTGCTGAAACTGGTCACTACAGTTCTCAATATCTTATTAGTTTGAATTTTGCTCATGTTTTTTTAAACACTTCCTATATGCCATTGTATTAAATGCCTTTGATTAATCCTTAGTCTTTCTTTAGTCTCCACACCAGTGCCATATGCTAAGAAGCACCTTCTCCCATATTTTGTAGGTGAGGAAACCAAAGCTTATATGTCACATGAGATCTGAGTCACCAGTCTGAGCCAGAGCCCATATTCTCACCCACCATGTGAGGTGATCTTCCTGGGTTAGCCACCTTATTAGATTTTTCAAGCCAAAGAGCACTGCAATCTTGCAAAGATCTGAGGAGCCCTGTACCATGCAGCCAACAGAGAGCCTGTGTGTGCTAGAGAATTCGGGAGGTAACATACTAAGTGATTTGTCATTATTCCTGGTATGGTGTCGTCACCTTCCCTAGAATATCTCATCACAAAATCATAATCAAGTTGGTAAAACTGTTATAAACTGAACCCAAAGGACTGCTTAGTCCCAGTTCTCTCTCTAGAGTAGAACAGCTGACACGGAATAATTGGGGTGAGTTTTCCTTGGGTCTGAAAAACAGTATGATTTAAGGCAAGAACATTGAGCCACAGGGGATCAGGGTGTTAATGCCCATAAAGTAGATGTGTCAGGCCTCTTTACTTCTCTGGATCCAATTCTGTTCATCTCTGTACCAAAGGAATTATTCATTCATTCATTCAAGACAGATTTATTAAATGCTTATTATGAACCAAGCCCTGTGTTAGATGTTGGGGTAACCAGACTGTAAGAGACAGTCCTTCCCATCTAGAAGCTTGTAATTTAGTCAGGGGAAAAAAGACAAATTAGTAATTCTGGGTGATGAGTACAATGATGGAAGTATACAGAATGTTCTGTGGTTGACACCTATTAAAGGAACCCAGCCTAGGCCTGGGTGGGAGTGTTCAGGCATAGCTTCCTGGAGGAGATGAGTGAGAACCAACATGAGTCCTGGAAGGATGAGAACAAGTTATCCAGATAAAGGGAGGAGGGAAGGAGTGGGTGAGAAGGAGAGGGCAAAGGCATTTTAGGAGGAAGGAACAATGTACAGAGCTTAGGGATGAGAAGGAGCCCGTAGTATACCTGCAGAACTGAAAGGACATCAGAATGGCTGAAGCTTTGTGGGTGTGCAGATTGTGGAGGTATGTACCTGTGTGTGCATGTGGGCTGGCAGGTGAGGGGGGTGGAGTGATCAGGGGAGGTGGGGAGAGCCGCAGAGCTAATGAGGGACCAGTGGGTGAAGAACTTTGAATACCATGAATATCCTGACCCAAGATAGATGGGAAGTTGGGAAAGAGTTTTAAAGAAGGGGCTGGCTGGGGCTTCCCTGGTGGCGCAGTGGTTGAGAGTCCGCCTGCTGATGCAGGGGACACGGGTTCGTGCCCCAGTCTGGGAAGATCCCACATGCTGTGGAGTGGCTGGGTCCGGAAGCCATGGCCGCTGAGCCTGCGCGTCCGGAGTCTGTGCTCCGCAACGGGAGAGGCCACAACAGTGAGAGGCTCGCGTACCGCACAAAAAAAAAAAAAAAAAAAAAAAAATACTCATCAATCATGCCAGCCCCTTCTTTTTTTTTTGAGAACCACTGTTTGAAGCAATGTTGATTGCTAATTTTAAATTCTGGGATTCTTCCTTACTAAAAAGAAGCTTTTCTTTCACGAATATATATTTTGTAAAACACACTCATTCTATGCAAAAGAATTTTTTATAGACCTGATAAACCAAATTCATTATCATTGTCCTAGATATTCTTACTTGTTTCCATTTCATCTCTTCTATTTTCTCAAGTTGAATTTTATTTGATACAACAGAGAAAGATCTCATGGTACATCCAGTAATTTGCAACAGGATTAAAAAGCTGAAATGTCACTGCAGTTGACTAAATCCTTTGTCTGACTGAAATACAATAGACCAATTGAAAGCTGTAATATTTGGGCTCAAATTTTAGAAATGAAACCTTGTAGAGGAAAAAAAAGTCTTATCTGCTTTACATGGATTTAAAAACCCACTCCTATTCTGAGACTGGGGGAAAAAAGAGGTTATAACTGCAAACTGCATACAAACCCATAACCACAAATTCCTTTTCTTATCAAGTATCTAGAAAGAACATTATATCAAGGAGAAACAATGCCTCTTCAGAAAGGAAAAAAAAGGAACTCTGTTACTTTAGAACAAGGCCTGCATGTCCAAAGAATCAGTATAATTGAAACAAAAAAGTTCTGTGTTAAATTTTTTCATCTAAATGACAGTGAATCTGAAAAACTATCAGGCAGCTGCGGCTTAATGGTGGACTATTCATGCTGCAGAATTATTTTAGCAACACACTGAGTCTGTTAGTGTTGAAACATATACCCATGTCGTAAGAAGGATGTGGTCAAAATTGTCCACATGTAATGATTCACTGATACCATCTCTTAGGAGTTTACTTCCAGTGATTCTACGTGGACTCTCTTTCCTTCATTAATATAACACCTGAGGTGCGACTTTACCGAGTCTTTTATCTCTCAATATCAGTTATTGTCTTCAGAAAGCCCTGCCTCATTATGCTTGTCCGGAGTGTCCCAGTTACAGTTTGGTAACACCAAAGTTGCCTTGAAAATGTAAGGATGCCTCCATATTACTGAAGAATGTTAATCACCTGAATCTTAACAGAAGGCTAAGAACAGCCAGAATCACCAATAAAAGGGACAAATGAAGCTGATTCTATCAATTCAGGCATTCTCTCTTTGCTAAGTAACTCTGTGAACTCACAATTGGTTTCACTAGAAAGGATTACAGCATCTCAAGCTGTGGGCCATAATTATAATTACAGGTGTGGCGCAGACTGCAGGAGCAGATGCGCTGGTAAGAAACAAAGATTTGCTCTGCTGGATGATCTGTCTTCACTCAAGAACAAAGAGCAGCAGCATAAATGAGTTACCATGTAAACAAACTGAGCAATCGCTAACATACATCAGAGTGCCCGTTTGTCAGCCAATATACACACCTCTCTGCTATGCTGACCCTCTCTCTACCACCTCCGTCCTTTTCCCTGTTGGAGGTGAGTTGTGCTTCTCTGTCCTTTCCAGACCTCCTATTGGTGGGCAGGGGCTGATTGGGTAACAGTAACGAAGCTTTGTTCCCTTCATCTTTCACCACCTGCCCCCAACCTCAGTCTATTCTGCTACCACAAGAGGACAACACAGCCAGTGACCCTGAATGAGAATATTAAGGCTTTATTTCTATCTCAGCTAGAAGGAGGACAGTCAACCAAACTTTTCCTTAGGGATCGAATACTAAAGTGATAGGCACTGATTTTATCTGTCTTTAGAAAGTCCTCTTTGGGTCCAACAGTGAATTAGGTTGGATTTACAGCTAATTGGAACCACATGCTTTACTTCTTGACTTCCAGATTTATATGAAAGCAATTTACAGGGCTAGCAGCCAAGTCTCCACTGGCAAAGTGAATCAGAAGAGAACTGCAATTATGCAAATGAGCAAGAAAAGAAAAATAGAAAACAGAAGAAGAGCTACAAGATCTAGTTTGCCTAATTGAGGTGGGGCAATTGTATCCCTTTTCCCTGCTTTGCTTGATCGTGCTCTCAAAGACTGGTCTAATCTGTGTGGGCTGGATGGCGAAGGACAGTGTTGCGGCCCACAGGGATTAGGGTTTCAGTATGGCCTTTCAGAAGATCATGAAGTGGATTAAAAGCGTTATCAGCCAATCAAGGATTGTAACTTGGTATTTATAAGCCAACATAGGGCAAGATTGAGGGGTGTGGGCACTATTAAGGAAACCTAAGGAATGACATTTTAATGTAAGAGTCTTGGGCTTCCGTGGTGGCGCGGTGGTTGAGAGTCCGCCTGCCGATAAAGGGGACACGGGTTCGTGCCCCGGTCCGAGAAGATCCCCTACGCCGCGCAGCGGCTGCGCCCGTGAGCCATAGCCGCTGAGCCTGCGCGTCCGGAGCCTGTGCTCCGCAACGGGAGAGACCACAACAGTGAGAGGCCCGCGTACCGCAAAAAAAAAAAAAAAAAAAAAAAAAAGTAAGAGTTTTTCATCTTTCCTCAACTATTTTTATTGTTGTATGTGAGTCAAAGTCTTAAAACAACTTTCTTCATATCAGAAATTTGGCTTTGGATACAGAACTGCTCACCTGGAGGGTGACAGCTGGTAAAAGGGCGTGTGTGGGGGGGGGGAGGTGTCATTTGTTAAAGTAATGAAAACATTTTTAAATGATGGGCAGCACTTTCTTAGGACTGTGTAGGGCGGGGAGGATCCTGAAAATATGCATAGAACGAGACTATGTCTTTTTCTACGTAGACTGTAGAACATATGATAGTCTATTTCTATGCCTTTAGTGGCTAAAATTGCATGCCCTGTACTACTTTGCAGACATTGGTTTGGCAACTTGGGACTTTGAGGGCAGGGGAGAAAGTTCAGTGTGTACCGAGTATGGCTGATCAAAAGGGGATGGCAGCAAGCACGGCCTTGGCATTGTAACGAAAACAGTCGCAGCATTTTTCCCTCAAGCCCGCGAGACAGAGACGAATGAGACGGTCAAGCCCCTTAAAAGTTATTATTAAAGTTTAGAGTCGCTGACAGGCAAGCTCTTTTCAATAGTGACCTCTGATGTTTGCCAGGACTAGCCGTCCGGTTTTCTGATCACAGCGTGCTCAGGGGCCTGCAGAAAAGGGGCTGAGGTCGCGGGGCTGCGCCTGGAGCCCCGCACAAAGCCGGGTCTGATGTGCATGTCACGTGAGGCGGAGGCCGGGCAACAGCGCGACACGTGCGGCGCGTCTCCCGGGAATGTCAAGGCTCCGGGTTCGGTTTCAGCCTCTGTGTGAGAGGAGAGGGCCGAGACAGGCCTCGGCACTTTGAAACCTTTATCCTTCCTAGCTGTTTGCTTGACTGCAAGGTGCTGTAATAAGCAGGCGCCCTGTGGATTCGCTGCCGGTCATTTAAGGGCTCGGTTGTGGGACGGAGGCGGGGGAAGGCGGGAGCCTGTTCCCGGCTGGGAGGTGTGGTCCCCACCCCATCCTTCCCCCCGCCCCCCGCCGACCAGCCTTGTCTGTGTGTCTCACGTATAATGCCACGCGGGGCCGTGGAGGCGTTGTTTTGATGCCGGGTAGGAAATCAGATAAGGCATTCATACATGGCAGCAAATTCATCCAGATCTTCTGCAAGTGATGCCTGGGTGGGATTTTTGCCTAGCCCACGTTAGCTGGAGATGAATTACCAGGAATTAACAGGAGGTGTTTCTGAAAGGGCTATAATAGTATTGCCCTGTGGAAAGTATAAACTAGAAGCCAAAAGCACAGAAAGTCAGGGCTGCCCTTAATTTAACTGCTGGCACTAAATAGCCGTGGTGAAGGTCGTTCCATATGTAATGTTTATTTCTAGTGCTTTGTTGACAGTGAGCAATAAAAGGCCTACGTAGGGGAGAATCATGGTATTTTTTCAGATACGTACACTTGTACACTTGCACAAGTATGGATCTGGGAGAACAGCCCTTTAGAAAGAGGCTTTCTTGATTTCTAGGTAGGTATAACCTACAGTTCAGCATCAGGGTTAAGGAGGGAAGAGTTAATTTACGTGGCCATGAGAGTCCCTCTCACTTCTGAGATTCCTTGAGGCCAAGGATTAATCTGAATTTCAAAAGGACCTATTTCTTTTCATTTTCAATGTTTTCCCTTTTGCATCTTTGTACTCCCTTTTCACTGGCCTTGGTGCCCTAAGCACTTCATAATCAAGGTTAGAATAAAGTAACTTTGCTGCGCGGACATTACAAAACACAATACAACACAAAACACAAAAAAAGCAGGTGGGTCCCCTCTTATCTACAATAACCAGTACTTACTATGTACTCATTAAACAGAGCACCATAAACATGAAATGAAATTACCTTTATTTATTGTCTTTAGTTATTGCTAATGGTTAATGTACCATTAACCATTATTTCTTTCATTTCTTTCTTTCATTTCTCACAACTCTGAGGTTCAATGCTATTATAAGTATCCACTTTAGAGATGAGGAAATGGAGGCAAGAAGAGGAGATAAAGCCATAGAATTAATAACGGGGGGAGGAGGGGTTAAGATTTGAAGCTAGCCAGATCTGTGAGTGTTATCACATAAGAAAATGCTTTCCCTTCCACAGAATTTTCCTCTCAAACTCACTCCTTCTCCCATCTACCACTTTCCCCTATTAAAAAAGTTTATATTTACTAGGAAGTGATATTTTAAACTAGAGTTAGTTTTACCTTCTAATTGTAGCCATAATGCCATCAGACCTTGTGTGAATAGCTTTGCAGTATCTTTGGTGTGACATAAAGAATGCTGGGGCTTCCCTGGTGGCGCAGTGGTTGAGAGTCCGCCTGCCGATGCAGGGGACACGGGTTCGTGCCCCGGTCCGGGAAGATCCCACGTGCCGCGGGGCCACTGAGCCTGTGCGTCCGGAGCCTGCGCTCCGCAACGGGAGAGGCCACAACAGTGAGAGGCCCTTGTACCGCAAAAAAAAAAAAAAAAAAAAAAAAAGAATGTTGCAATTATACTGTTTATATGCTTGTGTTGTCCAAAATACTGGATCTGCTCCCTGAGCAATCTGCATGTGACATCAAACTTCCAGAGGCAGCAACTATACAACACTTGGAGAATGAGTCACAACTCAATGGGAAGGGCGGGAATGAAGTGTTTTTATGTTGCCTTGATTATTCAACTAATTCCTCTCTTCTGATGTTTTCAAGGAAGTCAGGCCCACCCAAGAGGAGGAAGAAGTAAAGCCTTTTAGAAATGAGCCGTAGGCTTTATGTCTCTAAAAGATATATCATGACACCTTTTCAATTGGTTATCTAACTGATTCTAAGTGTTTAGCAGAGGGAGAAGATATACATATCTCTATTTAGGTGATGAGATAGTTAAGGATTAATAGAGTTAAATAACTTAAGTTCTATGAGGAGAAAAAAACAATGTCATTATCCATCCCTCTATCTATAGTTTCTAGGGGAGCAACATAAAAATATCTTCCTATATTTTTGAAATCACTAGGTTTTCTTACCCCTCTAGAGACAGTGAAGTTTTGTGCTCAAAGTCTTTTAGTTTAAATGGACAATTATAAGATTGTTGCAGGCATCCTATTTCTTTAAGGCATCAAAAATTGTATTAAAATTTTTAATATTTTATTGTATTAAAAATTACTTTATACAAATAGTAAATAATTAGAGCACCGAGGGAAGCCATTGAAGGTCTTGGTTTTTATTCTTGAATCTCCTTCTACTTTACGTGTGGAGGAATATAGTAGTATTTCTCAAATAATAAAGAAGTTCTTTAAAAAAACCCTTCAATGTTGTGAGAGTCTGCACAGGTCTTTAATAATAAACATAGGTGGTTGATGGTAAGAGGCCTTTAGGCACAGACCTAACAGGGCCTTCAGGCTTTCCCTGTTCCCTAATCTCATAGGATCTGTCATGTTTTATTGGCTTCTCATTGGTTAGTCATTGTATGGTTTGGCACCATAGTGAAATTTCACATATTTGGAAACAATAGTGTGAACAAGGACCAGCTTTTTCTTTCTGTTATATGTCATTTAATTTGCTCTGAGTGCTTAAAAAAAACCCTACATATTCAGCCAATTATATATTCTCTCCTATGCTACTTCAGTCTTTTGATCAGGGAAATTATAATCATGACTTCGATTTGAGGGCTTCGGGGTGGGAGGAGAGGTGTCACTGAAGTCACGGGGGGAATAAGGCTGAGCTACTAGCTTGGAGAAGAGAAGGGACAAGGGCGTTCATCAGAGGAAGCAGAAACTGATCAGAATGATTTGGCAGGTCTACTATATGCTGTAACTAGGTATGTGTGTGTGCTGGGTGTGGCATGGCCTATTAATTCTTTAGCATGTAAGCTATAGGCACTGGTGTATTGGTATAGGCAATGCGTTTAGCACAATATAGACCCTTAAAAAAAGTTAGGAATCACAGCTTAGATTTTTTTTAATATGAAATTTTCTCTCTTTTTCTTTTTTTCTAGGTAGTCAGCTGAAGATTTATTCTTCCCTTCACTTCAAAGAAAGGATCATCATAAAAATGTTCCACTCTTCTTTTACCTTCCCAAAGAAAACTTTCAACAATAATAGTCTGTTGCTTTCTTTCTTTTTTTTTTTTTTTGCGGTACATGGGCCTCTCACTGTGGTGGCCTCTCCCGTTGTGGAGCACAGGCTCCGGACGCGCAGGCTCAGCGGCCATGGCTCACGGGCCCAGCCGCTCCGCGGCATGTGGGATCCTCCCGGACCGGGGCACGAACCCGTGTCCCCTGCATTGGCAGGCGGACTCTCAACCACTGTGCCACCAGGGAAGCCCTCTTTTTTTTTTTTAATGGTCTGCTGCTTTCTAGTTCTCTCTGACTTTAGGCAAGGACATTTCTATTTCATTTTTTTTTAACATCTTTATTGGAGTATAATTGCTTTACAATGGTGTGTTAGTTTCTGCTTTATAACAAAGTGAATCAGTTATACATATACATATACATATATCCCCATATCTCTTCTCTCTCGTGCCTCCCTCCCTCCCACCCTCCCTTTCCCACCCCTCTAGGTGGTCACAAAGCATGGAGCTGATCTCCCTGTGCTATGCGGCTGCTTCCCTCTAGCTATGTATTTTACGTTTGGTAGTGTATATATGTCCATGCCACTCTCTCACTTTGTCCCAACTTACCCTTCCCCCGCCACCATATCCTCAAGTCCATTCTCTAGTAGGTCTGTGTCTTTATTCCCATCTTGCCCCTAGGTTCTTCATGACCTTTTTTTTTTTTTTAGATTCTATATATATGTGTTAGCATATGGTATTTGTTTTTCTCTTTCTGACTTACTTCACTCTGTATGACAGACTCTAGGTCCATCCACCTCACTACAAATAACTCAGTTTCGCTTCTTTTTATGGCTGAGTAATATTCCATTGTCTGTATGTGCCACATCTTCTTTATCCATTCATCTGTCGATGGACACTTAGGTTGCTTCCAGGTCCTGGCTATTGTAAATAGTGCTGCAGTGAACATTGTGGTACATGACTCTTTTTGAATTATGGTTTTCTCAGGGTATATGCCCAGTAGAGGGATTGCTGGGTCGTATGGTAGCTCTATTTTTAGTCTTTTAAGGAACCTCCATACTGTTGTCCATAGTGGCTGAATCAATTTACATTCCCACCAACAGTGCAAGAGGGTTCCCTTTTCTCCACACCCTCTCCAGCATTTATTGTCTGTAGATTTTTTGATGATTTAAAAATGTTTTAATTTAGTATCTACTATGTACCAAACAATGGAACAGAGGAAAATGTCCCCTGATTTCCAAAACTCGGCATCTCAGTACTGGACAAGATAGGGTGTTTTTTTTTTTTTTTTAGTATTATAAATCATATTTTAAATTTAAGCTTAAGTGTTATAAATTTTAGATTTAATTCTTTTGTTATCTTGGACATATTATATAGGTTTCTAGAAAAGGGACAAATGAGGTCTGAGGAATCCAGTGCTCCTATTTTTTTATTGTGTCAAGAACAACTGCAGTTATTGTATGTAAAATTATTTCTTCTTAGTTAATATTTGTTGATTAGTTTTTCCAGGCTATAAACAAAGATGAATGTGACTTGTTGTGAAACTCAGTGTTTTAGTTCCTTTGGTTTTTAACAAAGTAGCTCTAATGCTAAACATCAGAAGCTGCAGCATCCTCCCAGAACTTATAAACAGCAAATATTATATTCCCAGGGCTGATGTTTTGAAACCTTTAACAAGTGTCCAATGTTTCATTGAGCTATTCAGGATCTCAGCTACCATTGTCAGCTATGAAACAAGTGGCTCAGGACCCCAGGAGAGAAGGAGCTTCCATCTCAACTTAAAGTCTAGGAAGCAACTCGAATGTTTCTCAGCAGGTTCATCTGGAGGCTTTTCTTAGTTGCCTTGATGGTTTTGAGTAAAGAGAACTTGCTGATATATACGTAAATCATGATTTCCTAGAAATCATGGCTAACTTCAGGCTATATTAGGGTGCCTAAATAGTAGTTGAGCAAGCTTTTGGGGGGAGACTGGCACGCCTGGTGAAGTTCCCTGATATACTTGGGTAGAAGTTTAATAGGTGAGGAAACTACAGAGAGGTTCATTATTGATGCTCATTGGTATGCATTTAGTGTAGGTCTTCTTCACTAGATCTAAATTCATTTTTACCACTGTCTTTTTGAACTATCTTTCAAAATCAAAGAAAAGATCTAAGTACTGCCACTCCCTTCTAGAAACCACCAGGAAAACAACATTTCTAGCCTTATATTGTATATTCTCTTCAGTTTGCTAATTGTATTTTGATTTGTAGCTGAATTTGTCACTGATCGATTTCTGTGTCCACAACTGAGCATTACTGGGTTTTTTAAAGTTTACGGATATTCTACCTTTTCCCCCAAAAGAATTTAAGGCAGCTTATAAAAATAAATCCAATAAAAATTCTCTACTTCAAGGCTGTGTCCAAAATACAAGAAGTCCTTAGGGTTTATTTTTCAATTATTATGTAAAATGTGAAATAACCAATAAGCAGCAAAAGCGAATTTTACTTTCTGTGTTGATTTTGTCCCCATATTACCAACGCAGTAATAATCAAGAGGAGTCTGCCACCTGAAACTAGGCAGAGCTATTGGGCTCACCAAAGTCAACATGCCCAGGAGTGTTCTCAGAACATCTTTGATTTCACCACCCCTGGGTCTTCACAGAGAAGGGATGACACTAAAAGGTATGCAGCCAAACGGTAATTGTTAGGTGTCATCTTCTGCTGGGAAATAAGATAATTAAGTAATTGCTTTTATGCCACCACTTACAGATACCACAGCCTCTCTCTGGAAAATAATAACCCTTTAAGTGGACCAAGCCCATAGGTTATAGCATATGACTTTTTCGGATTCTGCAGTGTTTAGCATTTGAGGTTGTAGTTTGGATATATTTCAGAGGAGCACAGCCAACTTGGTATTACTCAGTGTCTGACCAGCCAACCTGGACCCCTTCAGAAGGTGATTTTCCAGTCTGAATTTTTCAGGGCCTAGTTTTCCCCCTCCTATTTCCTTCTCCATTATGTTGCTTGCATTCATGGCTTATTAGCAGGGCCAGCAGAAATGCTGGCTGCAAAAGTCAGGAGAAGTACAATCAGTCCAAATTGAAGGTCGCTAGGCATATAGATGAAAGATTTAGTGGGGAAGAAATATGGTTTTAAACGAATTTTTTGAATGCTTTCAGATTTTATCAATCTATCATATCTTTGATGTTACTTATCAAAGGAAATGGATCTTTCTGTGTTCCTCTCAATCTATGAATGTGCTCAAGTGAATCCCATTTATTTTCCTTTTTTTTTTTTAATGACCAGTAGGCAAAAACCCACTTTCCTCTCAGTTTTCCTGTGGTACCATCATGGATTTATACTTCTCTGAAGAAGTTTCTCCACTTGCTTCCTTCGCACTGACCTCTCAGCCCTCTTCATCTGACATGCTCTTCCATCACTTTGATGCTTCTGCTCTCCCCAATGTCACCCACGTCTTACTGATTGCTACATCCAGTGGATGCTGTCAGTCCTTATCTTGCTGAGCCCCTACTGCATTTGGTGTTGTGGATCATTCTTTACTTCTTGAAGCTCTCTTCTCCTGTAAGATCCATGAGGCTATATCCCTCTAGCTATTCTTGTAACATTCTGACCATCCCCTTTCTGGCACCTCTTCCGCCATCCACACAACAAATGTTGCCATAGCCCTGGGTTATGTCCTTTGTAAGTGGCATTTCTCACTCTATATGTTTCACCTGAGTAAAATTCCCCATTTTGACTGAACAGATACCTATTTGCTAATGACTCTCTCTCTCTCTCTCTCTCTCTCCAGTCTCAACTCTCATTCAAGATTTGGATTTGCACATCCAGTTTCCTGTTTGTTGTTGCCACCTACATAGTTCACTGGCCTCTCAAACGGAATTGACTCTGTTGAATTTTTGTCTTTCCTCTTTCATTGGCTCCTCTTAGCGTATTCTTTTTCCTTTAGTGTCTTCACCATTTACCCAAATTAGAAATCCAGAATTTCACTTTACATCCCTTACTCTATCAGTTGTCTAGACTGGCTAGATTTGCCTCCAAATACTTCTTGAATAAATCCCTTTTCTCCATTCCTATCTTGACCTTAGTTCTAGTCTTTGTCATCTCTTGCTTGGATTTTTTTTTTTTTTTTGGCTGCATTGGGTCTTCATTGCTGTGCACAGGCTTTCTCTAACTGCGGCCAGCAGGGCTATTCTTCGTTGTGCAATGTGGGCCTCTCATTGCAGTGGCTTCTCTTGCCGTGGAGCACAGGCTCCAGGCACACGGGCTTCAGTAGTTGTGGCATGTGGGCTCAGTAATTGTGGTTCACAGACTCTAGAGCGCAGGCTCAGCAGTTGTGGCTTATGGGCTTAGTTGCTCTGCGGCAGGTGGGATCCTCCCAGACCAGGGTTTGAACCGGTATCCCCTGCATTGGCAGGCGGATTCTCAACCACTGCGCCACCAAGGAAGTCCTCTTGCTTGGATTAATGCAACAGTTATTCTAATTGTCCTTTCTCCCACTAATTGTTTCTCCTTCTCAAATCTATCCTCCACAATACTACCTGAAGTATAATAAATCTTATCTGAAGTAAAATGCAAATTTGACCCTTGTTACTCTCTTGCTTAAGTCTCTTCAACTCTTCATTATCTACATTATCCTAGAGGCCCTATAGGTTTGCATTTAAGATTCTTAATTTATGAAAATATTTCCATTACTCTAGGAGATGGATCCAAA
Organism: Mesoplodon mirus; assembly: GCF_964341445.2. Classification (NCBI taxonomy): domain Eukaryota; kingdom Metazoa; phylum Chordata; class Mammalia; order Artiodactyla; family Ziphiidae; genus Mesoplodon; species Mesoplodon mirus. Next base: position 95,662,831 of record NC_138984.1, read on the forward strand.
AAGATATTGTTATGATTTATGTCAAGGAGTGTTCTGCCTATGTTTTCCTCTGGGAGAGGAAATAAAAAAATAAACAAATGGTCAATTAATCTACATCAAAGGAGGCAAGAATATGCAATGGAGAAAAGATAGTCTCTTCAACGAGCATGAAATTGAAACATGAATGAAATTGGAACATTCTCTAACACCATATATAAAAATAAACTCAAAATGGATTAAAGAACTAAATGTAAGACCAGATACTATAAAATTCCTAGAGGAAAACATAGGCAGAACACTCTTTGACATAAATCACAGCAATATTTTTTTGGATCCGTCCCCTAGAGTAATGGAAACAAAAGCAAAAATAAACAAATGGGACCTAATTAAACTTAAAAGCTTTTGCACAACAAAGGAAACCATAAACAAAACAAAAAGACAACCTATGGAATGGGAGAAAATATTTGCAAACAAGACAATGAACAAGGGCTTAATTTCCAAAAATATACAAATGGCTTATATAGCTCAATATTGAAAAACAACAACCCAATCAAAAAATGGGCAGAAGATCTAAAGAGAACATTTCTCCAAAGAAGATATACAGACGCCAAAAGGCACATGAAAAGATGCTCAGCATTGTAATTATTAGAGAAATGCAAATCAAAACTACAATGAGTTACCACCTTACACTGGTCAGAATGGCCATCATCAAAAAGTCTACAAATAATAAGTGCTGGAGAGGGTGTGGAGAAAAGGGAACCTTCCTATACTGTTGGTGGGAATGTAAATTGGTGCAGCCACTATGGAAATCAGTATGGAGGCTCCTGAAAAAAACTAAAAATAGAGCTGCCATATGATCCAGCAATCCCACTCCTGCGCGTATATCCAGAGGAAACCATAATTCGAAAAGACACATGTACCTCAATGTTCATTGCAGCCCTATTCACAATAGCCGAGACATGGAATCAACCTAAATGTCCACTGACAGATGAATTGATAAAGATGTGGTATGTATATGTATATACAATGGAATATTAGTCATAAAAAGAATGAAATAATGCCATTTGCAGCAACATGAATGGACCTAGAGATTATCATACTAAGTGAAGTAAGACAGAGAAAAACAAGTATCATATGATATTACAGATATGTGGAATCTAAAAAAAACATAATACAAATGAACTTATATACAAAATGGAGATAGACCCAAAGATATAGAAAACAAACTTATGGTTACCAAAGGGGAAAGGGGCGGGGAGTGATAAATTAGGAGTTTGGGATTAACATATACACATTACTATATAAAAAATAGATAGCCAACAGATATATCTACTGTATAGCACAGAGAACTACACTCAATATTTTATAATAACTTATAAGGGAAAAGAATCTGAAATATTATATATATATATATATGAGCTACTTTGCTGTACACCTGAAATTAACACAACATTGTAAATCAACTGTACTTCAATTTTAAAAAAAGATTCTTAATATGAAAATAATATCCTCCACAAACTGCATCCTGCTTTTCTTTCTCACCACCCTCTGCCATACTCTAAGCTTCTGTATTGACTAGTTTTTGTTCCCTGCACATGCTGTATTTCACCTCTAAGACTTTTTCATATGGGCTCACATTCTTGGAATGACATTTCTTTCCTTTTTTACCAGTGGCTAACGCCTTTAAGACTCAGATCCAGTGTTACATCTACCAGGAATCCTTCTCCAATAATTCCCAAACAAGATTATGCACCCTCCCTTAGTGATCCTATAACACTATGTCCACAAATGTGACTGTGTTTTACTGCATTACAAAATCATTAATCTTTAATGTGTCTGTGTCCACCGCTATAGACTCTAAAGACAGTTCCATACTAGTGTATTCCATGTGGCTTCTGTAGTACCTTGTACATAAGAGCTACTTAGCAAATGTTGACTGCATGAAGGTTGCTTTGATTGAATATTGAAGTTTGCCTTACCTAAGACTCTTAGGTACCAGTATCTCTTGATTTATCATTGCTAGATCTTTCAGTTCTTTATGATTTCTTCCCAAGTGCTATGTATTTAAAATACCTTAACAATTACAGCTCCTTTAATGAAACTTTATATTAATAGTTCTTGGAAGCTTTAACTCTTTCTTCTCACAACGGCTTTAAGTTATACTTTTGTAAAAAGTTGTATGTTCTCTGCCAGCACCCTGGAAACCCCTGGGGTGGGAAGGGGGAACACAAGAAAAGCAAGCTTAACACACATCTCTAGTTCATGGACATGCCAAGTTCCTTCTGGGATGATAAAGTTGCCAAGCACCAAAGTACTGTAACTCGTCATTCTCAGTGAATGAGAGGAAGAGGTGGTGTGGAAAGAACATCCTGTTTTGCAGAACCTCAGTGACTAAAATGTCATCTCACGTTATTTTCTTCTTTCTCATTAGTGCATCTGTTTAATCTTGTACAGCCCCCAACACTAACATGGTTGATTTAGGTCATTAAAGTCTAGATTATGCAAAGAAGATAGAGAATAAGAAAAGCAGGACAGTGAATTCGTTGTTTCACAGCCCTAAGAGGTAACAGTAGCACAAAAGATTTCACAAGCACCGTCTTCTCGTTTCTGGAGATCTTTGAATGATGTGATGCCAATCATGATGACTTTTCATTAGCTCTCCTATCTGAATCATTGTATTACCAGAAGCAATTTATTTCTATTTTATAAGGATACTTAGTTTGGAAACATCCACCAGTATAGTGAAGTTCTCATTAACAACAATATTGGGGTTATACAAGAAGAGAGTTCTACTATATCAAGAATGTAGTGAATGCTTTATATATGTTCTCTTACTTAGCCTGTACAATAACATTCTGAAATAAGATCCATTATCTGATTTTTAATGTGTGGAAACTAAGCTCAGGGGGCATAAGTAACTGTCTTGAGGTTTTACAGTTGGTAAGTACCTGAACTTGAAACATCAGTCTGTTTTTGTCTTAGTTTAGGTACTCTAAAACTCCTTGTTCTTTTTGCTAAAATATAGCTTGTTTAATTTGACTCTTACATCTATTTTGGATGTTTTTAGCTTTAATAAGCTATGTATTGAAAGCAGTGGATGTGTCATTTCAAATTCTTGAGTGATGAGTACATTTATTACTATCGGAGGCTCAAATGCCAGAACTTGACAAATGTCAGCAATAATTAAATGTTAGTATTTGTTACTTGTTATTTAAGATATGACCTACAGCAGTATTTTTATTCACAAGGAAGGATGAGAAATATCTCTTGCTTTCATGGGTCACATAACCTGTTCAGGTTAATTAGTCCCTATGTTTGTGATGACAGCTTAACAAGTTGATAGCACTTGTCTTTATGGCTCTTAAGTCGAACTTGATTTTGATCTCTGAAATGAAAGAATTAGAGGAGTACTAACTTCACATTGCATGCCCTCATGAAACATGATTTTATCAAACATATGAGGAAAACTACTTAAAAATGACATTTCTCTTTAAGACCATTTGAAAATTCTGTATAATTTTAAAGTCTGCAGGTTGCTTACCTCTTCAGAAAGTCACTCAGAGGAAGCAAGTCTTGAATTAGAGACAAGTATTGCTAATTAGGAACTCCAACCTGAAGGTTCCAAATCCTTAAATCTTTCTAATAAAAGGAGGTATGCACTCTCAATATGAAATTCAATTGTTTTTCTTTTCTAATAAGGGCAGAGATTGTTTTACCATGTTTGGGAAAGTATTTTGGATTTCATCACTTTAATTAAAACATCTGGCTAAATCCCTTCTTTGCCATTTTCTGAAGTTCATCTTTGGGTGTGTAAGATTATCTTCTAAAATATTAGATTAAAACGTGATTAACTGCACTCTCCTACATATTATAATCTTTAAAAAAATCAGAGAAGATGAGAAATGAGCTATGTCATTTCCCTTTTAAAAATAAAACATATGTTCTTTATTATGGGAGATACCATAGTGTAACACCCTTCTAGAATTGTGTCAGGATTATATTTCAGATTGCCAAGAAAATATCATATCAGCTTAATACTTAGATCCAATCAACTAGGTAAATACAATTTTATGGGATATAATAATAACAAGTTACACAGCTCAAGAACGGCTTTCGAATTCACGTACACCAAGCTGTGCTATATAAAAGCCAAAGGAGGTGGTGAGAACTTAGCTGGGTTCAAACCCATAAAGCCAGCTCTCAGTAGCATGAGTCACTCAGAGATAAAGGCGTCCAGTGATTTACTTGAATTATTCACTGCCAGCCTGGAAAAGATTTGGGAAATAAGCAGTGTACTCACTTTTTTGATGGCATGGCAAAAGAAAGGCTAATTCATAAAAAGGAGAAGCCCCTTTCATTCGACGTTGGATTTCCTCCTAGCTCAAACACAAATGGCATTGCTAATAACAAAGCAATGTGCTGGGAGGCTAGATGGAGACTGTGGGGCTTAAAGAACTGGCTACCGGGCTTCCTGAGTCTGCCTGCCAATTCAGGGGACACAGGTTGGAGCCCTGGTCCAGGAAGATCCCACATGCCATGGAGCAACTAAGCCCATGCACCACAACTGCTGAGCCTGCGCTCTAGAGCCCACGAGACACAACTACTGAGCCCATGTGCTGCAACTACTGAAGCCTGCGCACCTAGAGCCCGTGCTCTGCAACAAGAGAAGCCACTGCAGTGAGAAGCCCACGCATTGCAACAAAGAGTAGCCCCCGCTAACCACAACTAGAGAAAGCCCACACGCAGCAACGAAGACCCATTGCAGCCAATAAATAAATAAATAAATAAATAAATAAATAAAATTAAAAAAAAAAGAATTGGCTACCATCTTTTGAGCGTAATAAGGGCAACCTGGGTAATTTTCAGTCCACAAATGGTCTCATTTCACAGATTTATTTCTCCTCCTTCTCCTTCTTCTTCAAACATCAAATAAGAGTTCATTAATTTCCCAAGCAGCTGGGATTTGTAATAAACTTGACAGTTACCATTTTTACCCTGTGAATGATTTCTTGGCCTGGTTAGTATGATTCAGGTATGTGCAGATTCTTTATGGAGCTTTAGGATGATGAAGTTTTCTTACAATGAGAAAGTACGTTATCCACCATCTTTTCTCTTGGAAGATATTGACAGTCTGGTTATATAATCTGGCCCAGCTGAGAAATTGGGCCATGCTAAATTAACCACAAACTCATCATCATGACACTAGATGGTATTTGAGTCTCTTCCCCAGTGCTGGCATTGCCTCTTCTAAATTCAGGAAAGGGGTCAGGGCTCATGAGAACAGCAATCCATGGTTCAGCCAGGCCCATACAGGGTGTCCTCGCCAGTAAAGGAATGACATAAACTGTTTGCTGGGAACTCCTTAGAGATGGAATAAAAGAAACAGGAAACGGTTTCTTAATACTAAGAAATTGTTTATCCCAGGCTTCAGGAAAGTCCAGAAGGTGATCAGTCATTTTCTGTAACCTGAATGCATGCATTTGTCAGGTTACATCTGTAATAGCTGCAGACATGCTTTTTGGCTTCTTTGTCTGATTTCTTATTCAGAAAGCACAAACTTTCTGATAGCTGCTTTTGCCCGCCATGGTTGCTTCATGGCTGAAACTTGAATGTGTTACACTGTGTCCTTAAAAGCAGCTTTTGCTTCTGTCTTCTGGCTGCCCGCTTTCACAGCCTGGGCGGCAGTTGTTACCGCTCCTTCTCCATGTCCCTGCCCAAGGGACACTGATTTGCTGGGAGGATGATTCCAATTCTGGCTTTAGTTTCCCTCCCACATAAAGTGTCTCTCTGTTTAACTGGCATAGTCTCCTGATACTTGGATTGGAGGAAACTCATTTTACAACCTTGTTTCTGCTAGTGTGCTCATATCATTCCTAGTTTAATAATAAACCTTTTCTTGTTGTTGCTCTTAGCATGATTTGTAAATGACTTCCCAGAGCCACCCTTACTAAATGTCTATGACCTTATTGTCCAGAAAGGCTTGACAAGCAGAAGCTGCTGCCTGGGGGCTGGAATGTACCACTTCCTGTTCTTTCTCTCCAAGCTGAAGCATTCTATCCAAACAAAAACTCAAGTCCCTGCACATGTGACCCAGAGTTAGTTTGAAACGAAACTCTCTGAAGATGAAAAACTTTACACATTAACTTCTGGTTTCACTCCATCTACTTACAGTGCCTAAGACCACAAAGAGGGCCTTTTTAAAAGAACCAAAATAAACAAAAGGATGGCTCAAGCTGTGGACTAAGGCAAACAAGCAACCAGCAGCCACAGATAGCATCAGATTAATTGCTGCTGAGTCCTGACAAAATGTAAGAATCCAGGACAATGGCATTGTCGCCTTTGAGTCAATGACCCCACAGCCCTGCCAGGACACTACTCATTCCTCCTGGGGTATTTCAGTGTAAAGAAAATTAGTACTTGGACCCCAACCCAGGGTGTTTATGAGCAGAAAGAGCAGAAGAATCCCATGTCTTACTACCAAAAAACCATGACAACAGTATGGTCCTTCTGCTATAAAAATCTGGGATTCATTTTTATGTGTTTCTTATAGCCATGTTCCCAGTGTTTCTATCAATAATTTACTTAAGGTACAATGTGAGCCCTACCAAAAGGGACATATAGCCAGATAGTGCACTGACAGCTGCTTTTTTTCTTTAGGAGATGAATTAACAATAGGTCATAACATGAATGGAGACGGGAAATCACCAGCCAATCAGAGGTGCCTTCCCTTAAAAGGGCAGATGTAAGGGGAAAAAATTCATTTTATCAAAGAGAAGATGCCTTTGCAGGGCAGAAATAGAGACGTAGATGTAGAGAACAAACGTATGGACACCAAGGGGGGAAAGCGGTGGGGGGGTGGGGAGTGTGTGATGAATTGGGAGATTGGGATTGACATGTATACACTGATGTGTATAAAATTGATGACTAATAAGAACCTGCTGTATAAAAAAATAAATAAAATAAAATTCAAAATAAATAAATAAATAAATAAATAAAGAGGAGATGCCACCCAGGAGAGGGAAGCCATTGGGAAGAGAGCAGAAGTTGGAAAGATGGTGATTCTGGGTCTCGGAGGTGATAGTAAGTACCTAGCAGATGGCTGTGGGGAGAACTGAGAAGGCTGAGCACCAACCAGAGTTATACATGCTTTGGGTTCTGGACAGGCAGGGCATGAAGACTCATGAATGAGTGTGACACTGGTGGGAGGTTGTCTTTCCCCTAAGGTCTTCCATGGCAGGCTTCTGCTCCAGCTCTCGTGGTGGCCATTGGAACAATGGACCTTGCTTCTGCCCTGTTCTGGGCCAAACTTTAGGATGGTGATTTTGTGGCATGGGCAGCACTTCTCCTTTCTTAAGCCCATGTCTCCCCCCTGGTGAGATCCCTAGCACCCACCATTCATGAGATGCCTGATGGCTAGTGAGCAGCACAGCAGTGTCCAGCAGAACAAGTACAACACAGCCTTAATCTATACTGCTTAACATCTCTGGGGTGACTAAGACTTGAAAGAGCTGTAACTCACAGGCCTGGCCTGCTCAACTGCAAGAATCCACTGGGATATCCCCATGTATCCCTGGGGGTGGGGAAGTCCCCATTCCTCACCCTGAATATTTGCTCCCACAGAGTAGGATGCCATCTTGGCCCCTCTGGTTGCTACAGAAGCCAGGGTTTGCTCTCAGATCATATCGTTTACTCACAACTCTCCAAGGCCACATTCTTAAGCCACTAGCATCACTCTCACCGTCAAGGCTTTGCAAGAGACAAAGCCAGGCAATATTCCCCCTCCCCTGACTCCACCATTTTCATGTGCATTAGGGAACCCTGCATATACAATCAGGAAGGAATGGGAGCCTTGGATGAGGCACGGAAAGGATTTTCTTGCAGGGGGAAGGAACATCAAGAACATTAGTTGTACGCTGGGGTGATTAACTAATTGAGGGGTCCTCAGGATATGGAACTTTTTGGTGCTAAGACTATGAAAGTTTCAGGCCAAAGAAGATAAAATAAATTGGTCACCCTATTGCACACAAAACTATATAGGGAATCACTTCATTTTCCCTTATATGACAAAACTTTAATTTGGATTCTGTTAATTTGGAACTTGTTCCAAAAAAGGCTGAAAAGTGCATGCTTGACAAATTATTATAATAGGCATATATGTAGAACACAATGAATTTTAGAGCAATTTTTTTAAAAAAGTCTTCTGCAAGCACTTACATATTGATATAGATCTGTCAACTTAACACTGTCCTTAAGTTGTACTTTAAAGTGAGATTCAAGGCCTTCAACTGGATATTGCTGTTAGAATAATGGTATTAATTATAACTAGGATTTATATAGTACTATGTAATTTGGAAAATTTTTTAAATCCATTTTCATGTTTGATCCCTGCACCAATTTTGGGAATGTTGCTTTCATTCACATTTTTTTTTTTTTTAATGCAGAAAGCAAGGCTTAGAGAAGTTCAAAGACTGGCAAAAAGCCACACAGCTCATAAACAGAATAGGATGTCAAATGCAGTACAAAGCCTGTGTTTTTAAATTCTTAAGCAATATATCAGGCAAAGGGAATAGCATATGTGAAGGCCCTGAGGTAGGATAGAGAGAGATTGATACCACCAAGGAACACAGCTTTGTAGAATGTGTGTAGTAAGAGATGAAGCTACAGAGTTTTGTGGGGTCCAGAAGGCAGTGTGCCATGAGGGCCTTGGTAAAGAGTTTAGCCTCTAAAATAAAGGAGTGGGATGATACTGAAACAGATGAGTGAAATGATCAATCTTGCATTTAGAAAATTTTCTGCTGTTACTTTGTGAAAGATTTATCTGGGGAGGTCAGTTAGGAAACAATTGAGGTTGTTCAAGTAGACAAAGATGATGGGTTGGACTAGGGTTCTGGTAGTGAAGGTGGAGAGGAGTAGGTGGATTGGAAAGCTGTGTAGAAGGTAGGATCAGTGGACTTGATTGGATGTAGGGTATGAGGGGGAAGGTGATGTCAAGGATGACCTTGGACCGACAAGGTTCCTGGGAAGACCAGCAGGACAGCTGTCAGAATGCTGATCTTTCAAACACATTACAACTCCACTGGGTAACTTAGCAAACCATAAACACAGCCCACTATATACAGTGCTGAGGTATACAGTGCCCATGAGTAGAAAATGAAAAATAGAAATGTCCTCTCCTACTGCAGCCTCTTTCTGAACCTATTTTCAGAGCAGTCAGTTGAAAATTAGCCCTTAGATCCAGTTAAAATCTTTAAACCAACTAGGCCTAATGTTATTTACTGGAACATGTTGTTTGTTTAATTATAAGAATTTAAATATTTTGTCATCTACCAAAATAATAAGTCATTAAGTTTGGAGCAAAGGAAAACAAAACAGCTGAGGAGAACTAAAACTGAAGAAACGTGAGAAGGCGGTTTTATCATTTTCCCCCCAAAACATTTTCTTGCTTTGGCCAGTGGAAGTGAATTAATAAGTGAATATGTTCCTATCTATATTTTTTGAGTTATGAAATTTGTTCATCTCCATTCCCCTGGTAGTAAGTTTCATAGTATCCCCAGAAATTCATGTCCATTCAGAACTTCAGAATGTGACCTTATTCAGAAACAGGGTTTTTGCAGATGTGATTAGTTAAGGATTTGGAGATGAAATCATCCTGGATTTAGAGTGGGCCCTAAATCCAATGACTGTGTTCTTATAAGAGACAAAGGGGAAGACCATGTGAAGACAGAGGCAGGATTGGTTATAGAGCCCCAAGCCAAGGAATGCCTGGGGCCACCAGAAGCTGAAAGAGGTAGGAAGATGCAACTCAACCCACAACAACCTGAAGCTTTCAAATGGAGGATGGCTTGTTGACACCTTGATTTCAGACATCTCGCTTCCACAACTATGAGAAAATAAACTTCTGTTGTTTTAAGCCACCAAGTTTGTGGTAATTTGTTATGGCAGCTCTAGGAGACTAATACACTCACTAAATAATGTTGAACAATTGGTTTGCTGTTGTCTATGTTTTGGTCCAACCTAGCCCCCTGGTTTCTGGCAGGAGCAACAAGGAGTATGTGATGCACTTTTCAAAAGGAAACACTGGCAGAAAGGAGGTTTAGCTGGGAAAATGAATTCAGACTTAGACATGTTGAGTTTCAGTTGTCTGTGCCATATCTAAGTGGAGATGTTAAACTGTCAATTGGTTATATGGTTCTGGATTTCAGAATGTTGGTTTGGGCTATGTTATATATACTGGGAGTTATCTGTGCACAAGTGGTACATGAATCATAGGCGTGCTCGAGATTGCTGAGGATGTGAGTGTTGTGAAAGAGAAAAGAGGAATGCTTCAAACACCTCCCTGAGAACTTCCATCATTTAAACATGAGTAGAAAATAATAAATGCTGGAGAGGGTGTGGAGAAAAGGGAACCATCCTACACTGTTGGTGGGAATGTAAATTGGTGCAGCCACTATGGAAAACAGTATGGAGGTTCCTGAAAAAACCAAAAGTAGAGTTACCATATGATTCTGCAATCCCACTCCTGGGCATATATCTGGAGAAAACTATAATTCGAAAAGATACATGCACCCCAATGTTCATTTCAGCACTATTTACAATAGCCAAGACATGGCAACAACCTAAATGTCCATCGACAGATGAATGGATAAAGAAGATGTGGTAAATATATACAATAGACTATTAGCCATAAGAAAGAATGAAATAATGCCATTTGCAGCAACATGGATGAACCTAGAGATTATCATACTAAGTGAAGTAAGTCAGACAGGGAAAGACAAATATCTATGGTGTCACTTATATGTGGAATCTGGAAAAAAAAGATACAAATGAACTTATTTACAAAATAGAAATGACTCACCGACAGAAAACAAAGGGGAAGGGGGGGATAAATTAGGAGTTAGGGATTAAAATATACACACTACGATATGTAAAAGAGATAAACAACAAAGGCCTACTGTATAGCACAGGGAACTATACTCAATTATCTTGTAATAACCTACAATGGAAAAGGAACTAAAAAAGAATAGATACACAAATGTATGTATAACTGAATCACTCTGCTATATACCTGAAACTATAGCTGATTGTAAATCAACTATATTTCAATAAAAAATTAAAAAAAAATAAACATGAGTAGAGGAGGAAGAGACGAGAAGAGATGCTAAAGGAGACGGGGAGGGAAGAGTAGAGAAGTTGGAAAAGAAACAGGAGAGGAGGGTGGCATATCTGCCAGGGGCGGAGACTACCTGCCTGTGTTGGATACTGAGATGTCAGACAAGACACAGAGTAAACAGGGCCATTGGATTAGCAACGCGAAGGTCATTGGTCACCTCAGCAAGAATATTTAGGCAGAGTGGGATTCAGATTGGAGCAGCTTAGGAAGCATGGACAGACTTGAAATATTCTAATACATTTTCTAAAAGGAAGCAAGTGAATGGGAAATGAGAAAATCAAGACAGCAGGGCTCACAAAGCTTGGCTGTGAAGGACAGTGGAATAAGAGAGTGCTGTGTGTGTGTGTGTGTGTGTGTGTTCTAAGATAAAAATGTCTTAGGCATAGTTAAACGCTGTTGAAAGGGAAAGCTGAGGGGGAGAATTGTTCGTAGGGAATGAGTTTGAGAATACACAGTGGAGAGAGGAGGTAATCACTAGTGCCAATTTCCACAGGAGGGGATTGGAGATGGGATTCATAGGGCTCATGGAAGAAGTTGGCTTTAGATAGGAGGTGTGATTTTTCTTCTATTGTGACAGCAGGGAAGGTGAGGACAGGTGGGAGGAGCTGCGGATGGGCAGGTATAGATTTCATGGTGGGAAGCTCAGGTTGGGAGTTATCATCTAATATATGTCTTTTCCCAGAAAGTTAAAAGTTCATGACTTAATTTTTTTCTAGTTCAGATGCTACTTTACACTGAGATCCTCTTCAATATCTACAATTAAGACAAATAAGTGACATTTTAGGATTGTGGTTTCTCTAAAACTTTAGACCACATGACTCTGTATTTGGCTACAGTGTCAGGACACTGTACTGTTCTTACAAAGTCTTGCAATTATTTTTGGTTATTAACATCTCCAGAAAATGGCACAGATATCCATAGAAGTATAATGTTTTGTTACTTTCCTGAGAGACAAATTACAACAGTTTCCAAAAGGAAAAAAAATATGGCATATTCATGAAAAAATTGGATATTTCCTAATGGATTCAACAAAACTTTAAAAAATGTAAGCAGTCATATATATAATAGCATAACTGCTGTTTTGTCATTATTCTCAAAGGTAAAACTGACTAAATACTGGAATGTCATACATTTGTCATACATACAAATGTCCATACAACTACCCACAGTATACAGCAAGTGGATAGACAGACACGTAGAGAAGTGATTTGGTAGATGGGCTGGTAGTGAAACCACTTTCCTACTGTTCCTGTTAGCAGGCACATAATAATCTGAATTTAGCAGCTGGCTCTTAACTTTACCTTTGAGTTTTCTGGCTCTTGGCATGTAAGAATTCTAATATCATGCCTGAGCAACACTGAATAATAAACCAGATGCTACTTTGAAAATGTGTGTGGTCCTTTGCATATTCTTTTTTTTTCGATGAGCTGTTTTTCTTCTGAACTTAATCCTCTTGTCCCTTATTAAATTCCTTATGTCATATTTACCCTTGGGAATGGCAAGAGGTATGGAGCATCCCCACTGTTTCCTCTGACGTAGCAATTATTGCCTGATAATGATGTGGTAGAAATAGCAGCATACTTGGAAATAAAGCCTGAACTACTCATGGATATTAATTCACTATTTAATCTAGTACACTGTTTGGTTGCTGTACATGTTAGCTTTCTGATCTATGGTTAATAAGCCATTCTAATCAAGCGTATTACTGTTGGAGGTAGGGGAATTGGCATTCCATCAGCAAAGTTAAATACGTCTTGCCACACTTTATGTCTTGCTTTATAGATCACAGCAGGTACCATAATTCGTTCCCTGAATGTATTCATAGGGCAATTATATGGTTATAAATATAATAGTAATAAAGGTTTTCTTTTAAAGCCTAAGAACTGCTCATTTAAAAATATTCTAGGGGCTTCCCTGGTGGCGCAGTGCTTGAGAGTCCGCTTGCCGATGCAAGGGACACGGGTTCGTGCCCCGGTCCGGGAAGATCCCACATGCCGCAGAGCAGCTGGGTCCGTGAGCCATGGCTGCTGAGCCTGCGCGTCCGGAGCCTGTGCTCCGCAGCGGGAGAGGCCACAACAGTGAGAGGCCCGCGTATCACAAATATATATATATATATATATATATTCTAGATTTCATCAGTCTTCTAATTAATGCCTCCTTGGCCAGAAGTAACTTTTTTTTTTTTTTTGGCTGCGTTGCGTCTTTGTTGCTGTGCACGGGCTTTCTCTAGTTGCGGTGAGTGGAGGCTACTCTTTGTTGCGGTGCACGGGCTTCTCACTGCGGTGGCTTCTTTTGTTGCGGAGCACGGGCTCTAGGCACGCGGGCTTCAGTGGTTGAGGCGTGTGGGCTTCAGTAGTTGTGGTGCACGGCCTCAGTAGTTGTGGCTCAGGGGCTCTAGGGTGCAGGCTCAGTAGTTGTGGCGCCCGGGTTTAGTTGCTCCGAGGCATTAGGATCTTCCCGGACCAGGGCTCGAACTCGTGCCCCCTGCATTGGCAGGCAGATTCTTAACCCCTGCGCCACCAGGGAAGTCCCTCATCAGTCTTCTGTTAATAGCAAAGTTACTTTTCATTTACTTTTGAAAAGTGATACTCCATTTGTATATATTTTTTTAAGTTTCTGAATTTTTAGTTGAGGACTTATAATTCAGTTTTTACTGTTATTTAGAGAACATTGGGTTTCACTGTTGAGACAGAAAGGTTAAAAAATGGTGATACACAGAACATTATAAATTAAAATTTTCAGGACTGGCAAATTGAGTTCATACTATAGACCCTAAAAATTTCTGTGAAGACAAATGAGCAAACTAAAAACCAGAATAAGAATTTGGAAAACAAGTGTTTGGGGTTCTGTCCAGCTCACTGCAAGGCCTTCAGCAAGTCACTTAATTCCTCTGAACTTCTGTTTCCTAATCATAAAATGAGAGTATCAGACTAGATGTTCTTTCCAATGTCTTTTTTAGCTTTAACAGTCCCAGGACAACCACATGTTATGGGTCAGAGTATAATAACTATAAATAATGATATGTTTCTTCTGGAAAGAAAAGCAGGCACACTAAATTACTGTATTACAAAATATGGGAAATAATACAGGCATAACAAAATGCATGTGGAATGAATCAGACTGAGGGTCAGATCCTAGCTTCACCATCACTGGCCTTAAACAGTTCACGTAATGGTCTCTGCACGTTCCCTCACTTCTAAAATGGGAGTCATCACTCTTCCTCGATGGGCCCATGACAACAAACAACCAAACAGATGTACAGAGCTTAGCACAGGGCCAGGCACAGTAAGTACTCAATAGAGGCTAGTTATTACTTTTGTTGTTTTTGTCACAGAGGATTGCTACAAGGAAAAAGGCATCCAGTACAATAGGTGCTCAATAGGTAGTACCTCTCCTTGACTCCTTTGAAAAAGTATCAGAATTTAGGCAGTACTCATCTAGGGGTATAGACTAGTCATACCGTCTGAGAAAAGAAGTATTAAAAATGGTCAGAAAAATTCCCGTCATGAGAAGGAAGCAAGGAGTTTCTCGGTAAAGTCAGTAATCCTATACTGGGGAAGTGGACTAATGATGTTGACTCAAAGTAGAAATCCATTATGGTTACCGTTAAAAAATACACCAGTTTAGAAAATTAAGTAAGGGGAATCAAAAGGAAATAAAAACACCTCCGACAACCAGGAAGCCAATTCACTCATAAGCAAAAATCAGTGAGGTGGGAAGACCTATTGAGGAAAATCAATGAAGTGAGAATTCTTCCTTGCATCCAGGTTCCAGCAAGATTCTGTGCTGAGCTCTCATTAATACACCCGCCCTGAACTTCCTTTACCTCCCCTGGCTGCTTCTCCTCAGTATATCTTGTCATAGAAGATGCTTGACTTGTAAACCAAATGCTCACTCCACTGTGCTGTAGAAATGTGACTGTGGAAGCCTCTTAACCCCTTAGGAGTTTGTTTTCTCCTAGCTGGGGGATGCATTGTAATGAAAGAATTATGCAATGTAACCTGTTCCTATGTAATCTATATCAAAAGATACATCGCTTTATTTCCAAATTATAATTTTACAGTTGAACCTTCCAATGGCTGATTTGCGTGAAATGAGCCCCTCTCAGTGTCACCCCACCTATTTCTGAGAGTTGCTCAGGAGTCTTGCGATTTCTGGCAGGATCCTTTTAGTTTTTTCTGATCTCTCTCTCTCCCTCTCTCCCCCCCCTTCCTCCCTCCCTTCTTCTTTTCCTCTCTTTTTGGATCTCACTGTTGATTTTCCTGCTTCTTACGCATACAATGTTGCCATTTGCGAAAACTGTCTTTTACTGGCATTCCTGCTCTTAGAACTGGGCAAGGCACCTGCTTTGACCTTCCTCCTGCCACGCCCCACCCCATGGGGTTGGGGAATCCACTGGGCCCACCTACCCTTTTCTAGACCATGCTCTGGGTCCCTGGGACTCCAGAATCTCCTGCCCAGAGCACTTTCAGGCTGCAACCCTGGCCCTCCATCCTGAAGCCTGAACATGCGATGGGCACACCCTCTAGGCTCCAGGGGATGGCTAAGGGTGGCTGTTTGCTGTGGGAGGGCGTATGGAGATTGAAAATGAGGCCTGGGATATCCAGCCATGGGTGAGGAGGATGGGTCATATTCTGGACAGTTAGGTAGCTTGATTCATGATGTTTAAATATTCAGGCGTGGGTGTGCACGTTTCCTGTGCATTCCTGCCTGGCCCGAGGATGTTGGGGTAGGCCTGTCTGAGTGAGGTGATCCCACTGATACCTCTTCGTCAGCTCTAAGGAGGGCTCTGCCCTTGCTAACTCTACTCAGCACAAGTGATACCAGTCAGTGACTTTAACATCAATAAGATGTCACTGAAGTCTAACGCAGAGTAACCAACAGTTGCATTCAGTGCTGGTTATTTTTAGGACCCACAAACCCAGTTGGACTGCAGGGTCCCTGACCAGCTCCCACAGCCTCTGGTATCATGGAGACCAGCTCAGTCCCACCAGTGAGAAATCTCCAAGCACCTCCAAACTCCAGTCTAAGCCCAACTAGTAGATGTTTTTCTTGTTCTTGTTTTAAGTGAAATCAGACTTGTTTTAGTGACGCCAGAATGATAGACAGTAACACTACCTGTTTCCTTGAGATAAGACCCCACCTACCCATCCAGCCCCCACTTGTGTGTAATTGGGCCACAATGGCCTGGAAGAGTTCATCACAATTGTTCCCTCTATTTCTCAAAATCCTGATTGCTCTGTCTTAGCCAGCACATGTTTGGGTTACCAACCGATCAGTCCAGGCAGCAGAGCATTAGCCCCAGGTCAACCTCCCATCACAGTTTAACCCACACTAGGAGGAGAAGCAGGGTGGCAGAAGTGTGAGGCTTGTAAGTCCCTCTGTCATAACCCTGCCTCAGCTCCCAGAATCCTGTGAATAACTATCCAGACAAAAAAACCCCAAACCTTCTAAGAACAAGGCATTGTTGATTTTAAGGCAGTCTAAATCAAGACTGGGGGCAGAGTCCTGCTAATATTCCCAATTATAGGATTGGATTTATAGCATTATAGCATTCCCAAATATAGAATTATAGAATCAAATAGAACTCAACATATCAGTTGGAAGTAGCAGCATTTGGGCTAAATTTTTATAATCCAGGGATTTCTAAAAATATGGGTCTCCATCTATATCTGTATCTGCAAGATTTAAAAGGCTGACCAAAGTCAATTCTCCCAGAAGAAAGTAAAGTGTAAACCACTTGCTACCCCTGACTTGGCAGTCTTCAATTTTCAAAATTATTAGAATCAAATCTCTAACAAACATTATCAAGTACGTTTACTACTAAACAGATCAGTGTTTATTACTAAAAATGAATAATAAATCTGTCCTATCTAAATCATGGACTATTGTAAAGATTGGAAGAGAAGAAGGATGGTGAGCTAGGGTAACACAGTAGCACCTTTAAACACCATGGAGTAGGAGTGGCTTGGTGGCATTACCGTTAGCTACTCCACAGCTATATGTATGTGTGGGTTTCAAAAACAGACTGCAAAGCATAAAATTATAATCCAAAGTTTAGGTAATTCTGTTACCCTTCCCTTCGTACTGAGGCTAGCTGTTCTGGTGAACATATTTGGATTCAATTCAATGTCTTATTGAGCGTCTTCTAAATATAAGCCAGTATGATAGGCCCTGACACTCAAACCACATTCTCTTGGCTCAAAGCAATATTTCAACTGCTCAGCTGTGTTTATACCCACCCTAGAAAACGTGTAAGAGCTCCCCTGCTGCTGAAGACCAAGGATTTCTTTTGTTTTTCTCCACTTTCCTCCTTAATCATTTTACATGACCAGGGAGAGAGAATGTTAAGATCTACCCTCATCTAACAAGTGAATAACTGTGTTTTGTTTCATTAGCATGAACACAATGTGTAAGACACAACTATCACAGTGAAGACCAGATTCCAGAATCAGCAAACCTGCTTTTAAACTCTAAGTGGTAGAGTTATTTAACATGATCAAATCAGACTTTGATCATATGTCAAATTGGATTAAGAACAGTACCTACTTCACAGGAATGTTGTGAGGATTAAAGGGGATAATGAATATAAAGCATTTAGCCTAGTAGACCCAAATGTTAATAAATTTAAAATAGTAATTATATTATTTCTTAACTTGGTGCTAAAGAGAATACACAGATTATAAATTGAGACCCCTAATGCCAAGCATAGAATCCTTCCAAAGGCAATAAACTACTACACATCAATAATGTGGTTTACAATAAGAGACAGGGCAGAACCCTTTGTTTTCCAGAATTCCATCTATGCAAAATGTATCTGAGAATGGGAAGTAGAAAATGAACCAATTAAGTATCACAAAGTACATATATACCCTGTATGATAATGAGCACAAAATAAATCATGAGCAACTGGCAACAGATTATTATTGTAATATTCTACAGTGGTAATCATGAATTTTCTCACAAAGCTCTATTCTATTATTGTCTTTCATAGAGAGGGATATATTTTCCATGTTCATGGGTAGTGGGCAAAGTTATTCCAACTTGATCCTATTCTAGAAGTTACATTTTAGAAGTTATTCCCGAGGTCAGCATGCAGTACATAATCAAAGACATACACAGATTTCAAGGCCACACAAGCAGAGCAGACAATCACTAACTCCCTGCCCCCTTCAGTATAGAACATTGAAGGAAAGCAAACTCCTTCCTGAGAAGACAGCTTTTACAGTCTAACACTGAGCACTTGTAGACTGAGATAGAGAATGTCCTGGAAAACAGCAATAGAGCCCCTGATGAAAGAAACATGAGTTAATACACATAAGGAATTTAGAACAGTTCTGTAAATGTGGTATGTCCTTAAAGAAAGTTTGGGGACGTCCCTGGTGGTGCAGTGGTTGAGAATCCACCTGCTAATGCAAGGGGACACGGGTTTGAGCCCCGGTCTGGGAGGATCCCACATGCCGTGGAGCAACTAAGCCCATGCGCCACAACTACTGAGCCTGCGCTCTACAGCCAGCAGGCCACAGCTACTGAGCCCGCATGCTACAACTACTGAAGCCCGTGCACGTGGAGCCTGTGCTCTGCAACAAAGAGAGGCCACCACAATGAGAAGCCCATGCACCACAATGAAGGGTGGCCCCCGCTCGCTGCAACTAGAGGAAGCCCGCATACAGCAACGAAGACCCAACGCAGCCAAAAATAAATATATAAATAAATTTAAAAAAAAGAAAGTTAGTTTGTATTATTTTTTTTTCCAGGAAAAGAACAACTTGGACACACAAAAGAGTATCAGTAGAACCTAGACAGTTTGAAAATGTATAAAACAACTTAGAAATTTAGACCCCAAAAGCATATAAGGATGTTTTGTTTATTTGTTTAAAAGAATTAATTCCGGGCTTCCCTGGTGGCGCAGTGGTTGAGAGTCCGCCTGCCGATGTAGGTGACACAGGTTTGTGCCCCGGTCCGGGAAGATCCCACATGCCGCAGAGCGGCTGGGCCCGTGAGCCATGGCAAATGAGCCTGCACGAATGGGATAGGCCACAGCAGTGAGAGGCTTGCGTACCCCCCCCCACACACAAAGAATTAATTCCTTAGTAGGTAAGGGAACACATAATCCTATTGAAGACCTTTTGTAGTTGGTCTCATGTAAGTTAACTCTGTAGTAATCTACATATATTTATTTCTGAGTTTTAAATTTGTCATATTCATAAAGTTCCAATCTAAAACCATGCCAAGGGACTTCCCTGGTGGTGCAGTGGTTAAGAATCTGCCTGCCAATGCAGGGGACACAGGTTCAAGCCCTGGTCTGGGAAGATCCCACATGCCGTGGAGCAACTAAGCCCGTGAGCCACAACTACTGAGTCCGCGTACTGCAACTCCTGAAGCCCGCGTGCCTAGAGTCCGTGCTCTGCAACAAGAGAAACCACTGCAATGAGAAGCCTGCGCACAGCAACGAAGAGTAGCCCCCGCTCACTGCAACTAGAGAAAGCCCATGGGCAGCAATGAAGACCCAATGCAGCCAAAAATAAATAAATAAAATAAAATTTAAAAAATTGTTAAAAAAAAATAAAACCATGCCAAATATTATGACATCTGGACCTACTATAGCTGCTCGAGTTCTAGGGGCCCACCCAGAGTAGGCAGATGAGATAAGCATGCAACCTCACATAAAGCTGCCTTAAGATGTTTGTTGGGACATGCTTGTGGTATCAGTCATACATTTCACTCGAGGGTGAGACCTCCTATGCCCTTATTCAAAGCCTATGTACTTTTCTTTTTTTCTAATTCAATGGTAAACATGTACTGAATTTCATATATCCACAAGGCCACGAATATATGTCTGGACAGCCAGAGTAAGGTCAATTTCCTGGGGGATAAATTAAATGGCAAACGTGTTAGGGAGCGCAATGAACACCTTCAAGCCCCTGAATTGAGACCTGTGCTTCAAGATCTGTGAGAAAGTGAAAAAACAGTACAGTTGCTCATTAGAGAAAGTTTTATTTTTCCGGTTTGGAAGATACAATGCCTAGGTTTGTAAAGGAGGAAATGTTGCTTTCCTGTTACCTATCACTTGACTTACCTGAACTTTCAAAAGCACTCACTCATATACATTCTCTGCTAGTAAACTGACTCTGAACGCACAGTCTCTGCTAGGACATTGATTTGATGACTCACAAGGCAATCTGTGTGACTTAAACACAATGGCAGCCCATGCAGGTGATTGCTGTGTGTCACATACTGTGTCTACTGGGTATATTTTTTCTAATTAGTCCTACTACCTGAAGCAGTTAAGGATGTCTGTGGGAAGAAATATAAGTTATACTAGCACTGTTCTTAGCCTGACCTATAGTGAACTTGAATGAGTAGAATACTCCTTGGAGAGAGAATTTTTCCCTGTATAAGGTAGGTGTAGTCATTTCTTTCAAGGCAACAGGACACATTTAGCAGCAAGGAAAAGAGAGTTTATCAAATATATCCTGAGTAAGACTGTTTGGTGGTTTGTTATTTTTCAGGCTCAATTTCTTGGCTTCTAGAATCTGTCCCTTGTAAAGACAGCAGTCCAAAAGCTGAAATTGATCAAGAACCCACATTCTGTTCATGAAGTCTTCTCAGTGAAGGAATAAAAAGTAATTTAGTTTAGATTTTAGTAAGCAGTCTAGGATAATTTTTACATAAACTATAAGTCCATCGACTTGTATTTAATTTGCCCTGATAAAATTTAATTACCCTCAAACAAAGCAAGTTCTTTCTAATTAGACTTGATATGAAAAATGAAAACACAGCAAATTAACAAAGGAAAGTAATCACCAGATAATAAAAGCCAAGAAAATTACATGTTGTACTTAAGGAGTGGTCTGCAAAAAGTACTAACAACTAAACAAAGGAGCTTTAGTGTGGAAATGGCAGGAGGAAGGTAGCCAAAGAAAAGAATACTGTGGCAATGAGACCCTGGTCAGTGCCTGACACTCTAGAGGGGAGTAAAGAATAAAACCAGACTGTTAGAAGAGACCCTTGGTTATCTACAATCAAGCCATTATACACAGATGAGGATGCTGAGGGCTCACATAGTAAAGTGACTTGTCCAAGGACACAGAACATGACTATGTGATAATTGGGGCATGTTGGTCCTCTCCTTCATTGTTAGGTAATATATACTATTGGGCACTGTCTTCCTTCTTGGATTCAGAACGAGGAAGTTTTTAATCGTACAAGTATTTAAGATATTATGTAGAGTGCCAATAAAATAACTTACTAAACATGCATAATAGTCATTTAAAATAGACTCCTTCTACAAATAATGTCACAATTGGTAACGTATGGGGGATATATGTCTGTATAATCCAAAGCCAGAAATTTTAGGAAATTTTCTTGGGTGAGAACATCTAATACATAAATTGAAAAACTATATAATATTGTGATACTGCTTCAACAATTGAATGATCTAAGTATTTAAAAATGTATTGGGGGACAAGCATGTGAAAAGATACTCAATATCATTTTTCACTAAGTAATTAAAAATTAATCAGTAATGAGTTTCTTCTACCCACCTATTAGAATGACTAACATCCAAAAAACTAACAATACTAATTGCTGGTGAGGATGTAGAAAAAGGAGCTCTCATTGATTGCTGGTACGAATGCAAAATGGTTCAGCCATTTTGGAAGGCAATTTCTTACAAAGTTAAACATAGTTGTACCGTATGATCCAGCAGTTATGCTCCACGGTATTTACTCAACTGACTTGAAAACGTACATCCACCTAAAAATCTACATGCAAATATTTGGAGAAGATTTACTCATAATTGCCAAAAAATGGAACCAACCAAGACATTCTTCAATAGTTGAATGTATAAACAAACAGTATACTTCCAAAAAGTACATGATAGAAAGGGGGGATGAAAGAATAACCTCACAGTGGAGACACCTGACAAACACCATCTCAGCCAGGTGATCCAGGTCAACATCAAGAGTGATTTCAGTGTACTGCTGTTGATAGCATACACTCAATGTGATGGGATGAAAATAGCACTTTATCCGGGTGGTCTTCCTCGTCACAATTATAACCCTAGTCTACTCATGAGAGGAACACCAGTCAAATCCCAATTGAGGACATTCTACAAAATAACTGACTAGCACTCCTCATAACTGTCAAGGTCATCAAAACAAGGAAAGTCTGAGAAACTGTCACAGCCAAGGGGAACCTAAAGAAATATAATGACTAATTGAAATATGGTATTTTGGATGGGACTCTGAAACAGAAAAAGGACATTAAGTAAAAACTAAGGAAATTTAAAAAATGTATGGACTTTACTAGTTAATAATAATGTGTCCATATTAGTTCATTAATTGTAACAAGTGTACAAATATTAATGTTAGATGTTAATAATAGGGGAAACTGAGTATGGGGTATATGGAAACTTTCTGTACCATCTTTGCAATTTTTCTTTAAAACTGTTCTAAAACAAAGAAAAAAACTTTATTTAATAAAATGTGTTGAGCAGAGTTTCAGAATGGTAGTGAATTTTGCATGTTTTTAGGAGAAATAATGAGATAGGTTTTCCACAATGTCCAGAATCACAGGGCTGATCATCTTGATCTTGCCAAAAGTTTTTAAGTAATTTTTTAGAGGTGAAAGTGTAGGAATTGTTTCGGTAGGAACACACAACTGTTTTTTTTAAAAAAATGCAATGAATTGGGAAACACTATTTTACCTTAATTTTGGAAGATATTTATATCATAAAAAGTAACATTTTTAACACACGCTTTAAATTTTTTCAGGTTTCCACTTCACATTGATAGCTAACTAGCTGGCAACCATGCAGCAGATTAAAGTAGAAGAATCTTGATGCTCTCTAAAATGCTAAATACTGAAGATAGGGTCTCTCTCTTTAGGGTTTTTCCATACTAAAACTCTATCTGAAATGCATATATTTTCAATGCATTCAGTTGTTCAGGGTCAGATCATCCAGTTTGTAAATTCTTCATTTCTTTTGCTTCTCTCACCCTCTTTCCCCCCGCCAATCTCTCATTAGATGGAAAAAAATTATTTTTATGGGATGGAAAGAAAAAGTATAGAATATCAAAAGTATTGTCCAAAATGTGCCTTTTGATTATCTGTAGATTTGATTTTTATATGATGCTTTGTCTCCTACTTAATGCAGTAACACCCAGCCATATTATATATTTCCAGAAGTTCAGAACTGAGAAGAATAAAGATTGTTAGCAGCAAGTAGTCTTGGCAAGTAGACTGCATGATCAGATGTCTCCTGTCCTGTGTTTCCTTCTGAGTCACAGGCTTGCTCGTGGCCTTGGGTTTGTCAGCATCCCCAAAGATCTGTCTTAGCTGTGTCCTCAGAACTGAGGCTGACTTCCAATGTGACCTGGTCATTGGGTTGCTGTATCCAATAAATGATTTTATCACCTTAGAGGAGGATTAATCATCAGTACTATTTCCTCCCACACTGAGTCCTGCTTAGAGGCCTTGGCCCCAAACACTCCCTTTATAAGCTCTTACAAGAGTGTGAGAATCAGCAGCAAAGCCTTGGGCCATTTATTGAATTTACAATGTGTTTGAGAGCAAGAGAAACAGAGATTTTTACAAAAGCTGGACCAATCTGTAACTACAGTTCTGGTCAAATTGCAGCACACCTAAACTAGATGGCACACATACTAATTATCCTGTAGTTTTGATACTCTCAATCAACAAGGAACAGAGTTCCTGCTGAGTGCACAACAAAACTAAATTATCTTTTACTTTCTGTTCTCTCTGTATTTACTATGCATCTGCTATATGTCAGTCTTACAAATACATTATTCTTCAAAAACGTGTGCTAGCCTGTTCACATATCACTTTCTCAGCATCTTCTAGACCACCAATCACACTCCCATACACTGGAAAGTTTGCTATAGTGTTTGTATGTGTGTGTATTAAAAGGGGGCAGTTTATTTCATAAGTCAACATAAAGGAAAGGCTCTTACTTTTGTTGAGAGAATTTCAGCCCTTTTGGTTAAAGGTGGGGGCAGTTGCTAGGGTAAGGGGCCCATTCCCATCTAAAATGAGAACCCTAACTTCCCAACTAAGTCAGAAAGGAAAAGTTATGATGAAGGGCTGGCTTATTATAGGCAGATAGCCAATGGGGCTCACCTGGAAGCCTGGCTATGCTTTCCCTCTGTAGAGAGCCTGAGCTCAGACAGGCAGTAGTAGTTTTCTTGTGGAAATCACCTCTGTGCTATGATGACAAGGAGTCTGGGTATGTTGGAGGGTCAGACGGTAAGGACAGTGGAGTGAATGAGACGTGTCATGCTTCCTCTTCATGATTTTTCTTTACCTGGTCTGACATTCTTGTGTCATTTGAAAAGGGGAGCAAAATTGAGAAGAGCAAAAAAACAAACAAATTGATACCTATATTACTTCGCTAGGGCTGCTATAACAAAGTATCACAAATGAGGTGGCTTAGAACAAGAGAAGCTTATTGTCTCACAGTTCTGGAGACCAGATGTCTGAAATCAAAGTGTCAGTAGGGCCATGCTCCCCCGAAGGTGCTAGGGGAGAATCTGTTCCAGCCCTTTCTCCTACCTTCTAGTAGTTCCTTAGCTTATGGTTATATAACTCCGATCTTCACATGGTATTCCCCTACGTGCCTGTCTCTCTCCAACTTTCCTCTTTTTATAGGGGTACCAGTCGTATTGGATTTTTATAAAGACCAGTCATTTTAGGGGCCCACCCTACTCCAGTATGACTTCATCTTAACTAATTACACCTGCAACAACCCTATCTCCAAATAAGGTCACATTCTGAAATACCAGTGATTAGGACTCCAATTTGGGGAGGGAACACAATTTGACTCATAACAACATGAAACTATATACAAGGATTTGGCAATTGTTATGAAAAGAGCTATTCTTGGTGCGTCCTGTGCTGGGAGCTTTCCCTCTTTGATTTGTGAAATAATTAAACTGGTCTTCCAGCCTAGAACATGTTGAAATCATAACAATGGCATGGACTGGACTACATTCATTATAAATATTTTCAGAGGTAAAATTGTTATTGATAAATATTTTAATATTTTTTAGAAATAACTCATTTGTTGATCAAAATGCTCATCTTATTTCAATGTGCCTGCTATTTCCTTTAGTGTACTTCCAATATGCTTTCTGTATAATTCTCCATCCTGGTTTTCCTTCTAACTTAGTAAAATCCTTGAGGAATGGTCAGTGGAAGAGACTAGGTACATGGTAATTTTATAATCAGTAAAGGCATTTAGAATTAAGTTATCCTTTTTTTTTGATGCTTTTATCTTTGTGGAATTCCTACATTTCTTAAAACATGAGTAAAAATATAAGTTTAGTTGTGTGATATAAGACAGAGAACATTTCTGAATTAATCTTGGATTGAATTAGAAGTTCAAGAGATGCTAGCTACTACATGGGATAAACTCCAAATCTCTGATTCCATATAGATTTTAATAGTACCAAGTTATTTTTATCCTCATAAATGAATCCATCAAAGATTTCCCCTAGTGAACATTCTTATTGTTAATTAACAATAGAATGTAGCACACAAAAAGGAAAGTAAGGGCTGGGAAAAAGCGTTCAACTGTTATTTTTTAAATAGAAGTGAATAACGTGGTTTAATTTTTAAACCTCACAATAAACCCAGGATTCTATACTTTACCTCACTGACAGAAGGAGTCTGAGAACCCTGATATTCTCCAGATCATATAACAGATGCAGTGATAATTTTAAGCCTTAGACATCTGGCATAGTTGAGGTTTTATGACAAGGTATTCTGGCAGAAGAGAGAAGACCCTAATTAGCAAAGTATCCTTGATAAGTATTGTCCTTTTGGATCCCATGAGGTTTTTTTTGATAGATGCATCAGTTGTTTAGATCATTTCAGTTCTATGACTTGATGTATTTCCAAAACTGCCTTCAAGGCCTTACTTATTTATCTTCCAAATGAGCCTAGCGGAGAAGAAACATAACTGCGTTATGGAAAGTCTTTTGTTGTTTGTAAACCTTCTCTGTGTTCCTTTCTATAAGAAACTACAGTCGTCCCTCCATATCCAGGGCAGTTTGGTTCCAGGATCCCCCACGGACACAAAATCCATGGATTCTCAAGTTCCTTATATAAAATGGTGTAGTACAGGCCCTCCAAATCCAAGGATCCAACTAAAGGACTGACTACACTTAGTATCTAAGGTTTTTCTTTCCATAACACATCACTGTCCATCAATGCCACATTTCCTTTTGGAGGTTCTGAATATGGGGTGGCTGCGTGGAATAAGATGGTATCTGACCATGTGTCCTGGACTTGCCCTTTCCTGGTTTTTGCACAGTTGAGAGGCTGAGAGTTAAACAAAGGGAAGATGGCAATGAAGGCCTGGAGAGGGCTGGTTAAGTCTGGTCTGACCTTGGCTGCCCTAATGTTTCAGGGCCGTTGTGTGACCTACTCCATTCCAGGTCTGAGGGGAGTCTGGCATCTACCTGCCTCAGATATAGATGTCAGACATGGAGAGAAGAGGGCTTGAATTTGGCCAGGGCATTTGCCCAGAGTGTTCCCCTTACATTCTGAGATGAGATAAATGGAGGTCCTAGTCAACTCAAATCACAGTGGGTGCCAGAGGGAAAGCAAGGATTTGTTAGCTCTTAGGAGTTTCATTGTTACTATAAGGGAGCTGCTAAGCTCGGTGTCCTTACGCTTGGCAATCAGGACTGAACAGTCTTTCCTCCTGTGGCCAGCTTGTCCAAGGAGGCCCTGAGCTGCAGACCACTAAGTAACAGTTTGCCAAACATACGAATTTCCTTTCAGCTATTTGTTCTCTAGGAGCTTGGCATTTCTGAAATCACTAAAACTTCACAATCTGGAAACTATTACATGCACTTTTAATTTTTGCCTCTTTCTTCATTACAGGAATAAGAAAGCACGTATACTGGGAGGGTTTTACCTCTGTGGCATTCGCAGCTCAGAGCCCATTATGTAGTAAAAGCAGAGAATATAGGCAGAAGGAAGTATCAAGAAAGAGAACAACAACAATATTATGAGGTATTAGCCTTTCCTGAAGGTTTCCTCTGTACCAGACATTGAGTTAAGCATTGTACAGGTATTATTTTATTTAGCTCTTATAATAGCCCGAGAAGGTAGGTTTGAGAGGTTAGGTGTCTATAAGGTCATACAGCTCTTTAGTTGTAGAATGGGATTCAGACCTAGGTCTGTCTAATTACAGAGTCAAGTTCATGAGAATTGTGCTACACTGGCTGCCATACTTTGCCTCCCCTATTCAGTTTAGGATGGAAATAGAAGTATGGGAAGAAAATGAATGATAACAAATCATCGACGCAAGTAAAAAGTGGTTATAATGTGTAAACCTTCTACTTATTGACTGTAAACTGTTATTTGCTACAGTACTAGTTTGTGACTGCTCACTACCATGGTTCATGAGTACATAACTACTAACACTGATAAATCTAGCCTGGAGAATGTAGCTTTCTTTTTTTTTTTTTTCTGGTCCAACACTCATTTTATTAGTTATCTATTTTATACATATTAGTGTATATATGTCAATCCCAATCTCCCAATCCATCCCACAACCCCCACCCCATTTTCCCCTTGGTGCTCATACGTTTGTTCTCTACATCTGTGTCTCTATTTCTGCCCTGCAAACTGGTTCACCTGTACCATTTTTCTAGATACCACATATATGCATTAATATACGATATTTGTTTTTCTCTTTCTAACTTACTTCAATCTGTATGACAGTCTCTAGGTCCATCCGCATCTCTACAAATGACCCAATTTCATTCCTTTTTATGGCTGAGTAATATTGCATTGTATATATGTACCACATCTTCTTTATCCATTTGTCTCTTGATGGGCATTTAGGGAGAATGTAGCTTTTGTTGAATGAAAATGTGTGAGAAAGAGACCTCAGGCTGTTTTCCTGGCTCAAGACTCTTCCTGAGATATGCAACCTCAAACACTTGGTCAGCTTCCCTCCTATGCATTTCCAGACTGAAGCCCACAGGACTCCTATGCAGAATGGGCTGGTTCATATTAGCATCTGCTCACTGGCTGTAGGTTTGGGTGCTTATGCTCTACTTTATAGCATCCACAACTGATTTTCTACCCTGAAGGCTGGGGTCCTGAAGACGTGAGTTGGTATTGAACTCAGGCAGTGAAATCTGACCCAATCTGGCTATAAGGACAAAAATAAATTTACAATCGGGGAAATGAATACTGTGCAATAGGATTGATTAGCCACTATATTACAAATGGGAAATGAAACTTGGATGCCCTGAGATTATTTGGACCTTTGTATTGCCTCAAAGAAAAGGGGTCTGTATATGTGCTTTATAGAAGTAAATTTACGATTGCATCCAAAAAACAAAATACCTGGGAATAAACCTACCTAAGGTGCCAAAAGACCTGTACTCTGAAAATTATAAGACACTGATGAAAGAAACTGAAGACCACACAAACAGATGGAAAGATATACCATGTTCTTGGATTAGAAGAATCAATATTGTTAAAATGACCATAATACCCCAAGTGATCTATAGATTTAATGCAATCCCTATCAAATTACCAATGGCATTTTTCACAGAACTAGAACAAAGATTTTTTAATTTGCATGGAAACACAAAAGAAGCCGAATAACCAAAACAATCTTGAGAAAGAAGAATGGAGCTGAAGGAATCATGTTCCCAGACTTCAGATTATACTACAAAGCTACAGTAATCAGAACAGTATGGTACTGACACAAAAACAGACATATGGATCAATGGAACAGGATAGAAAGCCCAGAAATAAACCCACGCACTTATGGTCAATTAATCTATGACAAAGGAGGCAAGAATATACAATGGAGAAAAGAGAGTCTCTTCAATAAGTGGTGCTGGGAAGACTGGACAGCTACATGTAAAAGAATGAAATTAGAACATTCTCTAACATCATATACAAAAATAAACTCAAAATAGATGAAAGACCTAAATGTAAGACCAGATACTATAAAACTCCTAGAGGAAAACACAGGCAGAACTCTTGACATAAATCACAGCAATGTGTTTTTGGATCCATCTCTTAGATTAATGGAAGCAAAAGCAAAAATAAATAAATGGGACCTAACTAAACTTAAAAGCTTCTGCACAACAAAGGAAACCATAAACAAAACAAAAAGACAACCTATGGAATGGGAGAGAATATCTGCAAATGATTAAGCCCTGACAAGGGCTTAATTTCCAAAATATATAAACAGCTTGTATAGCTCAATATCAAAAAACAAACAACACATTCAAAAAATGGGCAGAAGATCTAAATAGAACACTTCTCCAAAGAAGACATACAGATGGCCAACAGGCACATGAAAAGATGCTCAACATTGCTAATTATTAGAGAAATGCAAATAAAAACTACAATGAGGTATCACCTCATACCAGTTAGAATGGCCATCATCAAAAAGTCTACAAACAATAAATGCTGGAGAGGGTGTGGAGAAAAGGGAACCCTGCTACACTGTTGGTAGGAATGTAAATTGGTACAGCCACTATGGAGAACAGTATGGATGTTCCTTAAAAAACTAAAAATAGAGTTATCATATGATCCTGCAATCCCATGCCTGGGCACATATCCCAAGAAAAGTCTAACTCGAAAAGATACATGTACCTCTATGTTCATTGCAGCACTATTTACAATAGCTAAGACATGGAAGCAACCTAAATGTCCATTGACAGATGAATGGATAAAGAAGATGTGGTATATATATATATATATATATATATATATATATATATATATATATACAATGGAATATTACTCAGCCACAAGAAAGACTGAAATAATGCCATTTGCAGCAACATGAATGGACCTGGAGATTGTCATACTAAGTGAAGTAAGTCAGACAGAGAAAGACAAATATCATATGATATCACTTATATGTGGAATCTAAAAAAAATGATACAAAAAGAACTTATTTACAAAACAGAAGTAGACTCACAGACATAGAAAACAAACTATGGTTACCAAAGGGGAAGGTGGGGAGGGATAAATTGGGAATTTGGAATTAACAGATACACACTACTGTATATGAAACAGATAAACAACAAGAACCTACTGTATAGCACAGGGAACTATATTCAGTATCTTGTAATAACCTAATAGGGAAAAGAATCTGAAAAAGAATATATATTTATATATTTATATATATATATATATATATATATATGAATCACTTTGTTAAAACACTGTAAATCAGCTATACTTAAAACATAATAATAAAAGAAGTATACTTTTATTAGATGGCAACAAATATATGCTTTTAAAATACAGAATGAAAAAGACAAACCATAGTTCCCTTACCCAAAGGCAAACACTGCAACAGGTCTATTAATATCCAGTCTTTTTTCTAATTTTACTGGAAAGTGGTGGGTGTGTTTTTGTGCTGTATGTAAAAAATATTAATATTTGTGCCCCAAATAAGTATTAATAAATATTTGTTGAGTAAATTTTAAAATAACATTTAATTAGTTTCTGAGAGCTATTTTTTCAGAGGGCTTTTTAAATGAACAATTATAGTGTTATCCCCATGAGATGTAAATTTATAATAAAATGATTGACTTTGAATCCAAATGCCATCATGAGAGTAATCTGGCATCAAAAACTCCACATTACTGAAAGAAAATTTATATGGTCAGTTCAGTCAGGTGTGGTTTGTTCCTTAGGACTTCTCTGATGTGGTGAATATTTGGCCTGTTGATGATAAGAATAATAATAATTGCTCACATTTACTGAATGCTTTGTATATGTCAGGAAAAAAGTTCTAATTGCTTTCCATTTTTTAATTCATTTAACACAACACAGCACTAGGATTATCGACATGTTACAGAGGAAGAAACTAAAGTATTTTTCCCTGGTCACACAGTTAATAAGTAGTGGAATTGGGTTATAAACCCAGGTCCAAAGACTTTGAGTTCGACTATTACACTTAACCAGGACAATCATTCAGTCTTAGTATACCAGGACTTCCCTTTTTGAATTTTTCACTTTAATTAATCATAAGTCAACTTGAACATACTTATAAGAGATCTTTTCAACATGTATATGACTGGTATAAATTTACTAATCTATGTGTAACGTTTAATATATTTTGCCTGCAATTAACAGGAAATACGACAAACTGGCTTAAATCAGTGGTTCTCAAACTTTAGCCTGCATCAGAATCATCTGGGGGCTTCTTAAAGCACAGACTGCTGAGCCACACCCCAAGTTTCTGGTTCCACATGTTCAGCATGGGGCTCTAGAATTTGCATTTCTAATAAGTTCCCAGGTGAGACTGATGCTTCTGGTCTTGGGCCAAACCTGAGAAAAATTTATTGACCTTAGAAGTCAAGATTCAGGCCTTATATTGGCTTAATCCAACTTCTCCAGTTCTGCTTCTCTGTGTCTTTCTTAGCTATTATCTCCTCTGTGTATCTGCCTACTCCTCAAACAGTACCAAGATGACTGCAGCAGTTTTAAGCTTTGAATCTACACACAAAAAATATCCAAGAAAAGAGAACACAGCTCTTTCAGCAATTTTCATAAGAACAAGGAAATTTCTTTACCAAAGCTTCAGAAAATTTATCTGAATCTTGACCAAAATTAGATCACCTCTTCATTCTTGACCAAGTTCTAATAGATAAGGGAGCACTCTTTACAGATTGGCTTAGTTAGGCCTGTGCTCCCTAACCAGTCATAATCTTAGAGGCATGCTTCTTGATTAATCAAGAACTACCACGGGGCTTCCCTGGTGGTGCAGTGGTTGAGAGTCCGCCTGCCGATGCAGGGGACGCGGGTTCGTGCCCCGGTCCGGGAAGATCCCACATGCCGCAGAGGGGCTAGGCCCGTGAGCCATGGCCACTGAGCCTGTGCATCCGGAGCCTGTGCTCCACAACGGGAGAGGCCACAACAGTGAGAGGCCTGCGTACCGCAAAAACAAAACAAAACAAACAAACAAACAAACAAAAAACTACCACGAAAGTGCAGGAACTGTAGTCTTTAGATGGAGAAAGAGAACTTTGCTTTGGTGTCTGCATTCCCAGCAAGGTGAAGAAAGGTTTAAATTTATTTTCTCTCTACCCCTTTCTCTCTCTCCCGGTCTTTGCATAGGAGAATGTCAGACTTTCTGAAATTACTGTTTCTGTTTTAAGTTGAATTTTGTTTTTCTTTACACTGACTTTGAACTGAGTTCTTTTTGAAAGAATAACATAATAAAATTCAGGATCATTGTATATAAAAAAAAAAAGAAGGAAGAGAACTTTGTTATTTTACCTTCCTTTCCACTGTTTTGGTTCAAAGTACAAAAAAAAGATATTAAGAAAAGTCTTCTTTCAGGAGAAATCTTCAGAATCTATCTTTGGAAACTTGTAGACAATAAAATTTTACCTTCCCAACTCAACCTTAAAGCTAATATTTTAAATTTACATATTAATAACAATTTAACAATATTTATAATGATAGAACAAGTGTACATATTTTTAAACAGTGCCATAAACACATAATACTGGCCAAGATTTTTCTCCTAAATAAAAGTCTCATTGTAGTTATGAAGAAGATGTCATTAATTTATAGAGTGCCTGAGATATGCCAGAAGCTATATTTTGCATGTATTATCTAATTTTATCTACTTGGCAGCCCTAATAATTAGGTAGTATTATTATCTATGCTTTGCAGATAAGAATTAAACAGCATCTATACTATAGTTGTAAATAACAATATATGTTGTCTATTCCAATTTAAGTGAGTATAATAATGTATTTTTGACAACTGTATAATACATACCCCTGTATAATACATACTACTCATTTGTTTTGAGAAATTATCTCTACTTATCAAAAGTAATAACTAATTGTTAAGGAAGCCATGAGTGATGTATGTGGTTATTTTCATGTCTGACTTAATTAAATTTAAGGGTATATTTAAGTGTTTATTATGTATAAGACATCATGCAAAAAAATACACATAGTGTATCCATATTTAGATATATATATAAATTATATATTTAGATATATCTATGTCTGTCTACATATATATATATATATATATATATAGAGAGAGAGAGAGAGAGAGAGAGAGAGAGAGAAATAAAGATAATTCTCATAAAGCTCTTAATATAATACCTGGCTCATAGTAAGTACCCTATAATAACCTTAGCTTTTATTGGTATTTTTATTTAAACTCAATATAATAGATCTTTGTTGAGGAAGTATTAGCTGTGAAGCATTGTTCAAGGAAATGAGAACATACTCACTTATACAGACATTAAACACCAACTCCTTTAACATAGGCTGCTCTTAATATACTCATTACAGAGGTAATTTCTCAAGCAAATTAGTCAAGTAACTTGTTTCTTGATAACAGCACGGGGAATCATTAAGACTGCCAAAATCAACAGTGTATTTCAGAGGCTTCCAGGTTCTCTGTAACAAAGGCTGAGTAAGCCATGATTCATAATCGGGAAACTTCTATTTGAGGGCTTTATTATCTCTCTTCTTATCTAGGGTGTGGGAAAGACTGGTAGCAGTGGGCAGCACGCAGGGGAGGAGTTCCATTCCGTTTCCAGTGCCACAAAGTGAGTGAGAAGCACATAGAGAAAGTTTCCCTGGAGTAGTATTTTCTTATTCAATAGAGCCCCCAAGATGTGTATACAGGGGTCTGAAAATGTATTTGGGACAATGGAGCTGTGTTAGAATTTATGATCTAGGCCAGTGTCTGTGGTTGAGTCAGTCATGCTTCATCACCCAGGAGCAAACTAAACTCTGTCTTAATCTTGCCACTCTGGATTGCTTGCTGCTTCAGTCTGTGGGTTTTATTTATTTATTGTGGGTGGAGGGGAATATGTTTTTAAGGCTCAATTTTGAATCTGCACATAATGTAATTGAAAGAGAAGGTGTTTTTCAATTGACTAGAATATGTTTAAATTGTGGCTGTCATGTACTGGTTGTGTGGCCATAAGCAATGCCTTAGTATTTCTACACCATAATTTCCTGTCTTTTAAAAGAGTGATATCTACCTAGTGTCTTTGTTGTGAAAAATAAATTAGATTGCAAATGAAAAAGAGCCATCACAACTGGCACACAGTAAGCTTTCAAAAAGAAAAAATGAAGAATTAAAAAAAACCCCACAAAACCTATCAAGTTGGTGTTATGCTAAATGCCCATTATTTTTAGGAAAACCACATAACATAATTTATATCCCAAAGACATTTTTGAGAGTGAAAGGGTCATTAATAATTAGCCCAGGACAGCAGGCCAAACAAGGACTATTCTCAGCAAATCTGAAGGTATGCATTCGAGTTATAATCATGTTGCTTTGTTGATGGGGCTCAAGGGAGACGTCAGAGCTCCTTATCTCTTAATACCAATTTTGCAATCATTTAAATTTTTTATTGTTGTTGGCATGAAAGGCCAAGTTTCCTCTGAGACACTTCATGGTTATTTATCATTGAATCAAGCATATACAACATTGTCTGTGGTCAGTGGTAGAGTAGAACAAGGAAACTGTATGCCCCAGTTTTCTTCTTCCCCTATTCTACCCACTTTTTCCCCTAAGCTGAAGGAAACCAAGGTCTACTTCTTACCCAAGCAACCACTGCAATGCTTAGAACCCACAAGAATGGCACCCACCCCACACATCACAGAAGTGCCCTTGGGGTTAGTGGGTTAAGAGTAGGGAGGGGACTTTTCATAAATTTTGTTTTAGAATTCTGTAATTTAAATTTGTTATGATCTGGAAAGAATGTCCTCCTTTCTGTTCTTCTTTAATCCAGTATATACTTTGATGATATACTTGATGGCATTCAAGACAGTGACTAAATTTAGAGGCTGTGGAATGTGGTTATACACCCTGCTTTAAATTCCTAGTTGATAAGGAACAAATAATAGTCCTGTTATTCACCTAAGGAAAGATACTTTTTAAAACTGAGGATAAAAAGGAGAAATGTGACCATTTTAAATGCTTTATAAAATTCCAATTTGTAAACATGGAAGCTGTATAATGTATAACATGTGTGAAAAGTCTGACATTGCCTATTTTTTATTTTGAAGACTAATTCTGAACTGTCTTAATGTTTGATGTTAAATCTGGACTTTTCTATTTTTTTTTTTTTTTGCGGTATGCGGGCCTCTCACTGTTGTGGCCTCCCCCGTTGCGGAGCACAGGCTCCGGACGCGCAGGCCCAGAGGCCATGGCTCACAGGCCCAGCCGCTCCGCGGCATACGGGATCCTTCCAGACCGGGGCACGAACCCGTATCCCCCGCATCGGCAGGCGGACTCTCAACCACTGCGCCACCAGGGAGGCCCAAAATCTGGACTTTTCTAAGAAACCAAAGGCAGGCACTTTGAGCCCTGATCCAAGAAATTGTCTAGTACGTAGCTGGGAAGCCATTGAGAGGTTTTATGAAAAGGTTCACATGATGCATTTTATAGAGATAATTCTGGCTGCAGGAGACCAGTTAGAGAATGATATAATGGTCAAGATCAAAATTAATAGCATTTTCTACAAAGATGTTGGCAGTGGACATGGGGAAATTTAGGAAGGAGTATTAATAGGACTTGGTAATTAATTGGATATGGAGAATGAAGTAAAAGATGCCTAGGTTTTTGGCTTAGGAACCTGAATGGATGGTGATGCCCTTAAATGGTTATGGGGAGTATTTAAGGAGAAAAAGGGGATTTGCAGGGTGGTGATACTGAGTTCCACTTTGGACAAGCTGAGTTTGAAATACCCTTGATATATTCAAGTAGAGATGTCAAACAGAAAGCTGATTGCATGAATCAGAAGCTCAGGAAAGAGCATGGTGAAACTTAGAGATCTTTGGTTCATTAGCATATAACTGATCTTTGAAGCCCTGGGATGAGACACCCTGAAGAAATTTGCTAGAATGACAGAAGAGGGGGTGGTCAAGGATAGGCTCCTAAGAAACATCATCTTATAAAGGAAGAGGAGGGCTGCTCTTAGTTTTCTCTGGCAAGAAAATGAGGTTTCAACAGGCTTCAGGAAACGGGCAGCATGTGACCAGAATCTAACTTGTGATGATAAGATAAAATGTATGGGTTAGAGTGTCAGTTGATATCTAAATATAGTTTTCAAGTCAGATTCCAACTCAAGAAAAACATCTCTTGAGCTTCTCTGGATGTGAAGAGTACTCACAGCCTATCTCACTAATGTTATTACAGTTTCTTTGCTTTTCCTTCCCTTCTTTGGTAATGCTCTATCCAGGATATGCTTCCCTGGTAACATGCCAGGCAGGAGCAACTTGAAGACTGCCCTCATGTTATTCTTAGATAATATTCTCTCTCATATTATAGAAAAAGGAAGCTTTATGATAGGGGTAGTTGGAAAATAAAGTATCTGCTTACTCCAGCCATAAGCTATAATTAGAAAGGCCAGAAATACCCTAAGTAGTAATTCAATTCTCAAGAATCTCATAAAACTTAATCAAGGAATGCAAAGATCCTGATAAAAATTTTTAAATGTACAGAGACAATGAAATAGATGCTCTTGTTTTCTTCTCTTTGTTTCCAGTCTGCATCACATCCACTTACACATGCTGTCTCTTCAGTTTAAGAGATAAGTCTTAGAACCATGGCATAGTAAATCTGAAAGGATCTCAAAGAGAAGCCCTCTCTCCACCGGCCCCTTGCCCACTTTATAGATGAGTAGAGTGAGGTGCAGGATGAGGGCACTTAGAACTTACACTTGCATGTTGCTATATACTTAAAGAACAATGTTTACATTCAACAGAATATCAATTGATTACACTGGTTAAGATCCCAAGCTCTTGGAACTGACTGTCTGGGTTTGAATCCAGCTCCACACAAGCCTTGGGGCAATTTACTTAGTCTCTCACTTCCTTAGTTTCTTAGTTAATTATAGTTATCTACTTATGGGTGTTGGTAGACAATTCTCCATAGGTTTCTCATGTTTCTGCCTATCTTTCAAGCAGAGACACTGACTACCTTTGTTCTGGACTATCTTTTCCAAGATGTTTGTGTAGATAACAGCCTTGAAAGACAGAGATAGTGTCTGCCTCCAGAGCAAAGGGCAGGTTTGCTTACTGTACAGCAAAATAAAGACAATGTCTCCCTGTGGACCAATGGTGACGTATGCTTACTGTCCAGGCTAAAAGATTTGGGTTCCCTAATCTCAGGACTCCTCTCTTGTAACACAACCTATAGCATGTACAGGCACTACCTGGCTCTCAGAGAACTCCAAATGCTGATACTCTGTTAATATTAATGTGAGTATAAAGACCTTGGTCTCTGACCAAGGAGTCTCATATCTTCTGCAAACATCCATGCAGTTGTGGCAGCCACACTTATTAGCCTCCAAGTAGGGTAAAATCTCAGACCCTTCACAGCTCTTAACAACAGATTTCTGTAAGAAGTGAGTAAAGCAGATAAACATAAAGAGCTTAAAAGAGTGTCTGGCACATAAAGACTAAAAACTGAGTAAATGTTGGTTGTTAATGTTATTATATAATTATACTTGCCAAATGCCTGTGGTTTATTAGTGGCAAAGCCAGGACTAGAATCTAGATCTATAAAAACTCAGTCAAAATGTTCTTTTCACCTCTCCATTCTATCAACATTATATTTTTTGCATATTTAACTTACAAATAATGTTTAAAATAATTATAATCTAAGAGAAATAACTAAAAATTTTATAGCAACTTATTTGATGTATACTTTAAAAGTATTGAGAAAGGCAATAAATCTGGTAGTCCCAGATCCATATATAAAGCATTAAAGTGTTATTTTAGGTGAAGAGTGGCCTAAATCATGGCAAGCTCTAACACGCAGAAAAAAAATAATTTGCTCAGAAATACAGCATGAGCAAAATATTATAAAGTTTGAAAATCACCCAGTGATAATAAACATTTTAGTGTCTACTTTTATTTCTGAAAATCCACTACTGTTTTCTGACAAAGGCTCAAAGTAAATTTCTAAAATGTATATGTTACAGATAGAATCTCTGAAAAGAATGGTTCCCTAGTGCTAACTGTTGGATTGTGAAACATTTCACTAAGACATTTTCTACAAGTCATAGTTTAAGATTTGGTACCTGTACTACCACAGGAATAAAAGCAACTAATATCAATCAAATACTGGATTTACAGCTGACCCACACTTAGTATTTTACATGTTTTCATTCACTGAATCCTTACGACAATCCTATGTGGTATAAATTATTAGTAACTTAGTTTATTGATGAAAAAATGATTCAAAGAGAAGTTATCCAAATTTACACAGCTAGTAAAATCTAACAGACCAAAGTGAACTAAAGTCTGATGACTAGCGACCCTGCTTTATTAAATCCTCATTATATGGCCATAAATCTATAGCTGGATTTACCAAGTATATGAATACGGTAAGATGAAACACTAAAATAAAGAAACTAGACTTTTTACTCCAACAGTAAAACAATTCAATAGTATTCATTATAGATCAATAATTGCAAATCACAAATCAGTCCTACCCCTTTAATAAGCTCTTCATGGACAGCCTGGTTCTAACTGTATGCTCTTGGATGGAATGTGAAGTTTTTGAATAAATACAATTATCTAACTGAATATTAAAAGAAAAACAATTTTATAAATCAGTCAGTCTTCTTCCAGAGATCCTTGAAGATTGTAATTTTACTGTAAATACAAATATTACATGAAAATAATCAACTTTTACAAATTTCTTTATTTCCCTCACTCTAACTTTCCCTGCTTCACTACTCAACATACCCGAACATCGCTTCCAACTGTGAGAAGGTTAAGATCAGTGAGTAGTTTGACTAATGTTTGAGTTAGAATGTTTCCAAAAATTCAAAGTTTTCTCCAGCATTGTCAATTCATTTTTAGTTACTTCTCTTTCTGATTCACTCAGTTCATGAGCTCTTTAAAAACACTGGGGTCTTTTTTTCTCTTCTATGCTATTTCCGGAGTTCTGTTTTCTATTCTTAAGCCTGTCAAACATAGCAGCTCCATTTTTTAAAAAAATAACACTTCACCTGTTCTTTTTCTTTTCTACAGTGTACTTTATACTTTTGCAAAGTAGCATGACCTTCTATAATCTGATCAACACTTGCTATAACAGCTTTCCCTGAAGCAAAAGGAAATAACTAGTACAGACAATATGCTGAATGAGTGAAGTGGGGACTAAATCTAGCCTGATGCCCAGTTGGCATATTTGGATACCTACGGTATGTAATTTTAGTTAATTTTTATGTAATTTTAGGGATTTCAAAATGATCTACGTGTCTCCAGATCTTTTGAACACTGATTTGCCATGATCCTTGTTCACTGTAGTTTAGAGAGACAGGGCCTTGTCTTTGGTTGGCTGTTGGTAATACCCCATAATTATGATATCAACTTGGGCTCTGAGGACAGAGTATTTTACTATGTAGCAAGGAAAGAACATATCAGGGATGAAATCTCTAGAGTAGCCAAACACAGGAGGGGATCATGCTAGGGAAGTCTAGAGTTCTGCAGGGTATAGGAACTTGGAAGACGTACTTGTCTCCCTACGTGTCCATCATTGGGACAGACACTGAGGGGATGATAAAAATGATAAGATGTAGACTGTTTTTAAAACACTTTCCATCTAAAGGGGAGATTAGGCCCACACAACCTAGGTAGAACACTGTATATAATCACTATATTATGTTGTATAGATAAGAATGTTAAGAGTTCAAAGAAGGGACACATTAAATACTTCAGGATTATTAACAACATTCTTTAGAGATGATAATGATGAATTAAAGAGGAGAGGGAGAGTGAAAGGTAAGGAGAGTGGTCAAAGAAGGAAATAGCAATGTATCG
Organism: Mesoplodon mirus; assembly: GCF_964341445.2. NCBI lineage: Eukaryota > Metazoa > Chordata > Mammalia > Artiodactyla > Ziphiidae > Mesoplodon > Mesoplodon mirus. The sequence continues at coordinate 95,702,824 of NC_138984.1, forward strand.
GTAGCACACTCCACTGATAGAGGGGTTGCGTGGAAGCACTTCTTAAAAGATTGGGCAAAAATATTTTTCTGCACAATGTGGCTCTGAGCTGGGGACATCTTAGAAGGGAGACTTGGAGTCCATGTGTGGCCATGATGCATACAAAGTATTCGATGTCTATATCTGTAAAAGCAAATTAAATGGAATTTGCTTATTTCCCTCCTAATTCATAGTGTGTTTGGCTCCATTCAATTATAGCAGGTAGTATCTAAAAGTATATATTAAGTGTCAAGGTTAGCATGGCATTAAGGACTGAATTAATAGAAACACATAAATGCTGTTCTTGCCCTGTAGATCATTATAATATTATGCTGTAATCTAAGGAAACACTGATAATGGGAATATCATCAGCACATTTGTTATAAGATAACTAAAAAGGAGTGGCTTAAGCTGAAACATTTGTGTTTTCAGTGACTTTTTTTTTTTTTGTCTCTCACCCTTCTCAAAGTTTTTATCTCTTCTCAAACTTCCTGAGCGAATCTTGGCAGAAAGTTTAGCAAGCTATATCTAAGAGGTGGTAAAAGAGTGGCATTTAGTGATGTGGGAAATCTTGAGTTTGGCTTTTTGGAATCCTGAAGAGATACTACTTTAAGGAGGAAAGGCCAACTCTATTCTTGGAAACATTTCACAGATAAATGCCAATGGCATTTATGTTACAACAGAACCAGAGTATTCAATATGGAATAACTCAATTGGTTAGAAGGAGTATTTCAAAAAGAATAAGAACTAAAGGATTTAGGGAATTTTGACCTTTTTCTCTTAGAGAAGTTACTGCCAACATTGCCAGGTAGAGGAATCTACTCTTAACCAAAAAAAAAAAAATTTAGCCTCATATCATGGGTTGAAAAATTACAAGAACCAGAGCCGGCTCCTCTCAACTTTGACTTCTTATTTTGATGTTTAATGTAGAATTTTGGATAACCCCTGGATTCAGTGTAATGAAGAATCACCTGGTGCAGCGAAATCTACAAGAACAAACTTGAATTGGAAATAACTTACTGGTTTATACGGAGTCATCTACAACTATAACTTTGGATGTAAATAAGGCATGATGTTATTGCTTGTTCTATTTGTTATCCCAGCTTTTTGTTAGTGAAAACTGATGTTGAATAAGAATTCCTTTATCATGAATGCTTTGGTATTATTAATATAATTGACTGGGACTTGGAATTTTATGAAAACACCCTTTCACCTACTCTTGCTTTGAATATGTGTATTCATTTAATGTTTAGTTGAGAAAATAGGATCTTGTTCACTATTGTTCTTTAGGGTGCTTTGAAGAAAATTTCATTGTATGAATCCATGAAAGGTATTAACAACTAATACCTTGGCTGTTTTATGAACACTTATGTTTTATGAATATGCAAGGTTGTTTGAAATTTATTTTTTCCATTTTATTTTCTTAAGTAGAGATTTCTATATTGAAAAGTATAAGACTACAAAGATTAGAGAAGCACATCAAGGGAGAAGGATGTCCCAGTGATTCAGTAGATATTTTCTCTAGACATTAAAGAGATGATGTGCTAGACAGTTCCTGGAACATGGCTAGAGCTTTGACATATTATTTTCAGTTGATGACATGGATGTGAAACATACGATGTGAAAAGTAAATAAAGTCTGAAAGAGCAGCTTGTGCTGTAGCATTTAATAGTCTTTCTCTGTCAGCACTGACCCAGCTTGTTTTCTAAAGGCCTACAGTATGGTGAAGCAACAGAAGGAGGGAATAATGGAGTGTCTGAGCACGGGAAAAGAGAAAAGAAAGATGAGACCTGAAGTGGGAGTGAGGCTCAGAGTTGGAAGCAAAAGTGTACTTTTGTCAGTTAACTACTTGGGGAAAGTGGTATAATCTGTGGGACTAAAAGAAAAAGATATAAAAAAAGAAGAGCTGGAATCTAGGAATTGGGATGCAAATTGTATACACCATTGGCTTCTCCAATATCAGCTCTGTGTTCCCAGCTCATGGCTGGGAAGAGGGCTGTGAGGGCATCTGATCGTTACTTACTCACCTTGAAGTAGCTGGGTCTCCGAGGATGAAAAGCAGTGACTGTCTCCTGATACTATATATCCCTACACTCTTTGCTTTTTGCAGGGGGGTGGGTGGGGTTCTGGTAGGGTGGAGGGGCCATTTCTGTGGTATGGTTAGTTCTTCTAGGATTACTACAAATTGCTAATTATTGTTATAAACTATCATCAAAAGCTAATAAAGAATTCCTTTGGGCTGAGCTTTTGGAAAACCAGATTCTAATGTCAATCTCATGACTAATGGGATATGTGAAATATTAGATAATAGCCTATATACACCTCAATTGCCTCTTTTAGTAAATAAACCAATCTCTACTGATGTCCTGCAGTTAAGACTAAATGAGACCAAGTATACACAACACTTTGAGAGGAATAAGGCATACAATCTGTATCTGAGCTGTATAACTTATTTTATGCTAGGCATGGAAAGAGCCTGAGCCAAGGCACCTGTGTGAAGCATATCCCAAGAGAAAAGTAAATCTTAAGGCTTGGTGCCTATATTATTTGTGGGTGCAAGGGAGGGAGGAGGAGTACAAAAAATGGGAACAGGACTAAGTGAAGTGAAATAATGGCAAAGAAGACCACAGACTCTTCTTATGTGAGTCTCATTAAATATTACCTTGGATTGTACCTCTGTTTTCTACATTAAAACAAAATGGATCCAGTCTTAACCACTGGACTTCCCTGGCAGTCCGGTGGTTAAGACTTTGCCTTCCAATGCAGGGGGTGAGGGTTCAATCCCTGGTCAGGGAGCTAAGATCCCACATGCCTTGCAGCCACAAAACCAAAACATAAAAGGAAGCAATATTATAACAAATTCAATAAAGAGTTTAAAAAAGGCCCACATTAAAAAAAAAAAGACTAAATGCCTTTAATAAAAAAATAAAATGGATCTTTAAGGGGACCTTTCTTCCTTATGACATAGATATTTACATCAATGTTTCTTCTCCCTTATTTACTTACAAACTCCTTGAGGTTAGAAGCCATGTCTCATATTTTCTACCTGTGTAATACACAGCATAGAGCTTTGCACACAAAGAAAAAAAATCTAGTGAACAGACACTATTTGTTGATTTTCCAGCTGTTATATGGAGATGAAGCTCTGTTTACATGTTATTAATGACATCTGTCACAGGAGATAATAAAAGAGATTGGATAAGTAGTTCAGAGGGGTATGGCTTCCATTTCCAAAGAAGTGCTTTGAAAGGCAAAAAAAAAAAAAAAAAAAAAAAAAAAACCTGCCTACAAATCCATCATTTATATTTGGCCATCAGTCAAGTTTCTGTGAATTAAAAAAAAAATCATTCACAAAGTACATACTCCTTAACAAGGAAGCCTAAGTTTCATCATCTGCAAGACAAAGAATGCCAGTTTTTAAAAATGTTTCTGAAATACAGCCTGTGAAATAATTATAGATGTAAAATTATATCTACTAGCTCAAAGAGAACTGTTGAAAGAACAACAGCTGCTTTGTTTGTCGAGAATGTCAGTACCACTATTTTTATGTGATGCTTTTAAGAAACACTAATTTGTGAAAGAAAAGCATCCCAGAAGGCAAATTTGACAGTTTAAATTCTAGTGCTTAAAGTGTTCCGAGGATCATCATAAATTGAAAGATAATGAAAGGCTGAATACAGCTTTGTTTAACTTCTTCACAGAGTCAGTGAAGTGATTTGGGATTAAATTTTCAAAATCTGACAGAAGAAAGTGTGCTATGCTTTAGACAGAAAAACACAGGCTGGTTGAGAGATTATGAAATACTGATGGGCATCTCAACAGCATTCCCGTATAGTTTCAACTGGGTCTAGACTGTCAAAATAAGCAAAATCCCTTCCCACACTGATAAACACATACTTGTATATGGCATTCCATTTCTGAGGCAGACTTAAATAGTATGCTAGTTTATTATTGTCTGGAAAGTGAAGCCAAGGAAAAACTGCCAATTTGGCCCTTTTAAAAAAGTCAAAACCTAATCTTGTCTCAAAGTTAATCATTTTTGCTAGGTTTAATAACTAAACAAATTTGTGGACATAACTTAAGAAATGGAACCTGTCTTTTACACTGTGGAGGAGTTTCAAGTAAAAAAAGTGCAGCTGCAATTAAAATCAAGGAAGAATGGAGATAGCCTCAGCTGCCACAGGGCAGACAGCAGAAGCAAGAAAAACCACAATTCTGCAGCCTATGGAATGAAAACTATATTCACAGAAACACAGACAAAATGAAAAAGCAGAGAACTATGTACCAGATGAAGGAACAAGATAAAACCCCAGAAAAACAATTAAATGAAGTGGAGATCGGGAACTTTCCAGAAAAAGAATGCAGAATAATGATAGTGAAGATGATCCAGGACCTCGGAAAAAGAATGCAGGCAAAGATCGAGAAGATGTGAGAAATGTTTGACAAAGACCTGGAAGAATTAAAGAACAAACACCAATAAGAATAAAGAACAAACAGAGATGAACAATACAATAACTGAAATGAAAAATACACTAGAAGCAAACAATACCAGAATAACTGAGGCAGGAGAACAGATAAGTGACCTGGAAGACAGAATGGTAGAATTCACTGCCACAGAACAGAATAAATAAAAAAGAATAAAAAGAAATGAAGACGGCCTAAGAGACCTCTGGGACAACATTAAATGCACAAACATTCACATTACAGGGGTCCCAGAAGGAGAAGAGAGAGAGAAAGGACCTGAGAAAATATCTGAAGAGATTACAGGCAAAAAATTCCCTAACATGGGAAAGGAAATAGCCACCCAAGTCCAGGAAGCGCAGAAATTCCCATACAGGATAAACCCAAGGAGAAACATGCTGAGACACATACTAACCAAATTTACAAAAATTAAAGAAAAAATATTAAAAGCAACAAGGGAAAAATGACAAATAACATACAAGGGAACTCCATGAGATTAACAGCTGATTTCTCAGCAAAAACTCTACAAACCAGAAGGGAGTGGCACAATATATTTAAAGTGATAAAAAGGAAAGACCCAAGATTACTCTACCTGGCAAGGATCTCATTCAGATTTGATGGAGAAATCAAAAGCTTATCAGACAAGCAAAAGCTAAGAGAATTGAGCAACACCAAACCAGCTCTACAACAAATGCTAAAGGAACTTCTCTAAGTGGGAAAGCAAAGAAGAAAAGGACCTACAAAAACAAACCTAAAACAATTAAAAAAATGGTAATAGGAATGTACATATCAATAATTACCTTAAACTTGAATGGATTAAATGCTCCCACCAAAAGACACAGGCTCTCTGTATGGATACAAAAACAAGACCCATCTATATGCTGTCTACAAAAGATCCACTTCAGACCTAGAGGCACATACAGACTGAAAGTGAGGGGATGGAAAAAGATGTTCCATGCAAATGGAAATCAAAAGAAAGCTGGAGTTGCAATACTCATATCAGATAAAATAGACTTTAAAATAAAGAATGTTACAAGAGACAAGGAAGGACACTACATAATGATCAAGGGATCAATCCAAGAAGAAGATAAAACAATTTTAAATACATATGAACCCAGCATAGGAGCACCTCAATACATAAGGCAACTGCTAACAGTGCTAAAAGAGGAAATCGAAAGTGACACAATAATAGTGGGGGACTTTAACTCCTCACTTACACCAATGGACAGATCATCCAAACAGAAAATTAATAAGGAAACATAAGCTTTAAATGACACAATACATCAGATGGATTTAGTTGATATTTATTGGACATTACATCTGAAAACAGCAGATTACACTTTCTTCTCAAGTGTACATGGAACATTCTCCAGGATAGATAACATTTTGGGTCACAAATCAAACATTTAAGAAAAATGAAATCATATCAAACATCTTTTCTGACTACAACTCTATGAGATTAGATATCAATTACAGGGGAAAAAATGTAGAAAACACAAATACATGGAGGCCAAACAATATGTTAGTAAATAACCAAGAGATCACTGAAGAAATCAAAGAGGAAATCAAAAAAATACCTAGAAACAAATGACAATGAAAACACGACGTCCAAAACCTATGGGATACAGCAAAAACAGTTCTAAGAGGCAAGTTTATAGCAATACAATCCTACCTCAAAACAAGAAAAAACTGAAATAAATAATCTAACCTTACACCTAAAGGAACTAGTGAAAGAAGAGCAAAGAAAACCCAAAGCTAGTAGAAGGAAAGAAATCATAAAGATCAGAGCAGAAATAAATGAAATAGAAACAAAGAAAACAATAGCAAAGATCAATAAAACTAAAAGCTGGTTCTTTGAGAAGATAAACAAAATTGATAAACCTTTAGACAGACTCGTCAAGAAAAAGAGGGAGAGGATTCAAATCAATAAAATTAGATATGAAAAAGGAGAAGTTAAAATGGACACCGCAGAAATACAAAGCATCCTAAGAGACTACTACAAGCAACTCTATGCCAATAAAATGGATAACCTGGAAGAAATAGAAAATTTTTAGAAAGGTATAACCTTCCAAGAATGAACCAGGAAAAAATAGAAAATATGAACAGACAAATCACAAGCACTGAAATTGAAACTGTGATTAAAAATCTTCCAACAAACAAAAGTCCAGAACCAGATGGCTTCACAGGTTAATTCTATCAAACATTTAGAGAAGAGCTAACACCCATCCTTCTCAAACTCTTGCAAAAAAATTGCAGAGAAGGAACACTCCCAAACTCATTCTATGAGGTCACCATCACCCTGATAACAAAACCAGACAAAGATACTACAAAAAAAGAAAATTACAGACCAATATCACTGATGAATATAGATGCAAAAGTCCTGAACAAAATAGTAGCAAACAGAATCCAACAACACATTAAGAGGATCATACACCATGATCAAGTGGGATTTATCCCAGGGATGCAAGGATTCTTCAATATACTCAAATCAATCAATGTGATACACCATATTAACAAACTAAAGAATAAAAACCACATGATCATCTCAATAGATGCAGAAAAAGCTTTTGACAAAATTCAAAACCCATTTATGACAAAAACTCTCCAGAGAGTGGGCACAGAAGGAACCTCCCTCAACATAATAAAGGCCATATACGACAAACCCACAGCAAACATCATTGTCAATGGTGAAAAACTGAAACCATTTCCTCTATGATCAGGAACAAGACAAGGATGCCCACTCTTACCACTATTACTCAACATAGCTTTGGAAGTCCTAGCCACAGCAATTAGAGAAGAAAAAGAAATAAAAGGAGTCCAGATCAGAAAAGAAGAAGTAAAACTGTCACTTTCTGCAGATGACATGATACTATACAAACAGAAATGAAAAGATGCCACCAGAAAACTACTAGAGCTAATCAATGAATTTGGTAAAGTAGCAGGATACAAAATTAATGCACAGAAATCTCTTGTATTCCTACACACTAACAACGAAAGCTCAGAAAGAGTAATTAAGGAAACAATCCCATTCACCATTGCAACAGAAAGAATAAAATACCTAGGAATAAACCTACCTAGGGAGACAAAAGACCTGTGCTCAGAAAACTATAAGACACTGATGAAAGAAATCAAAGATGACACAAACAGAGGGAGAGATATACCATGTTTTTGGATTGGAAGAATCAATATTGTGAAAATGACGATACCACACAAAGCAATCTACAGATTCAGTGCAATCACTCTCAAGTTACCAATGTCACTTTTTTACAGAACCTGAACAAAGAAGCTTAAAATATGTATGGAGACACAAAAGACCCCGAATAGCCAGAGCAATCTTGAGGGGAAAAAACGGAGGTGGAGGAATCAGACTCCCTGACTTCAGACTATACTACAAAGCTATAGTAATCAAGACAGTATGGTACTGGCACAAAAACAGAAATATAGATCAATGGAACAGGATAGAAAGCTCAGAGAAAAACTCACACTTATGGTCAACTAATCTATGACAAAGGAGGCAAGGATATATAATGGAGAAAGGACAGTCTCTTCAATAAGTGGTGTTGGGAAAACTGGACAGCTACATGTAAGTGAAATAATTAGAACACTCCCTAACACCATACACAAAAATAAACCAAAATGCATTAAAAACCTAAATGTAAGAACGGACACTATAAAACTCTTAGAGGAAAATACAGGAAGAACACAGTTTGACCTAAATCACAGCAAGATCTTTTTTGATCCACCTCCTAGAATAATGGAAATAAAGCAAAAATAAACAAATGGGACCTAATGAAACTTAAAAGCTTTTGAACAGCAAAGGAAACTACAAACAACACGAAAAGACAACCCTCAGAAAGGGAGAAAATATTTGCAAATGAATCAACAGACAAATGATTAATCTGCAAAATATATAAACAACTCATGCAGCTCAATATTAAAAAAACAAACAACCCAATCCAAAAATGGACAGACGACCTAAATAGACATTTCTCCAAAGAAGACATACAGATGGCCAAGAAGCACATGAAAAGCTGCTCGATATACCTAATTATTAGAGTAATGCAAGTCAAAACTAAAATGAGGTATCACCTCACACCAGTTAGAATGGGCATCATCAGAAAATCTACAAACAACAAATGCTGGAGAGGGTGTGGAGAAAAGGGAACGCTCTGGCACTGTTGGTGGGCATCTCAACTGATAGAGCCACTATGGAGAACAGTATGGAGGTTCCTTAAAAAACTAAAAATAGAATTACCATACGACCCAGCAATCCCACTACTGGGCATAGTCCCAGAGAAAACCACATTTTAAAAAGATACATGCACCCCAGTGTTCATTGCAGCACCATTTACAATAGCCAGGTCATGGAAGCAACCTAAATGCCCATCGACAGACGAATGGATAAAGAAGATGTGGTACATTTATGCAATGGAATATTACTCAGCCGTAAAAAGGAACGAAATTGGGTAATTTGTAGAGACGTGGATGGAACTAGAGGCTGTCATACAGAATGAAGTAAGTCAGAAAGAGAAAAACAAATATCATATATTAATGCATATATGTGGAATCTAGAAAAATGGTACAGATTAACTGGTTTGCAAGGCACAAACAGAGACACAGATGTAGAGAAGAGACGTATGGACGCCAAGGGGGGAAAGTGGCAGAGGGTGGTGGTGGGATGTATTGGGAGATTGGGATTGACATATATACACTAATATGTATAAAATAGATAACTAATAAGAACCTGCTGTATAAAAAATAAATAAATAAATAAAAAATTTAAAAAAATTAACAAAACTATTCCAACTCATTAAATATATCATTACAAGAAATGATTTTGGTGACTGAATGAACAATAAAGATGTAAAAAACAAAAATTAGGAAGTGTGGTGAACTTCAGAACCTAGATTCCATAATTCTACGAGGATAATTTATCTTTTAGGGCTTTTTGCGGGGAAGGAGTATTGGCGTTTCACTCTTTTTTTGCTGTCATTGGCCCTTGCTTCTTACCCCACTGATGCCAGTAAAAAAAGTGTATTACTTTCTTGGAGACATTTAACTTGGGTGAGAAATTAAAGCTGAATTCTCTCATGTGGATAAAGATGGAGGTAGGCAGAAAATTAGTAGTAGTAAAAATATTGTCAGTAGAAAATTATCAGGGGAAACCAGCTTGAATCTGAGAAATATCCCTGTGTGTAGGCTTTGCTAAAGCCATGGAACTATTTCCAATGTTAGGAGGTGAGGAGGTCTAAAAGGCTACCATCTGATATATTAGGCGGTGGGCACTGGGGTAAGGGGGGGATGTCTTGGTATTTCACTTAGAGCTTCGGTGTGAGAGGATTTCATGAATCTGCGTATATTTTCCTGAAGGAAATTACCACCTATACATACCTAGTAGCTGGCAACAAAAGGTGATGGAAAATAATAAGTTCAGTGCATGAGTAGGTAATGAAGAGAGATATTCCATCCCCCCTCCATGAGAATTCAATTCTTTTTCATTAAGACAATTTTATGTAGTCAATCTAGGTGTAGAATGTAATTTATATTTACTAACTTTCTATCTGTTTTCTAATATGGTCTGAGAATTAATTCATCCAGTATGGATAACATTGTAAAGGGAAACCATTTTGAGTTTTAAATAACTGATTCAAAATGGGATTTCATAAATATTAATAATTGTAATAACTGTCACTTGAATATTTACTAAGTCTCTTATGCTCTGCCATGCCTTGTACATGTGTCACCTCTTTTTGGGCTTACAAAGAACCACCAAGGTTAGTATTAGCATCCCCATTTTATAAAGGAAACAGAGGCTTAGAATGTTAAATCACATGCTTATAATTGCACAGCTAGTAAAAGGCAGAACCAGGAGTCATACTCAGTCTGATTCTAAGGCATACCTTCTTAACCTCTAAATTGTCTTATGAACAGCCAATGAACATTTTAAACTTTGAGATATAAAACACCTTTCAGAATATAGGTCTCCTCCTGAGACTAAATATAAATATGTACATTGACAGATAATCTCCAGGACATGTAGGCATACATGCTGCCAACCCCCATCCCCATTATTAATCCCATGTTGACTCATATAAATACTAGAATTGAGAAGCCAGAAATCTGACCAAATCCTGTAGAAAATTAGGAAGAAATATGAAAATTGCAATAAAAAGACTTCTAAGGGCTTATCACAAAAATAAACAAGTATTAAAAGAAAAAAGGTGGGGTACTGAATTTTTGAAAGTAATCATATATTCTGTAACAAGAAATATGGAGTTCAATGCAACAAAACTTCAAATACAGTACCTATCATTAAACGTCACCAAAATTTTATTGTGAAAGATTTCTCTTCCCCTTAATCTTCACCCCGTCCCACCTCACCCTATTCATCCCTTCTCTTGTCTCCTTCCTTTAGTGCCTCAAATACTTATTTAGTGCATACTATGTCCCCTGCACTGTTTTGGCTGTTTGTGATATACCAGAATAAAAAAAGAAACCGAAAAAGAGAACACCAGGACAAAATGAAAATCACTGTCCTCAAGGAGCCTATATTTTAGTGGGAGGACACAGATGATAAAAAATTATATAACAGAAAGTGATAAATGCTATTAAAAAATAGGGCAAGTATGGAGCTATGCGAACGACAGAGGCAGGTTGTCATTTTAAATGGGATGGTCAGGATAGCCCTCACTGAGAAAAGCATACTTAAGCAAAGCTTTAAAGGAGGTGAGGGAGTTAACGAAGTAGCTTTCAGAGGAAAGACTGTTCTAGACAGAGGAACAGCTGGTGAATAGGCCCAAGGCAGGAGTGTGCTTGATGAGCTTAAAGCAAGGAAGGAGACTGTGTGGCTGAATGGAGTGAGTGAGGGGGTAGAAACAGGAGATAAGGTCAAAGAGATAATGGAAGCCAAAACATATAGGGTCAAGTTGGCCTCATAAGGTCTTTGATGTTTACACTGAGAAAAATGGAGAGCCAATGTAAGATTTTGAGAGTGACATGATCTGACAGGATTTTTTTTAGCATCTTTCTTGGAATATAATTGCTTTACAATGGTGTGTTAGTTTCTGCTGTATAACAAGGTGAATCAGCTATAGATATACATATATCTTCTCCCTTTTCTGTCTCCCTCCCACCCTCCTTATGCCACCCCTCTAGGTGGTGACAAAGCACCCAGCTGATTTCCCTGTGCTGTGTCTGCTTCCCACTAGCTATCTACTTTACATTTGGTAGTGTATATATGTCCATGCCAGTCTCTCACTTTGTCCCAGCTTACACTTCCCCCTCCCTGTGTCATCAAGTCCACTCTCTAGGTCTCCTTCTTTATTCCTGTCCTGTACCTAGGTTCATCAGAACTTTTTTTTTTTTTTTTTTAGATTCCATATATACGTGTTAGCATACAGTATTTGTTTTTCTCTTTCTGACTTCCTTCACTCTGTATGACAGACTCTAGGTCGATCCACCTTACTACAAATAGTTCATTTTCACTTCTTTTAATGGCTAATATTCCATTGTATATATGTACCACATCTTCTTTATCCATTCATCTGTTGATGGACACTTAGGTTGCTTTCAAGTCCTGGCTATTGTAAATAGTGCTGAAATGAACATTGTGGTACATGACTCCTTTTGAATTATGGTTTTCTCAGGGTATATACCCAGTAGTGGGATTGCTGGGTCATATGGTAGTTCTATTTTTAGTTTTTTAAGGAACCTCCATACTGTTCTCCATAGTGGCTGTATCAATTTACATTCCCACCAACAGTGCAAGAGGGTTCCCTTTTCTCCACACCCTCTCCAGCATTTATTGTTTGTAGATTTTTTAGAGGATGGCCATTCTGACGGGTGTGAGGTGATACCTCATTGTAGTTTTGATTTGCATTCTGCTAATGATTAGCGATGTTGAGCATCCTTTCATGTGTTTGTTGGCAATCTCTATATCTTCTTTGGAGAAATGTCTATTTAGGTCTTCTGCCCATTTTTGGATTGGGTTGTTTGTTTTCTTGATACTGAGCTGCATGAGCTGCTTGTATATTTTGGAGATTAATCCTTTGTCAGTTGCTTCATTTACAAATATTTTCTCCATATCTGAGGGCTGTCTTTTCATCTTGTTTATGGTTTCCTTTGCTGTGCAAGAGCTTTGAAGTTTCATTAGGTCCCATTTGTTTATTTTTGTTTTTATTTCCATTTCTCTAGGAGGTGAGTCAAAAGGACCTCGTTATGATTTATGTCATAGAGTGTTCTGCCTATGTTTTCCTGTAAGCGTTTTATAGTGTCTGCCCTTACATTTAGGTCTTTAATCCATTTTGAGTTTATTTTTGTGTATGGTGTTAGGGAGTGTTCTAATTTCATTCTTTTACATGTAGCAGTCCAGTTTTCCCAGCACCACTTATTGAAGAGACTCCCTTTTCTCCATTGTATACTCTTGCCTCCTTTATCAAAGATAAGGTGACCATATGTGCATGGGTTTATCTCTGGGCTTTCTAACCTGTTCCATTGATCTATATTTCTGTTTATGTGCCAGTACCATACTCTCTTGATTACTGTAGCTTTGTAGTATAGTCTTAAGTCCAGGAGCCTGATTCCTCCAGCTGCATTTTTCTCTCTTCTCAAGATTGCTTTGGCTGGGCTTCCCTGGTGGCACAGTGGTTAAGAATCCGCCTGCCAATGCAAGGGACACAGGTTCGAGCCCTGGCCCAGGAAGATCCCACATGCCACGGAGCAACTAAGCCCATGCACCACAGGCTGAGCTCTAATGCCTGCAAGCCACAACTACTGAGCCCACATGCCACAACTACTGAGCGCACATGCCACAACTACTGAAGACTTCACACTTAGAGTCTGTGCTCTGCAACAAGCCATGACAATGAGAAGCCCATGCACTGCAACAAAGAGTAGCCCCTGCTCACCGCAACTAGAGAAAGCCTGCACACAGTAACAAAGACCCAACACAGCCAAATAAAAGTAAATAAATAAATAAATTTACTAAAAAAAAAAAAAAAAAAAAAAAGACTGATTTGGCTATTCAGGGTCTTTTGTGTTTTCATACAAATTGTGAATTGTGTTCCAGTTCTGTGAAAAATGCCATTGGTAGTTTCATAGGGATTGCACTGAATATGTAGATTGCTTTGGGTAGTACAGTCATTTTCACAATGTTGATTCTTCCAATCCAAGAACGTGGTATATCTCTCCATCTGTTTGTATCATCTTTAATTTCTTTCATCAGTGTCTTACAGTTTTCTGCATACAGGTCTTTTGTCTCCCTAGGTAGGTTTATTTCTAGGTATTTTATTCTTTTTGTTGCAATGGTAAATGTGAGTGTTTCCTTAATTTCTCTTTCACATTTTTCATCATTAGTGTATAGGAATACAAGAGATTTCTGTGCATTAATTTTGTATCCTGCTACTTTACCAAATTCATTGATCAGCTCTAGTGTTTTCTGGTAGCATCTTTAGGATTCTCCATATATAATTATCATATCATTTGCAAAGAGTGACAGTTTTACTTCTTCTTTTCTGATTTGGATTCCTTTTATTTCTTTTTGTTTTCAGATTGCCGTGGCTAAAACTTCCAAAACTATGTTGAATAATAGCGGTGAGAGTGGGCAACCTTGTCTTGCTCCTTATCTTACAGGAAATGGTTTCAGTTTTTTACCATTGAGAACGATGTTGGCTGTAGGTTTGTCATATATGTCCTTTATTATGTTGAGGTAGGTGACCTGATAGAATTAAATGAATTACCCTTACTCTGGCTGCTCTGCTAAGACCATACTATAGTGGACAAGGGTAGAAGCAAGGAAATAAATTAGGAGGCTTTACAATAATCCAGGTGAGAAAGAGTGACAGATCATAAGTAGAACTGAGAAACAGTTAAATTCTGAAAATACTTTATAATATAAGCATTTAATTCTATATATTTCCCTCTAAGCACTGCTTTAGTTGTATCCCATAAATTGATGTGCTGTGTATTGTTTTCATTGAATTCAAAATGATTCCTAATTTCCTCTGTGATTTCCTCTTTTGACCCATGGGTTATTTAGAAATAATTAGTTTTATTTTCTACTATTTAGGAACTTTCTAGATATCTTTCTGTTCATGATTTCTACTTTAATTCTGTTAAAATCCCAAACATACTTTATACAATTTCAATTCATTTAAATGTATTAAGGTTGTATGACCCAGAAGATGATCTACCTTGGAGGTAGACTCATCCACCAGGGGGCAGACAGCAGATGCAATACGAACTACAGATCTACAGCCTGTGGAATGAAAACCACGTTCTCAGAAAGACAGACAAAATGAAAAGGCAGAGGACCTTGTTACAGATGAAGAAACAAGATAAAACCCCAGAAAAACAACTAAAGGAAGTGGAGAGAGGCAACCTGCCAGAAAAAGGCAACCTTCCAGAAAAAGATTCAGAATAATGATAGTGAAGATGATCCAAGACATCGGAAAAAGAATGGAGACAAAGATCAAGCAGATGTAAGAAATGTTTAACAAAGAACAAGAATAAATAAAGAACAAACAAACAGAGATGAACAATATAATAAGTGAAATGAAAATAACACTAGAAGGAATAAATAGCAGAATAACTGAGGCAGAAGAACGGATAAGTGACCTGGAAGACAGAATGGTGGAATTCACTGCTGCAGAACAGAATAAAGAAAAAAAAAAGAAAAGAAATGAAGACAGCCTAAGAGACCTCTGGGACAACACTGAAAGCAACAACATACACATTATAGGGGTCCCAGAAGGAGAAGAGAGAGAGAAAGGGCCAGAGAAAATATTTGAAGAGATTATAGTCGAAAACTTTCCTAACATGGGAAAGGAAATAGGCACAGTCCAGGAAGAGCAGAGAGTGTCAGAAAGGATAAACCAAAGGGGAAACACGCTGAGACACATAGTAATCAAATTTACAAAAATTAAAGAAAAATTATTGAAAGCAGCAAGGGAAAAATGACAAATACATACAAGGGAATTCCCATAAGGTTAACAGGTGATTTCTCAGCAGAAACTCTACAAGCCAGAAGGGAGTGGCATGACATATTAAAAGTGATGAAAGGGAAGAACCTACATCCAGGATTACTCTACCTGGCAAGGATCTCATTCAGATTTGATGGAGAAATCAAAAGCTTTTCACACAAGCAAAAGCTAAGAGAATTCAGAACCACCAAACCAGCTCTACAACAAATGATAAAGGAACTTCTCTAAGTGGGAAAGAAGAGAAGAAAAGGACCTACAAAAACAAACTCGAAACAATTAAGAAAATGGTAATAGGAACATACATATCAATATTACCTTAAACGTGAATGGATTAAATGCTCCAACCAAAAGACACAGGCTCGCTGTATGGATACAAAAACAAGACCCGTATATATGCTGTTTAAAAGAGACTCACTTTACACCTAGGGACACATACAGACTGAAAGTGAGGGGATGGAAAAGATATTCCATGCAAATGGAAATCAGAAGAAAGCTGGAGTACCAATACTCATATCAGATAAAATAGACTTTAAAATAAAGAATGTTACAAGAGACAAGAAAGGAAACTACATAATGATCAAGGGATCAATTCAAGAAGAAGACGTAACAATTATAAATATATATGCACCCAACAAAGAAGCACCTTAATACATAAGGCAACTGCTAACAGCTCTAAAACAGGAAATCGACAATAACACAATAATAGTGGGGGAATTTAACACCTCACTTACACCAATAGACAGATCATCCAAAATGAAAATTAATAAGGAAACACAAGCTTTAAATGACACAATAGACCAGATAGATTTAATTGATATTTATAGGACATTCCATCCAAAAACAGCAGATAACACTTTCTTCTCAAGTGCGCATAAAACATTCTCCAGGATAGATCACCTCTTGCGCCAAAAATCAAGCCTGGGTAAATTTAAGAAAACTGAAATCATATCAAGCATCTTTTCCAACCACAACGCTGTGAGATTAGAAGTAAATTACAGGGGGAAAAATGTAAAAAACACAAACACTTTGAGGCTAAACAATGCGTTAGTAAATAACCAAGAAATCACTGAAGAAATCAAAGAGGAAATAAATAACTACCTAGAGACAAATGACAATGAAACACGGCGATCCAAAACCTATGGGATGCAGCAAAAGCAGTTCTAATAGGCAAGTCTATAGCAATACAAGCCTACCTCAAGAAACAAGAAACATCTCAAATAAACAATCTAACCTTACACCTAAAGGAACTAGAGAAAGAAGAACAAACAAAACCCAAAGTTAGCAGAAGGAAAGAAACCATAAAGATCAGAGCAGAAATAAATGAAACAGAAACAAAGAAAACAATAGCAAAGATCAATAAAACTAAAAGCTGGTTCTTTGAGAAGATAAACAAAATAGATAAACCATTAGCCAGACTCATCAAGAAAAAGAGGGAGAGGATTCAGATCAATAAAATTAGAAATGTAAAGGAAGTTACAACAGACACCGCAGAAATACAAATCATCCTAAGAGACTACTATTAGTAACTCTATGCCAATAAAATGGACAACCTGGAAGAAATGGACATATCCTTAGAAAGGTATAACCTTCTACAAATGAACCGGGAAGAAATAGAAAATATGAACAGACCAATCACAGGTAATGAAATTGAAACTGTGATTAAAAACATTCCAACAAACAAAAGTCCAGAACCAGATGGCTTCACAGGTGAATTCTATCAAACATTCAGAGAAGAGCTAACACCTATCCTTCTCAAACTCTTCCAAAAATTGCAGAGAAGGAACACTCCCAAACTCATCCTATGAGGCCACCATCACCCTGATACCAAAACCAGAAAAAGATACTACAAAAAAAAGAAAATTACAGACCAATATTACTGATGAATATAGATGCAAAAATCCTGAATAAAATACTAGCAAACAGAATCCAACAACACATTAAAAGGATCATATACCATGATCAAGTGGGATTTATCCCAGGGATGCAAGGATTCTTCAATATAGTCAAATCAATCAATGTGATACACCATATTAACAAACTAAAGAATAAAAACCATATGATCATCTCAATAGATGCAGAAACAGCTTTTGACAAAATTCAACACCCATTTATGATAAAAACTCTCTAGAAAGTGGGCATAGAGGGAACCTACCTCAACATAATAAACGCCATATACAACAAACCCACAGCAAACATCATTCTCAATGGTGAAAAACTGAAACCATTTCCTCTAAGATCAGGAACAAGACAAGGATGTCCACTCTCACCACTATTAGTCAACATAGTTTTGGAAGTCCTAGCCATGGCAATTAGAGAAGAAACAGAAATAAAAGTAATAAAAATTGGAAAAGAAGAAGTAAAACTGTCAGTTTGCAGATGACATGACACTATACTTAGAGAATCCTAAAGATGCCACCAGAAAACTACTAGAGCAAATCAATGAATTTGGTAAAGTAGCAGGATACAAAATTAATGCACAGAAATCTCTTGCATTCCTAAACACTAATGATGAAAAATGTGAGAGAGAAATTAAGGAAGTACTCCGAATTAACCATTGCAACAAAAAGAATAAAATACCTAGGATTAAACCTACCTAGGGAGACAAAAGACCTGTATGCAGAAAACTATATGACATTGATGAAAGAAATTAAAGATGATACAAAAAATGGAGAGATATACCACGTTCTTGGATTGGAAGAATGAACATTGTGAAAATGACTACACTACACAAAGCAATCTGCAGATTCAATGTAATCCCTATCAAATTACCAATGGCATTTTTTACAGAAATAGAACAAAAAATCTTAAAATTTGTATGGAGACACAAAAGATCCCAGATAGCCAAAGCAGTCTTGAGGGAAAAAAATGGAGCTGGATGAATCAGACTCCCTGACTTCAGACCATACTACAAAGCTACAGTAATCAAGAGAGTATGGTACTGGCACAAAAACAGAAATATAGATCAATGGAACAGGATAGAAAGCCCAGAAATAAACACATGCACCTATGGTTAATTAATCTATGACAAAGGAGGCAAGGATATACACCGAAGAAAAGACAGTCTCTTCAATAAGTGGTGCCGTGAAAACTGGACAGCTACATGTAAATGAATGAAATTAGAACACTCCCTAACACCATACACAAAAATAAACTCAAAATGGATTAAAGACCTAAATGTAAGACTGGACAGTATAAAACTCTTAGAGGAAAACATAGGAAGAACACTCTTTTTTTTTTTGCAGTACACGGGCCTCTTACTGTTGTGGCCTCTCCCGTTGCAGAGCACAGGCTCCAGACGCGCAGGCTCAGCGGCCATGGCTCACGGGCCCAGCCACTCCACGGCATGTGGGATCTTCCTGGACCGGGGCATAAACCTGTGTCCCCTGCATCGGCAGGCAGACTCTCAACCACTGCGCCACCAGGGAAGCCCGGTAGAACACTCTTTGACATAAATCACAGCAAGATCTTTTTTGATCCACCTCCTAGAGTAATGGAAATAAAACCAAAAATAAAAAAAATGGGACCTAATGAAACTTAAAAGCTTTTGCAAAGCAAAGGAAACTACAAAGAAGACGAAAAGACAACCCTCAGAATGGGAGAAAATATTTGCAAATGAAGCAACTGACAAAGGATTAATCTCCAAAACATACAAGCAACTCATGCAGCTCAATATCAAAAAAACAAACAACCCAATCCAAAAATGGGCCGAAGACCTAAATAGACATTTCTCCAAAGAAGATATACAGATTGCCAACAAACACATGAAAGAATGCTCAACGTCATTAATCATTAGAGAACTGCAAATCAAAACTACAATAAGGTATCACGTCACACCAGTCAGAATGGCCCTCATCAAAAAATCTGCAAACAATAAATGCTGGAGAGTGTGTGGAGAAAAGGGAACCCTCTTGCACTGTTGGTGGGAATATAAATTGATACAGCCACTATGAAGAATAGTATGGAGTTATCTTAAAAAACTAAAAATAGAACTACCATATGACCCAGCAATCCCACTACTGGGCATATACCCTGAGAAAACCATAATTCAAAAGGAGTCATGTACCACAATGTTCACTGCAGCACTATTTACAATAGCCAGGTCATGGGAGCAACCTAAATGCCCATCGACAGATGAATGGATAAGGAAGATGTGGTCCATATATACAATGGAATATTACTCAGCCATAAAAGGGAACGAAATTGGGTCATTTGTTGAGACGTGGATGGATCTAGAGACTGTCATACAGAGTGAAGTAAGTCAGAAAGGGAAAAACAAATATTGTATATTAACTCATATACGTGGAACCTAGAAAAATGGTACAGGTGAACCGGCTTGCAGGGTAGAAATTGAGACAGTGATATAGAGAACAAACGTATGGACACCAAGGGGGGAAAGTGGGGGGGGTCGGGGTGGGAGTGTGGTGTGATGAATTGGGAGATTGGGATTGACATGGATACACTAACATGTATAAAATGGATAACTAATAAGAACCTGCTGTGTAAAAAAAATAAAGTAAAATGCAAAAATTCAAAAAAATGAAAAAACACTGGTAAAAAAGAAGATGGTCTATCTTAGTGAATGTTCCTTTTGAACTGGAAAACAATGTCTATTCTACAGTTGTTGGGTGGAGTGTCCTGCAATTACTAATTAAGTCAAGTTGTCAATAATGTTTAGGTCTTTTGTATCCTGAACATACTTTCTATTTGTCCTATCAATTGCTGAGAGAGGAGTGTTGATCTCCAACCATAACTGTGAATTTTTTCCTTTCTTTCTATCAATTTTTACTTTATGTATTTTGAAGGTCTGTTGCTAGATACATACACATGTAGGATTATAATGTTTTCCTGGAGAATTGACCTTTTTATCGTTATGTAATGCTCCACTTTATCTCTGGTAATACTTATTATTCTAAAGTCTACTTTGTCAGTTATAAACATAGCTACTCAGCTTTCTTTTGATTAGTATTTTCATAGTATATATTTTCCCATCTCTTTACTTTTAACTTATCTGTGTTCTATATTTAGAATGGGTTTCTGTGCTTCCCTGGTGGTGCAGTGGTTAAGAATCCGCCTGCCAATGCAGGGGACACCGGTTTGAGCCCTGGTCCAGGAAGATCCCACATGCCATGGACCAACTAAGCCCACGTGCCACAACTACTGAGCCTGTGCTCTAGAGCCTGAGAGACACAACTACTGAGCCTGTGTGCCACAACTACTGAAGTCCGCGTGCCTAGAGCCCGTGCTCCACAACAAGAGAAGGCACCGCAATGAGAAGCCCGTGCACCACAACGAAGAGTAGCCCCCACTTGCTGCAACTAGAGAAAAGCCTGCACGCAGCAACAAAGACCCAACGCGGCCATAAATAAAATAAAAATAAATAAATTCATTAAAAAAAAAAGTGTTAAAAAAATGGGTTTCTTGGAAACAGCATATAGTTGAATCTTGCTTTCTTAGCCAATCTGGCATTCTGGGCTTTTAGATGGTGTGTTTATTTCATTTACATTTAATATAATTATTCCATGGTTACATCAAACTCTTTCTTGCTAGCTGTTTTCTAATGTTTTATCCATTCTTTGTTTCTTTTTTCCTTTTTCTGCCTTCTTTGAATTCAGAGTGTTGTTTTTATTCTAGTTTATTTCTACTATGGGCTTTTACCTTTTTATAAAAAGGTCTGTGGTTGCTATATGTTTTAAAATATATGTTTAATTAATCAAGATCTACCTTAAAACCATATTACATCACTTCAAATGTAGTGCGTAAGGACCTTAAAATAGTATATGCCCAATATTTTAAAAAGAATATATACAATGTATATGTATAACTTAGTCACTTTGCTGTACAGCAGAAATTAACACAGCATTGTAAATCAACTATACTTCAATAAAAGTATTGAAAAAAATAGTATATGCCCAATTGCTCCCTCGCATCTGCTTCTGTCAGACTTATGTTTACATTTGCAATAAATATATAATACATTACTACAGTTTTTGCTTTAGATAATTATCTCTTGAAGGAACTAAAATAAGAAAAATTAATTTTATATTACCTTGTTTTACTCCACTTCCCGTACTCTTCATTTCTTGATGTAGATCCAGGTTTATGGCTGGTCTCATATTCCTTTTTGCCCAAGGAACATCCTGAATTCTGAATATATTTTGAAGGTAGAGCCAGTGAGGTTTCCAGACGTATTGGATATAGCCTTTGAGAGAAAGCAAAGTCAAGTATGACCTCAAGGCTGATAGATCAAAATAACAGCACCAAATAATTTTTCAAAAGTGCATTTAGTGGGACTTCCCTGGTGGTCCAGTGGGTAAGACTCCAAGCTCCCATTGCAGGGGTCCTGGGTTTGAACCCTGGTCGGGGAACTAGATCCCAAATGCATACAGCAAGCTAAGAAGCCCACGTGCCACAACTAAGACATGGCACGGCCTAATAGTTTTAAAAATTAAAAAGAAAACTTTAAAAAATGCATTTAGGAAGAGATACTAGTGTGAAAACAAATTCAACTCTAAAAGAATACAACTTGATACACCTAATGTATTTTATAATCTGATATCTGCCATGGGTATTTCTGCCTCTCAAAGTTCCAATTTCAAAGACCTGTAGAAGTTCTGGTGGGGGGGAACCACAGATTCTGTCTGTGTGACTCCTATATATATATATATATATATATATATATATATATATATATATATATATATATATATATATATGCCTACTTTCTTTCCTCCTTGTCAACCTGGGTGCAAAACTCAATCCCTTCACCAGTTTCAACAGGAAATCTACTCCTCCCACATTTACCAGGTTTCCTCATCTTTCTTTCACTTTCTCATGTGGTCTTTGTTCCCTCTCTATGCGATTTCTTTCTGTGAATTTTGAATTCCTCTTATTTTGTGTAGAATATAAGGATCTCCTACACTCAGCATTATATACACGACACTGCTTAGGGAGGTTATCAGAATAAAAGAGGCTTCAGGAGCTGCCTTTCTTAGAAAATTAGGTATATAAATACACCATACTGTTCTAGGTAAAGTTCACCTGGAATTTGCATGCAGGAGGTTTATCAGAAGTGCTCTTGAAAACAGAAGTGCTCTTTGAAGGAGCAAGGGAAGCTAGATTGAGTAAAGGTAGAATTTGAAATGAGATACAGCTGCAACAGTAGTCTCAGCGAATGCCACAGAGATCCCTCAAGAAGGAGATGATCCTACAAAGATGTCCCACATTAAGGAATGTACCCCACAACAATCAATCATCAGATATGGCTGCCCCCAGGAACCAGAGCTGAGACTTGAGCATGGCAGTTTCCTTCAGCTGAGGGCAATTCCCAGAGTTGGATGCAACTGTAAGTAAT
Source organism: Mesoplodon mirus (assembly GCF_964341445.2). Classification (NCBI taxonomy): domain Eukaryota; kingdom Metazoa; phylum Chordata; class Mammalia; order Artiodactyla; family Ziphiidae; genus Mesoplodon; species Mesoplodon mirus. Next base: position 95,725,633 of record NC_138984.1, read on the forward strand.
CAGTAGTCAATACTCCCAGCAACTGGGACCATGAAGCCTTAACCAGGAAGGGGAATCTAGGAGGTCTCCAAATGCATCCACTACAGTCCATCCCATGCCACTTAGTTCCACTTGCTTTGCACAGCAGATTCCCTCCACAAGGAAACAACTCCTTCAGGATTACAGTTCTCCTCCTTTCCTTGGAAAGCTTTTAGAGGAAGTTTAGTGGGACAAACTGGTGTTAGCCTCCTTCTCCCTTTCTCCTTCCTCCCCTACCCTCTGCTGCCCTCACCCCTCCAACTATTCTCTAGGCTGCACCTGATATTTATAGTCTCCCTCATCTATTAACCTCATCTACTAGAGTTCACCCACCCTTGACAATCAATGGGTAGTCAGCTGGTCTCCAGCACTTACTTGGTGGATGACCCAGGCCCCTTTCCCTGAGGGGGTCTGGGCCCAAAGTTGCTGGGCCCTTTTCAGGTTGTGGCTTCTGCACATGTCCATTTACCATTAAAATTGGTTAGAGCAATACCAAGAACCCCCTTCCCTTCACCTTCTTCTCTAAGCAGATCACTTGTGTGCCAAGTGTATTATATTTAATGTGCCATTAAAAGCCTACAGGATGTAGAGTTGTGGGGATGGGAAGAACAAGTTCCCCAAATGGGTCATTGGAAGTGATAATAAGCATAGTCCCTTCTCCTTGCAACCCTTAGTTCCCAGATCCACGTATTTTCCCTTGGGGAATACAGCAGCACATAATGGTTGATGATTTAGGGTGTGCTCTTGATTCTGCAGGATGAAGGTATATACCACATTCTTGCACAGTATAATTTCCAACTTTCCACCTTAGGTGTATACCTTCAAAAAGCCATTCCATCACTATCAGGCCGTCAGAATCAGGGTGGTAAAATGTGATAGGACCAGTGAATCTCATGGTCAGATGCCTACTGTCACACCTCATTTGATGTAAAGTGCATTGCTTGGGCCAATGAAATTTATGTAGGGTCACATATTGGTATATCAAACATTCTGTTTGCTCATGGATAATGGTGCAGCCTATGAGTCTAATGAGCAGGAAAGGCAGTCATATAGAGAACACCACTCAAAATAAATTTCCCTCTCTCAAGATTTCACAGACACAGTGTAATCAACTTTGTCTAGTTGGTCCCCTCAAGGTACGGTGCCATATTAGAGGGCAGCATTAGTCTTGCTGTTGGTAGGTTAGGTGATTGGCAGCAGCACTGTTAGGTCTGCTCTGGTGAGTCCACGTTGTTGGGCTCATGCACGGCCTCCATCCCTGTCTCCATAGTTTCTCCTGTATAAACCCTTTGTGCAACACTGGAGTGACTTTCAGCAAAGACTGGCTAAGTTATTCTACATGGTTGTTTAGTGCCCCTTCAACAGATTCTCTCTGGTGGGCATTTTGATGTGAATCAAAGATATCCACACTTTATGCCCATGTTTATATGTCAATTCAAATGCCTCTTGTCGAAAACTCTCACCCTTCTTTCTCCTTCCAAGCCCCTGAACAATTAACCAAACCGTTTGTCACTGCTAATGAGTCCATGTATAATCTTATATCAACCTGCTTCTCTTTTGACACAAAATAGATAATCATGCACACACCCAAACCTCTGCCAAGGGTAAGACTCTCCCTCACTGCTGTCTTTCAAGGCTACCCTGAGTGAGGCTTTGGGGCGAAAGTCCAAATTGTGTATCAGTTGTCTACTATTGTGTAACAAACTACCCCAAAACCAAGTGGTTTAAAACAACAACAGTTTATTATTTCTTAAAGTCAGATGACAAACATGGCCAAGGATGGAGACAAATGAAATGGAATGAAGGTGAGTCATAAAATGAGGATGTCTAGTACAGTGATTGTGATACCACCATCAACCAAAAATGGCAGGACGTGGGATAGAGACTGAGCTAGACAATAAAGTTTTAAATAAACATAGGAGATAAAGGAGAAAATCTTTATGTTTCCTACTAAACAAAACCAGAATTCCTTACCTTTGTCTTCAGGTCTCTCCTCACTTTAGACTCTTTTCCTGTTAAATATGCTCCTCTGGTGCTAATTTTAAGGCCCTATCAGAAACCACTGTGAGGAAACAGCCTTCTACCTACTGCCTTCATGTTATTCCTTCATCCTGGAGTTTCCCTCCTACCCCATCACACTCTAACCCTTTGTGAAATACTTAATTACTTTTTCTGATCCAACTCAAATTCTTTTTCCGAAGTAAGCAAGGACATACGTAAACAAATGGAGCCTCCATGAAGAAACTCCTGTCAAGAATAAACCTTTCTCCCCCTGAACCCACTGAAATCCTTAAAAGCAGTGTCCAAACCTTACTGACCTTTATACTGCTGCACAAAGCACGCACAGGTGTTTACGGTTTAATGATTGAATGACTCAGCACCTTAATGCTTAGGCTATACAGCCTTGTACGATACTTTGGAGTCATTTATCATTTCTATAAGTTAAAATCTCTTTGAAGTCAGAGACCAGGTCATAATTTTGATTTTCCTAGCATGTAGCAAAGTGTCGTGACACTTAGTATCAAAATGTTTAAGTTAATTTGTTATGGGAATTACTGCTAATCAAGGACACGTGAAAAGGGAAGGTGCTCTAGGTGCTCTGTTATAAGAACGGCCTCAGTGGATTCCATGAATCCACTTTTGAAGGTGGAATGGCCCTTTAGAGATGTCTTCAGAATCAAGGTAAGGGGGATGAATCTTTGCATTCTGTATGACCCAGGCATTGAATGTGTGCTGCATCCCAGGAAGAGTGCATAACTTTGAGTGAAGCTGCTTCCTTGAGCCAGGGGCAATTCCTGAAGAAGATCACAGCTGTGAGCTGTCAGCATCCAAAATTCCAGTCAACTTGGAGAGAACTTGGTTCTAGAAGGGGATGTGGGTAGTACACAACAGTATCAAATACAGCATCCTGAGGGGGAAATGGAGCCTCTTGCTCACCTTCTGTACAAATCCTCTTCTGAGGTATGGGTGAAAAAACAGGACTGAATTTACTTTTGGCACCTAAGCCTCAAACTCCTCTGTGAGCCCAAACAACTCTTTTTTGTTTTTTCCTTTGAGGATTTAAATTGGCACCTGAGTTATTTATTTCTGACTCTGCCCTGTCACTTGGATACTGGGAAGGTTTTTCACACTCACCTACACAATGCTAGTCACTTGTGCCAATGCCGCTGCTGCCCCAGCCTAATCAGGCAGGGTCTTCCTGCATCAGCAGCCATCCCTGTGGCATATTGCTTTCTGGGTGTTATACAGTTTTCCCTAGCCTGAAGATCACAGCTTTAGAGAATATGGGCCTGAAAAAAAAATTCCCACCAGTGTCCTCTATCATCTTTTCCACTCTCAGAATCAAGGCTGACTTTTGGGTTAATGACTTCTACATACAAGGAAGAAGCATCAGCTTCTGTTGTTTTCAGCCCTTACATGCATGATCTCTGCCTCCTACAAGAAGAAGGAGCCAGAGTATCTATTGGGCAATTTTGCTTGCAGGGATTAGTTGTCTCCTTGGTTCCTCCTTGTTTTCTGCTCTTAGTTTCTGGATGGCTAAGGAAAGTCTCCCCTAGCAAGTGTTGTTTGCCTGGAAATACCCATATTTTCTATAACAAAATTTTAAAAGGGGAGGAGGGAGAAAGATACTTCCACCTGGCAACCTATGCACTAAAAATGTACCATATAAATGAGTAGCTCCTAAGTTAAAGGTGGATGGTCCCAGCTGTTCTCTCTGAGATCAGACTTCATAAACTAAGTTAATGGACACAGTCTCTCACCAGGTTTTCTGAGTTTTAGACCCGAGCTGGAAGTTGGAAACAACTTCCTGGGACCGACCTTACAGGGAAGTTGATTTTACTGTTAAACCAGCAACATCGGCTGCAACTCCCCAAGTCTCTACTAAGGTCTCCAGTTCAGGTCTGCCATTTGGTTGGGTTCCATCAAGACAGTATCTGTCACCTTTCTCTCTCCTCTTCTTGTATAAACCTTTACTAACAAGGCGAATTTAGATCTCCCATTCTAAAGCTTCTCCAACAATGCCTTACTGTATGTCGCTCTTGTAATAACATGCTTTGACTGAATCTGATTTTCCAAACTGTCCAATAGCACTTTGTCATATGGCTCATTGAAAAAGACTCTCTAGCACTGACACATTTCCAGAGAACTTTTCTCCTTCCTGTTGGTGCGTGGTAGGGGAGCAGATGTACCAGTCTCTGCAACTTTCCACATTATCAAGTACACCTGTCGATGCTGTCAAGTATTTCGTCACAGAGGTGAAGCTCTGGCAGGACTGAGATCATGTGTACCTCCTAATGCCAAGTCTGTAAATTTTCTTTTAATCTCCCTCACATCTCTGCTTCTGAAACCTGCCACTATTGCAACACAGCATGCTCTCTTCAAACTCACAATCCCGCTGTCTGTTCCCTCAAATTGGACTGCTTGAGAATGCAAGCTAGTATATGGTTAACAAATTAGCAGCCTCTGCTGGGGATTCCAAAGCTTGCTGATAACTGATTCAATGGTAGATGCCCTACATCTGGGGGACTCTGTCTCAACAAATGGAGCTTGGTAGGGGACTTTGGTCAGGCAAAATCACAATGGCCATGTACACACTTCCCCTTCCAAACAGAATGTTATATTTTAGAGTCTGTTGAGGTAAACTTCAAAAAAAAAAAATCCTCATTTGAAACTTGGGTTGGTTTTGGCTTATGTAATGGTATGATAACTTGCTTTTTGCTTAAAATATTCAATCTTGAACAGTGTATCCCTATACAAAAACTGAAAATTTGACCTAAGAGCAGATCTCTAATTTGGGTTCCCTATGAGACTGTTTAAAATTCTCAGAAGGGCTGTTGTTCAACTGAAAATAGAGATGCTGTGAGGCACGTCCTAAAAATCCATAGAAGGCTTTTGAAAGGGTCTCTGAGAAATCACCTTAAATCTTTCTATGTCTTAAGAAAGGATTTTACAGTTATACATTTTACTTCATATTTACCCTAAGACCATGTTTCCTGACAGCACCCTGGATTTACTCTTTGCCCTGAGGCTCTTTTTTTACTTTTGAGAGTCTTCTTCTGAGAGAGACTAGGGATGAGAATTGGTTTTATTTTTAAACCTAGCAAAGCAAGGGCCATTTTTACTTGTTCTACATTCTGCTTGAAAATGGAATAATTTCTATTTTAACTCATATCTCTTTATCTTCATTTTATGATAGTAGCTAGAAAACCTTAATTGTCACTTTCAACATTTAGCCTAGAAATATCCTTATCCAGATCAATTAGTTCACTAGGTGCAGTTCTATATTCTGCAGTGATAGTTTTCATAAACTTCCCACCACTACGTATCCAAGGTCTTCTATCTTCCAGCCCCCAATAACATTTCACTCACTCTCCTTCAAGCCTTCACTGACAGTCACTTTGATGCTCACTGGTCCTGGTAACACCCTACTTCCAGGTAACAAAACCTGTTACTTTTGCTACATAGCAAATCCACCTAAAACCTATTTATATAAAACATTCATTTCATTTTGCTCATGATTTTTTCTGACAGGAATTTTAGGAAGGATTCAGCTGGGCAAATCCTGCCTGGAGTCTTTCATGCAGTTGTTGTCAAATGTTGGCCAGGGCTACAGTCATCTGAAGGCTCAGCTGGGCTGGATGTCCAAGAAGGCTCCCTCTCATGGCTGGCAGTCGACACTAGCTGTCAACTGGGAGCTGAGCTCTGCTGTCCACTGAAGCACATACAGGTGGCCCCTACATCTGGCTTAGTTTCCTCACATCTTGGAAGCTTTGGGTGATTGGAATTCTAACACAGCAACTCAGGGCTTCAAGTGTGAGTGTTCTCTGAGGTTGGATGAGTTTCTGTAAATGCACTTTTTACATATCATACAAAGTTACAGACAGGAAAAAGGCCTTAAAAGCCTTCATTATTGTCCCTTAACACCCCTACCTAACAAGTTACCATATTTACAAGTAGAAATATCTTCTGAGAAATGTCAGGCATCTTGTTTGAATCCTCTGAAACAAAACAATTTCTGTGATGCACATAGAGTTATGCCAAGAAGTCCATCTGCCAGCCAGCATTTCATCCTTTAAATACCTTGTTATGGCAGCACGAAAGAACACAATGAGCTTTGTTTAGAGTGTCAGTCTTCCATCTCTGGGCTAAAAGGATTAGGTCTAAATTGCACATCGTTACACAAGACCACATGAAAATGTTTGCTTCTTTTGTCCTTAAAAGTACTTCATGGTGTTTTATAAAAAGCCAAAAAAATGTTAATTGAACTAAAGAAATCTATTCAGAAGGTCATAAGCAGTAGATTTGCCAGACATTCTAGTTTATGTTATTATTTGTTTAACACACAAAAGTCAGGGGAATTTTCAAATATAATCATTTGTTGGATATGGCAGGTGGTTGAGGAGAGCTCATATAGCGTGATTATTCAAAGTAAGCATTCTGGAGTCAGATCTGGTTTTAGCCTCTCTGGTTACTAAGCATGACTAGAAAATTTACTTAACCTCTCTGTGGCTCATTTTCCTCATTTGTAACATGGAGAAAAAAAGTATTCACCTTCTAAGGTTGTTTTAAGGATTAAATGAAATAACACATGTAATTTACTTACCAGGGCTTGGCACACTGTAGATATATAGTTAACAAGTCAGATAAGAGTGAGCATACACTTTCAATAGGTTGTGTGTGTGTGTGTGTGTGTGTGAGTGTGTGTATGAAAGAGAGAGAGGGAGAAGGGAGAAGTGGAGAAGGAGAGGGAGGCAGGAAGGCAGAGAGAGAGAATGAGGAAAATTGAGGGAGAGGGAGAGAGAATATTTTGGGAAGGGCATATAGATAACATTGTTGGAAATGCAGTATACATGCGATGGTTATTTGTTAATGCTAATTTACTTGTTGAAGAGATTTTGAATTTTGAAGATGTTGGAATGGAAAAGGAATGGAATGTCAGGAAGTATTTGGAGATTATCTGACTTTGAGAGAGTCACTTGTCTCCTGTACACAGGACAAAGCAGGAAGTTGGAAACATTTCTCACCTTCTCCTCCCCCTTCTGTTCTCATGTCAGTTCTAATTTTGCACCCAGCCCCTCTCCCGGCACTTCTATGCACCTGTGGTCAGAGGTTGTCCTTTGAGCAAGACTCAGCTGTCCACTAGGTGAAACAGTTGGAAAGCCACTAGGCCATTACAATGTCACTGCAAATAACTTAGAGGTATTTTCATATTATTATGGGAGAAAAGCCCAGTCTAATATACAAACAAAAGCAAACTTTCCTAAGGAACAAGAGTTGTGGAAGGAGTGAAAGAAAGATTTTGAGGTAGGCAAGGCCTTTCCTCGCTTTTCAGATGAACTGGTGAGGTCATTCCTGTTTTAATCTGTTGAGTTAGGCCATTTGGAAGAAATGCACTCTGCAATATAATGCGGTAATCTTGCCATTATTAATTAGAATAATAAGTTCCATTGCTTAAGGCTTATTTCTATAGTGGTTTTGCTCAAAAAGTAATATTCAGCTTAGCCATGTAAGTAAAAAAAAATAGGGTATCAGTGGCTAATTTCCAGGTTTTTCAAAAAAAAATAGAATTTTTATTTTACCTTAATACAGGTCAGTTCAAAAGCAATTCTGTTAACACCCTTCAAATAACCTTTTAAAATATTACTTATGAATCTATGCACCTTGATAAAATGTTTCCTGTTTTTCATTTCCCCAAGGCTAAAGTGACACAATTATTAGCTTTTGATAGGGTTAAACAATAACTACCCATGCTTACCTTTGTGAAAGAATGGAAAATAAATATACCTTGAAGCGTTGTAATGGTTGAAAAGATTCCCATACTTCAGTTCCTTCTTATGTTTCTTTTTCCTAGAAGAGCACAGAGAGATTTAAATGAATCTTTTGAATAATTTTTTTCTCTACTTCTTATGCTGAGTAAAGTCCTTTCTATCTCTAAATGTTAACAATATCATCCTTTTTAATGGGGACCCTCTTTTTCTGTGTAGTAGTAGTTATAGTGTACCAGGAACATTCTATCAATAGATGCTGGGGATATACCAGTAAACAAAAGAGATAAAAATTCCTGCTATCATAGAGTCTATGGTCTAGTGGGGGGGAGACAGAAAATGAACACTGTAAGTATCGAATGTGGTAATAAATGATAGAAAATTAAGGCAGGAAGGGAATAGGGAGTGTCAGTGGGGCTGGGCAGGGGTTGTGGTTTCAGATAGGGTGGTCAGAGAAAGGTTCTTGAGAAGATGACATTTAAGGAAAGATGTGAAGGAAGTAGAGGAGATGCTGTGTTTTAAAGAATAGTTGGCAGGCCAAGTAGAGTCAGTTAAGGGGAGAACAGTAAGAAATGAGAGGTAAGAGGGGCCCAGTCTGGTAGTCTATTGTAAGTTTCCCAGGTCAGTTCTTTCTTACTGGAGGCTTAACTAGAATCCTGAATTATGGAAACCTTACCCTTCTGATGGGAATTTGGGCAGTTCCTTATACTGTCCTCAATTTTTTTCTTAGCTCCAAAAATGAGAACTCAGAAATATTCAGTTTGACTGACTGTATTCTGCTAAACTTTTATTTCTATTTTTAGTCAATGCTTATAAAATACTTTATTTTGTAAAATATTTCACCATTACTGTCTGTAAAAATTATTTTGCAGAATCCTCATCAACCTGTGTCATATGAGATTTAGTTTCTTGTTTGCAAATTTATAAGCTGTAGAAGGATTACCTGTGACTTCTATATTTTTTGTGTAAGAGCATTGATTTTATTTTTATTTAAATTTTAGTATTTCCCATGATGAATCATTTTTCAACATTATATTGAATTAGAAATAAAGGTACTCAAAAGTTACTAATAAATGCTATATATCATGCTATGTTTTGTGTTGTTTGAATTGGTAGCACTGAACTTTGAGGACTTTCTCAGAGTTACGGAAGGGAAATAACTCTGTGACTTAGACTGTTATAGAATTTGTGATGAAGAATTCACACTTCCCAGTAGCTTATGCAGCACTGTTTTCATATTACATCCAATCTTCTGTGAAGAGAAACACTAGATTGATGTTTTCCAGAGTATTTCTGTTACCCTCCAGAGTTAGGTACTTTTAAACAAATATTGTCCTTTCAGTTTGTTTGCACATTTCATAGGTAATTTCCCCTGTGCCAGAATTTGCTATTTCAAGATATTGAGGCAAACAAGACTGCTAGAAATAAAAAACAAGGGAGGCACTTCCATGTACCAAGCATATGATGGTAAATATCTCCTCGAGTAGCTGAATTCAATTCCTCCAAAGAAAGTTGGTTCATTTGGCCTCTTAGAATAATGTTGAACTTTTTCCTAGCAGAGATATGGCGTGGTATTCGATTGAGGAAGCTGCACAGTGCATTTGGTCAAGACCTAAGGTTAAACCTGCCTTTTAAGCTGGAGAGGATCAGATGGAGTCTTTATGGCCACTCTGGATGGACTGTGTTTATAGCGAATACTGAAAAGCATGCATTTCCTCTCAAATACTAGGATCTGCAGCTGCTGGTTAAAAATACATCCAAATGGATGCCAAAAGCTGAAGCAATGGTCCATACATTTTAAGAATATAAGAAGAAAAGCTTGTGATTCTTTTATAATTGCATTGCACATAATAAAATGTCTTAGAAAAGATTCTTGCAGAATTTCTTCTTCTCTATGCATTTGGTTAAATTAAATCAATCTGTTTAACATGAATGAATTTTTCAGAAAGATAAAGAGATTTTTAACTTTTCAAAAAATTGTGCATTTTTCTTTATTAGTGAGAAAGGCATACAAAAGCTCTAAATTAGACATATTAGATGATAAATGAGGTTTTATCTATAAAAAAAGGAAGAAGAGTAATTTTATATTATATGCCTCAAGAGGCTTTTTTTAACATTACTTTAGATTTTTATGTAAGGATTACACAGGATTTTGGAAATCCTAAATCTGAAAAGGACCTTGAAAGTTACTTAGTTCAGAAATGCTAACAACAACAATGATGTTAATAATATAGCTAGCCTTTGAGCACTTACCATTTGCTGGGCACTGTTTTAAGAAGCTTTACATATGTAATCTTAGTCAATCCTCAAAATAACCCTATGATGTAAATATTATTAACTTCATTTGACAGATAAGGGAACTGAGACACAAAATGTTTAACAAATCTGCCTGAGGTCATGGAGCTAGCAAGTGGAAGAGTCAGAAAGCTGAAGAAACACAAAATTATCCCAGCCAGTTATGTCCATGGAAAGTGTACACAGCTGTCAAGGAATGTGATCTGAAGGTGCCAGAAGGTCTACCCAAATACATCACCTTCAACAGTTTACAACATTGCCTCAAGTTCTCACCAACAGAGAAAGTGTTTTGTGTGAAGATAATCCCTCCAAAAGGTTATATTTTAAAAAATATTACCTAAGAAGAATCGCCTATTAATGATAGCACGACCAGATTGACACATTTTAGGGAGAATTGGATGATAAAAGGAAAAACGAAAAGAGCTGTTGAAAGTAAACACCATAACAGACACTCTTGGTCAATCTTGGCAAAATGGCGGGGGGTGGGGGGTGGGAATGAAGACAAAATTCATCCAATTTGGCTTTAGTTGGGTAGTTGGATATGGAAATTAATCTATCTTAAAATGTCTTCTCATTTGGGAGATACAGTCATACTTGATAGTTAAAACTTTACCATTTGTACTGCTAAAGTTTGATTAACAGCAAAAATTATCTCTGTATAACATATTTTCCTTACCACTTGCCTTTTTGAACAGATTCTTAAATAAGGGTCCCACATACAGACCCCTATTAATATATTAAATTTCAAGTATGTATGGAAGAATGCAAAGCACCCTAAGAAGATTATCCAAAGAGTTCATCAGATTCTCACAAGTACAGTTGGTCCTCCATATCTGTGGGTTCTGCATCCATAGATACAACCAGCCACGGATCAAAAATATTTGAAGAAAAAAATTCCAGAAAGTTCCAAAAAGCAAAACTTGAATTTGCTACGTGCCTGGCAACTATTTACACAGCATTTACATTGTACTTCCAACTATTTCCATAGTATTTATATTGTATTAGGTATTATAAGTAATCTAGAGAAGATTTAAAGTATACGGAAAGATGTGCATAGGTTGTGTGTAAACACTACGCCATTTTACATAAGGGACTTAAGCATCATGGAGTTTGTTATTCTCGGTGGGGGGCGGGGGGTAGGGGGCTGGAACAAACTCCCCCAAGGACGGCTGTATATATGAATCACCCAAAATAGTTAAATCAGCACAAAATTAACCTACCCCAGCGGCACTTCCTACCTATCACCTAAAATTAATGCCTGCTGGAGGTGGTCTTTAACAACGCAGACTATAGCATACAACTGTTTTGAATTATGTATCTTAGTGAGCATCCAGGGCTACATTCAAGCTGATGTTGTAGAAAGCAAACTATGGTACGCAAAATGGTAGGCAGGATAACATTACATACCACTGGTTTGCTAGAATTATCTTTCACCTTTTCACTGTGTTGCTGCAACAATAAGTGCAACTCTTCAGGACTGGGGTTTTAGGTAAATAATGCAACAAGGAAGTGAGACAGGTAGGTCAATGAAAGTTCTTAGCAAAGGGTTAGGCAAATAGAATGGGCAGTCAATTAATTAAAATACTTTCCAAAATGAACAAACTGACATGGCTTTCTTGGTGAGCTATTACCAGGTTCTTTTGAGTTCTTAAAACATTTTCTTTACTCTCTGTTTCACAACAAACGTGGGCCAATTGCTGTGAGTTAATTGAAAAGGATTGTTTCCTAGTTGCCAAGAAACGGCGCTTTCTTACATTATGCAGGCCATTATGTGCACAGATCAAGCTTCCTGATTTTTCTTTCAGGGTTTAAGAATATTGGCTGCTGTGATTTAGTTGTCCCTTGAGCAGAGGAGTGCAAGTCAAGAAGGATTTCAGGGGTATTGTTCCATTTCAATTTACCAGGTAAGATTTGGATTTATTTGAAAGTGCTATCTTCTCCCTTATGCTTAACTTTTCCTAAATCTCTTAAATGCTTTTATGAGTGAATGGGTGAATATGAAATTATGATTTTACCTGGGATAGCTTCAAGTAAAATCGTGCTAAATTGATTTTCTTCCAGCTGAAGGTTCTGAGGGAAAAAAATTTTTTTAAAGAGGTAGCCGTAATAATTGAGGTCTGTGAGACAGGCTCTAGAGTTTGTTTCTCATTGTTTTCAGAGTAGTAGATACAGGTAAACCAATAAGTTGTGAGTGTATTTAGGGTTGAAATTCTAAAATCATTGCTATGGAAGCAAATATCATATTTCTATTTGGAGAAAAGATTTCAAATCTGACTGGTTCCAGCTGAGAAATTGACTTTATATTTGTTAACTTCAAAAGGAAGACTTATGTATAACTTGGTTACCTGTCTCTCTTAAAAACAAAGCCTTTCTATTGGCTATTTTCCTCATGATTTTGTCTAAAAGATGAAGATAAAATCAGGGTCCTGTACTCAGTGTAGCTTACTAATACATATGATACAAACAAAAAATGCACCCTTCTTTCTCAGGAAGGAAAATATCATTTCTTGATTCAAGGTTAGTTGCTCCCAGGCAAAGTACTGCTCACTGTGTGTAATAATGTGGGATAAGTGTTTGACGAGGACCCTGTATACTGAGTTTGTTAGGTCAATTCATCCTCCCACTCTTAGAGTTCACACTTTCACAGGGTTAGGTTGAACTCTATAATCCTGTGAACTTACACTCACAACATCACACAGCTTACATAGACTATATGTTGAAAACAAGCTTTGTCAAATTTGCAGGGAACCTAGTTGAGCGCTGTTATTGATCCTCTCTTTAAAAGTCATATTTTACCTCCTCTCCTGCATGGCTCTGGATTTCCCAGGAATATATTTCCTTTACAAGGAAGATCATTGTAATGGATACAAGTCAGGTCAAATATTTGTCGTCTCATTAAGTAAGTTTCCATCTGTTCAGAGTTTGAAGAAAACTGAGTATAAAGATGGCCTGTGCAATATGAACCCTAGCTGATGCTGGAAAGAAAGCATTGCAGCATGCCTTTAATGATAATGTGATTTGGGTTTTCCACCAGTGAACCAATACTCTGGTTAGGAAACTATTTTGTGCAATAATGTGACTCACTATCAGTGAAGGGATAGTTGAATATGACATTCAAACCATCCATTTATTTATTTATTTATTTATTTATTTTTTTGTGGTACGCGGGCCTCTCGCTGTTGTGGCCTCTCCCTTAGCGGAGCACAGGCTCCGGACACGCAGGCTCATTTGCCATGGCTCACGGGCCCAGCCACTCCGGGGCATGTGGGATCTTCCCGAACTGGGGCACGAACCCATGTCCCCTGCATGGGCCGGCGGACTCTCGGCCACTGCGCCACCAGGGAAGCCCAATTTATTTTTAACTTGTCAAATTGGAGTCTCCTTTCTTGAATTTGTATACATTTTAAACTAAAATAACAAATCATAGTATCATCAGTTATCACAAATTCATTACACTGTATTTTTTATTTACATAGTAGTAAAATTAAGCAGCCCATTTAAATAAATGCATGGTTTGTAGTTATGTATACTTGGTGTGACTTAGTACCATTTTTGGAACAGTGCATTTCTTTCCAGGTAAGATGTAATTAAACAATTCCATTCTAGCTTACATTCCCTTTTTGTACCTTGTCAAAAAGTTCTCTTTGACCTGACAATATACTTTTGATATTGTTGGTATTATGGTGCTTAAAATATCTATGCTGGTAAAATTTTTGCCTAGTCATTTTGTATTTATTGGAGCAGGGTGACAGGTGAATATGTAGAATGGGTGGAGTGGAGCAGAAGTCAGACTGATACAATATCTTACAGGTAGATTTCTTCCCACCTAGTTCACCAGTTCTTCTCTGTAAGTATAACAGAGTGATTGTGACATTAATAAACTGTTAAATATATTTAATAGTGTAACAATAAATCTTGTTTTTATTTCTGAATGGTATTTTTTTAAATTAAATATTAACTGATATTGATTTGCTTCTCTGTGGATTAAGAATTTTACAAAAAGAATGAAGTCCACCTAGGATGGGATGGGAATCAGTCTATAAAATTTTTGTTCAACCTTAATTAAGAAGAGACTGAATTGCACTGACAGTCTGTAGACGACAGTGACTGAAATACCATAAAATGATAGACTTTGAAAGGCACTTATTGATTATTGAGTCTAATGGCTTTGAAACTTTATTTTGAGAAGTCCTACATATTCCCAAAAAGCATTATAACAGGTGAGCCTATGAAGGTAGGAGGAATAGTTAGCTCGTGGTGTAGGGAAAACAAACTGTATTATCAATCAGCCCATGCTTTTCCAGTTTGTTTGCAAGAACACAGATAGCCTAAGGGTATTTCACAAAGCCTTTGTGGAAATCAAGATACACTGCATTTATAGCATTACTCTGATCTACAATTTAAGAAACTCAGTCAAATATGAGATTAATTTGACATATCTCATACCATGCACTCAAGGGTTTTGACAGTCAATTCTTCTATTACAGGCACTCAGCATGTCTTTGATTGTTCTAGAATTATTTCAGAGATACTTACTAAGTAGGTTATCAATTTTTTTTAACACCACCTATTTTTAAATTTTTTGGAAATTGGGATTGTTTATTTTATGGTACAACTCAAAATAATTTCAAAGATTTCTAAAAACATTATTGTGCCTTTGATAATTTTCCCATACTCTTTTGATATGAAATTTACCTAACTTTAGAAATCCAGAATAATGTATAAAGTAATACAGTGTTTTCTTACTGTTACCTAAAAATGGTCTTTGTAATATTAGAAGATTATTTGTCTAAACAGAGAAGATTATGCAAAATATTTCAGTAATTTTAATGGTCCTATTATTTATCTATACACAATCAGCACCAAACTTTATCTTGCTCCAGTAAGCCAGAGGAGACATTCCTTTCTTTTGCTCTTAATTTTTTTTTTTTTTAAACTGGGATTTTAAGCTTCTCAACTGCAGTGATATGATTTTTGAATCACTCTTATAAGTTCCTTTCTCCATGTTTGCTTTTAAGTATTTCTTTCTGGGCTTCCCTGGTGGCGCAGTGGTAGAGAGTCCACCTGCCAATGCAGGGGACACAGGTTCGTGCCCCGGTCCGGGAAGAACCTGCATGCCGTGGAGCGGCTGGGCCTGTGAGCCATAAAAAAAAATAAATTAATAAAAATAAGTATTTCTTTCTTTTTTTTTCATTCTTATCAATTTATTTGGCAGAGATTTAAAACAAAGTTTGACAAAACAAGGTATTTTTGAGGAAACTAAATTTCTATTAGGAGAGGAAAACAGAATAACCCCCATGGAGAGCAATCAGTCAATGTCACAAAAATTACAAATGTCATTCCAGCAATTGCTACCTGTTTATAAAACTAAAGGATTGAAAACAATTTAAATGTCCATCAATAGAAAACTCATTATTTAAATTATGAAATATTTACATAATAAAATAGTATGCATCCCTATAAAGGAATGAAGAAACTCTATATGTGTAGCTGAAGAATCTTCAAGATATGCCGTTAAATGAAAAAAATCAAAGTGCAGAACAAGTATGTGGTGTACAGCCATTTATACTAAAAATATAATTTAAATATGTGATTTTATATTCATAAAATACCTTTGATAGAACACACAAGAAACTGGTAATGGTGGTTGTCTCTGAGAAGGGGAACAGAATAGCTGATTGTTCCAGTTATCTATAACCCAGAACTTAGCAGCACAAAACCACAGCTATTTTATCACACTCACAGATTCTGTGGGTCAAGAATTTGGCTAGGGCACAGTGCAGGGGATGGGGGCAACTTATCTCTGGTCATTGATGTCTGGAGCTCCAGCTGTGAAGAACTGATTGGCAGCATGTGACTTGAATGGCCGGAGCCTGACACATCTGAAGACTCTTCACTCCCTGTCTGGCACCCAGGCTACCGACTCAGCTGGCACTGTTAACCAGGGTGCCTACAAGCAATCTCTCCAAGTGACTGGAGCTCCCTCACAGCATGGTGGCCTCAGAGTAATTAGACCTCCTATGTGGCAACTCAGGGCTCCAAGAGCAAGTGTTCCAAGCTCCAACAAGGAAGGCACACGCTGCATGGCCTTTACGACTAGCCTCCAAAATCATATCCACTGTCCTCTATTGGTTGAAGCAGTCACAAACCGTATTTGGTTTATCCATTCATCTCTCGGTGTGTTTATAAGTATTTCTAAAACCTGAGAATACTGTCTATCTTTTCTTCCTTCCTTTTGAGCAGTTATTCTCAATTTGGCAATGTCTGAAGATATTTTTTGGTTGCACAACAGAGAGGGTGTGGTACTCCCAACATCTAGTGGGTAGAGGCCAGGGTTGCTGCTAAACGTCTCACAATGTACAGGATACTCCCTAGAACAAAGAAGTATCAGATTCCAAAAGTCAATAATGCTGAGACTGAGACTGGCTAAATACATGATTATGGGTTAGAGTTTTTGTTTTAAAAAATCTGAAATCGCGTGTGCCTTCATTCCTTTTATTTATAATATTGGCCTACAAGATCACACCTAATTTTATTTTATTTTATTTTATTATTTTTTTTTTTTTTGCGGTACGCGAGCCTCTCACTGTTGTGGCCTCTCCCGTTGCGGAGCACAGGCTCCGGACGTGCAGGCTCAGCGGCCATGGCCTACGGGCCCAGCCGCTCCGCGGCATGTGAGATCCTCCCGGACCGGGGCACGAATCCGTGTCCCCTGCATTGGCAGGCGGACTCTCAACAACTGCGCCACCAGGGAAGCCCCCTAATTTTTAATTGAACTTTCTGGAATCTGCCTATATAAAGTCTAGGAATCATGATCTAACTGGATTGTCCAGTTTTCCCTTCCTTGATTATTACCAGAATAAACATGACAATGGTCACATTATCTTAAACTCATGTCACGTCCATATTACTAAATAGTGCTTTGTCTGAATGACTTGTACAATATTTCCCTCATTGCTTCTACTTGTGAATAAAGGACTCATTAAGGCAAGACAATAATATCATCTGTTTAACTGTTGTGCTCCTGAGTTCATGTCCAAAGTCACTCTTTAATAACCATTCATTCATTCTATATATATTTATTGAGCACCTATCATGTTCCAGAAACTGTTTTAGTTGCGAATTCAGTAATGAATAAAATAAAAATCCCATTTTTGTTGTGATTACATTCTAGTGGAAATCAGAAGATCCCAAATCCCCCTTTCTTCAACCATTTTTGATCCTGGTCTATTACGTGTTCAAAACAAAATAACAGAATCTGATGCATTATAACTATATAAATAGTTGCAAAAGTTTGTTCATACTTTTTTTTTTTTTTCCATATAAACCCTCTGCTTCTTGGGGACTGCCAAGAACCTTTTCATTAATTTTTGAATTTCACTTTCTGGCAGATGTCTCTAATTTCAACTTGCTTGATGTATATTCTAGAGAAGACTGACTTTTGAAGTGAATTTTGAATGAAGGGAAATATAATGTTTGATGAGTTGAAATAATGTTAGTAAGAAAAGTCAATCTGGCATTTAGGAAAAAAAGACATAAAAGTAAAGATGAAAAATTGTGAGTGGAAAGAGGCTAGTCATGCCTGAAATTTATTTTATTTGCTATGCCAAGAAAAAAGGGAAAAGAAAAGAAAAAAAAAAGGATAAAAGAAAAAGAGCTGTAATGTATCTTTCCAGTGTAACCATAACTCAGAGTAATTCATTTTCTTGGGTAGATATTTCTATCCCTGGTGAATTCTTCAGAATTTCTTACTTATGTCATAGTTTATTCCTCAATAGCCACTGATGAAGTTATTGGTTTCTTCTTTGGATAAGGAATGAGAAGCATAAATGAAGCAAGGTATTATAATTTTAATATTCTGATCCAGATATTTCTTTTGATTTTACTTTGTAGTTTCTTTCCTTCCCGAATGCTTTTTTTTCTTAGTGTATGCAGAATTGTTTTCTTAGTATATATAGGAGTTAAAAGTTCTGCTAATATGTTAAAATGTGAAAAAAGGGATTTGATGCTCTAAAATTCTCAGACTTTGTAAAGTTATCAGTTTTAAGTAATCAGTTAGCTTATGAAAGTTCTGTTTACCAAAAGCTATGATTCTCACCTTCTTCTGCTCTTCTATTTAAAAACAGAGATCATACCTAAGTAGGAGGTTATTAGTATAAAAAAATTCCAAAGAAACAATATAAATGTAGCTACAAAAAATGTTAAAAAATTGTGTGAGTATATTTTCTGGAGTTTACTGAAAATGAGAGAAATTCTAATATTATGCCTTACAACTAGTTTTCTAGCAATAATTTTGAAAAAAAATTTTTTTTAATTTTTAATCTTAAAAGTCTTAGTGGTACTGACAGATTACAGCGAAATTACCTTTGTTGTGTGAGCGAAACATCTTTGTTCAAGTCCAGGCTTTGCCATCTATAAGTGCACTGAATGTGGGCAAGAACCTAGATTGTCTCAACCATAAACTCAGTAAAAACACTTATCTCGTAGTGTCATTATGGAAACTAAATGAGATATTACAGTTTAGTACTTGTCACAGAGAAACTATGTGGTAATATGATGGAACTTTGCAACTCCTAGACTATTATAATTCAATTCATAGAAAAGATTCTAAAGGAACCTTAACAATCATCTAGTTTGTCACACATTTGATGCTTGAATTGTTTATGTTTTCCTGGTCACTAGCCTATGCTTTATTGTTCTAATAAAATAAGTGTTACCTCCTAAGACAACAGACATTTATAAATATTATGCTGAAACATATAAAATTGTCACTTTTATAGGTCAAATAGTCTAATACTGGCAAATTTCTTATGTTCCAATCTAATACATATAATATAAAAAGCAAATCTTATTTCCCAAAATATAATTTTATATGATAAAGTCTGACATAACTTGATAATGCTAGAATGTAAATATAGTTCTATTAGATGTTTTAAAAAAAATTATAAAAAGACACTACTAGAAAAATAGTCCTTAAGAGCTTTATGCACAGATCGACAAACTAGTCTGTGGGCCAAATCCAGACTGTCTTGTGGTTTTGTACAGCCCATGGGGTAAGAATTGTTTTTACATTTTTAAACAGTTGAAAAAAAATTCAAAGAAGGATAATACTTTGTGACACATGAAAATTATACGAAATTCAAATTTCAGGGTCCATAAATAAAGTTTTCTTGAGGATATGGGGAGGGGGAAGGGTAAGCTGTGACAAAGTGAAAGAGCGGCATGGACATATATACACTACCAAACGTAAGGTAGATAGCTAGTGGGAAGCAGCCGCATAGCACAGGGAGATCAGCTCGGTGCTTTGTGACCGCCTGGAGGGCTGGGATAGGGAGGGTGGGAGGGAGACGCAAAAGGGAGGGGATATGGAAACATGTATATGTATAACTGATTAAATTTGTTATAAGGCAAAAAATTAAAAAAAAAAAAAAGAAATGTTCTAAAAAAAAAATAATAAAGTTTTCTTGGAATAACCCATGCTCACTCATTTACATGTTGTCTTAGGCTGCTATTCTGCAAAGACAGAGTTTAGTAGTTGCAACATAGGTGTTATGGCTTGAAAAGCCTACAATATTTATTATCTGGCCCTTTACAGAAAAAGTTTGACTATCCCTGTCTTAGAGTCAAGCTGCCTACATTCGAATGCCATCGCCACCACTTCTTGGCTCTGTGATTTAGATAAGTTAATCTTTGTGGGTCTTGGTTTCCACATTTTAAAATAGGCATCCTAACAGTACTTATATCACAGGATAATTATGAGTACCTAGTACATCATAAGTACTCTCTAAATGTTAGTATAATTATTAATATTCTTCCAGGGTGCTATTGTAAATGATTGGGGGGAAAAACTATAGAAGCTTGAAAGTGCAGGTGGGTGACAATTGTTGCGTCACCATATCATGATATAACACCAGTTGTCAGCATTCTATGGACCTAATAGTAAAATGTAACCACTTGCTCATAGAAATGATTTTAATACTTACATCTCACTCATACCACATGGACCATTTCAAGTTAAAAATATTTAAGTTTCTAAATTTGCAAGTGTTAAGCTGCAAAGTAGGGGCTGTTTTCTCCCTGGGACAATGAACATCTGCTGAAACAATTTGTCCAACAGAGCTTTTGCCTCTGCCGGCCTTTTTTTTTTTTTTTTTAAAGAAATGGAAAAAGGATCATTGTTTAACTTTAATTCTTTTCATCTTCTAAACCAAGAAACAATTTCTCTCAGCACTAGATGTTTCTAGGATTTGGAAAAGTAAAGGGGCCTCAGCTTTTTATTTATTTTTTTCCTATTTTCAAGTAAGCGTAAGTAGAATTTTACTTAGAGCACCATATGATTTTTTCCTTCTTATTTGAGTATTGTTTGAAAGACCACAGGCTTTTCTAGATGATTTAAGATTTCTGTAGTGAATTGAGCTCCACAGCACTTTCTAAGTCTGAGAGAGACTGGAGGGTGGGGTAGTGGTTATCACAAAGCAGAAAAGGGGTCAAGCTTTAAATTGGAAAGGCTTTTAAGAAGCTCATATCTATTACTTTTTGTATGCAAAGTCAGAGTGGTCTGAAGGGAAGATGATCCAAAATCTTGAAAATAAATTAAATGCTCCCAAAGCTAAAATCCAATAGCATCCTAGAGATAATGGATGGTTAAGTAGAAGTGCTGATAAACTTCAAGTCTAAGACTTATCAGTCAGGTTACCTCTCCAGCTTTTCTGCATTGGTTTCCCCAGGGAAAGCTGGAGAGAGGACACTTCAAGCACTCAGCTTTATAATGCATACTTAAGAAGGCAGTGAATAATAACCATTAGAGTTCTCTGGGTAAACCAGGTTGAATTAAAGGTGCTTCTTTTGTTACTTACTTTAAAGTAGAGCTTCTGGTCCTTGGGGATTACACCAAGAGCAATGAGTCATATCTGAAATGAGGAAGGGAAAGTGTTGTCAAATTTCATGTTGATTCATAAGAATAAGCATGAAAGGTTGTTCACAGTACTCCAGTGGGGGCAGGGAGACACAAGGGGAGACCAGAGAATCAAATACTTGAGCACTGAAGAGTTTCTATTTGCTATAAAAGATTGAAGAACCTTGCTGTTTTCAAATAGAGGACTTCATCATATATAAATTATTCCTGATTTTTAAAAAATGTATTTTATTCAAGTATAGTTGATTTACAATGTTGTGTTAATTTCCGTTATACAGCTAAGTGATTCAGTTTTATATACACACACACACACACACACACACACATTCTTTTTCATATTCTTTTCCATTATGGTTTATCACAGGATATTGAATATAGTTTCCTATTCCTGATTTTTAATTTTCTAATTCTTATTGTTATTTATAAAACAGTCAAGTATGTAAAGAAAAAGAAAATGTTTTAGCTACCAAGTAAAAAATATTTTGCCACCTGCTATGTATTTTGCCAGCCAATTAAAATCTTTAGCATTCTTTGGTACAAAGCCTTAAGATGATTGTGGGGTGGACGGAAATTTTCCTCTGTTAGAAACTTTTGGATGATAGTCAAACACTTCTGTAATTTCCTTCACCACTTTTAGCTCCTTTTGGCATCACTTATTTCAAGTATGCCTCTGGAATGTCAAGAAAATTGCCAGATATTATTTTGAATGTTGTATTTTAATACAATATCAGGCTAAAGTTGTTCCTAGAGACTTCAGAAACAAAGGTAGAGTGTTTCTTTCTTATCTTTTAGCAAAATGGAAAACTTTAATTAAGACCCCATGGAGCTTTTGGTCAGTCTCCTACCTGTGAAAGTAGATTAGAAAAGAATTTTTATCCTCTGGCAGTAACAGATTTACTTTGGGGGGATGAGGGGAGAGGGAATTGAGTAGAAGGAAAACCAGAAGCTAGACTTGTCACTTAAGTTATCAAATGGTCCAAATATTTGTTCCAAAGCCACTGACTTCATTGGAGTTGTTTTGTCCTGAATATTGGCATTTGAGCCCTCCTCAGTTAAACCTTTTAGAATAATGACTCTGGCAATACTTTGGAATAAACTTTCCATGGTTATTTCCTCAGTTGAGTAAGTCTACAGCTAGAAATTCTATCATTTCTGGCTACTCTAACTCCTGATACAAGTATGTGAGGTTTGTTGTCCTGGCACCAATAGGGAAAGAATGGTAGAGCAGGGAGACACCTCATGGGATCATCTAATCCATACTAAAATCATTCAAAACAGATGGTTCTTTAGTCAAAAGTTTTCCAAGGAAATCGTTACACTGGCAATTGCAGTATGACTAGGCTCAAAACAATAAAAGAGGCTTGCTTGCCTTTCTGATCAAGAATCATTGCAATATCAAACAAAGGGTGAATTCTTTCCTAAGAAGCTTATGAGTAATTCAGGTCTCTACAAGCATTCCAGGAACAAGATTCTTTTTGGTTACTAAGATTGTAAGTGTGATTTTAGCCCAAAGGCTTAAAACCAAAGCACATGTGCTGTGTCTCACTTGTTCTGTGGACCACTTCCCTTTTCATTCCTCTAGATATTTTTTTTCTATCTTTGTTATCTTGAGAAACAATAAGTATTTTTAGCAGGCTCACCTGAATTAATCTCTTACAGGGCTAACGTACTTGAACTAACAACCACAAAAAATAATTTACGGGGAAAACTCTTCCCTGCTTTATATTTTCTAGCTCTTATCCCATTATTTTTAGCTTTGTGACCTTGGGCAAGTCATTTAAATTCTCTGGGTCTCAGTTTCCTCTTCTGTATAAAATAAGAATGTGAATCTAGATGACTGAAAGAGTCTCTTTTAGCTCCAACAGTCTATAACCCAATCTATCATAAAGCAAAATTGTGACCTTTATCATGAAGAAAGGACAGTGGGAGGGAAACGCGTGAGGAATTTTTTCTCATTTCTCTCACTCCTACAAATGCTGCAAATGGCTGAAGTTGGAGACTCAAAACTTTATTAGGTACGTTAATTGTCTGGGTAAAGTTTTGCACAAAGTTTTAGAAGCTGAAGGGGTGAGAGATTTTAAGCTACAATCTTTTATTTTTCCCATTTTTGACTAATTTCAAGACTTGAAACCTGTTGTATTTTAGAATACTGAATAACATATCATGGTTAGTTTCTTGGGAAATAACAGCTAACTGAATTTAATAGTTCACATTAGTATTGACATCTTCCTTCTAATTAATAAAATGTAACTTTTCATTTTCCCCCCCAAGTTTTGTGATAAATGTGCTTACTCCTGCAAATGGCCAATATTTATTTCTAATACTCCTTTGCTGAAATTCTCCAAAAAAGTTCAAATTACTTATACTCCAGGGAGAAAATACTGCTAAAAATTTGCTTTTAATGATTCCATTCCATACATGCAAATAGACTTTTAGAATCCAACTCTTTATCTATGGCACTGAGGGTCAGAGGGGAGAAGAATATGTTATTAATAAACCTCCTGTTGTTCTTCTTGAGATTTCCTCAAATGGCAGAGAGAACTAAAACTATGAGAAAATTACTGGAGAGCTCTAACTAATAATAATAATAATAATAAAATATCCAATTTTGGTTACACAATTTAATTAACATACTGGGGAAAGGAGCTAAAATAAAAGGACTAGTTATGTTCCATTTCCTGAATTGTTATTTCCAAAAACAGAAACATTTTGTCCACTTCACATTTTGTGGAGCTATTGCAAAAATTTTCTGCCATCACAAATCTTAGAGACAGTGAATCTTACTTAAAAGTTGTGGACAGCCTACTGCCAAAGTGCCAAAGTAGACTTGGTTTCATGTGAAAGATCTAGGAGCATAGCTGTTCTATTAGATGATGTTAGGAACCAGCCTTGGTGACAAGTTAAATCTTTCAAAGATTAAAAAATATTTCATTTTAACTGTCACCTGCTTAGTATGTCAGGCTGATTAAGGTTAGGTTAGCTCAGTGACACCATTGAGCGTTACCAAACACTGCAAATAATTGTTCATGGAGAGATAATAGCTGCAAGAAGAGCCGGTGACCAACTACAATGCTTATGTTTTTATTTTTCTATCACTGCTGAAAAAGTAAATAAAGTTAATTTAAAAATTTCCACAGAATTTATAAAACCTGATTTATTAAAAGTTTAAAAATTGATCCATATTACAGGACCAAAATAATGTAAATAGTTTTATACCTTTTATACCTTTTATTGGTAGAATATACAAACTCAGAGAACCAAGAACCTGTGACTGTGACTGTTTAAAAAACCCTCATTTTCCAGTGTTTTCATGGTACATTCTATTAGATCTTCTTTGAAAATGAAAAGTACTCTACTACAGATTGCACTGATCTCAACAGGAGGAGAAAACAATCTGTTTTTCATTAGAGTTCCTGATGGTAACAACAGAGCCAGTAATTTGTTAAGTGCAATAATGTCTCCATGAAAATCATGAATGAGGGACTTTCCTGGTGGAACAGTGGTAAAGTGGTTAAGAATCCGCCTGCCAATGCAGGGGACACGGGTTCAAGCCCTGGTCCAGGAAGATCCCACATACTGCGGAGCAACTAAGCCTGTGCGCCACAACTACTGAGCCTGCACTCTAGAGCCCACAAGCCACAACTACTGAGCCCACGTGCCACAACTACTGAAGCCCACACGCCTAGAGCCCATGCTCTGCAAAGAGAAGCCACCGCGGTGAAAAGCCCACGCACTGCAATGAAGAGTAGCCCCCGCTCGCGGCAACTAGAGAAGGCCCGTGCACAGCAACGAAGACCCAACGCAGCCGAAAAAAAAAAAAAAAAAAAAAGAAAAGAAAATCATGAATGAAGGACATGATTTTTAAAAGATTAACTCGTGAAGATAATTCCCAGGTACATAATTTTTTTTCTAAACTGCCTTGCTTCAAGGAAGCCTCTCCAGAGAATAACTGAAACAATAAGAAAATAAACTTTAAAACATTATATGACATTCAATATATTTTTCTTCAAAATACATTTCACTGACTTAGTAGATATTCCAGGTAAGAAGGCACTAGTTTTATACTGGAATTTAGACATTTTCATTCGTTCAGAAGTCTTCATTAAGAAAAACCTATATCTTGCTGAAGCACTGAGTCATAAGATTAAAAACTGTCCAATATTATTTTCTACTCCAGGCAATATTATCTTTTGTGTTCCAACACTCAGCTCTTCCACCTAATTGGTATGTCTCATGTTATATAGATAACAGCTCTTTTAATACTCTGAACCATTAGTTGTATGTCCAAGATAACCTACATTCACAAATAGAGAAGTACTTTCATTTTTGCATAGAAATGAAGAATGAGGAAATTTAGAAGTTAGATTTCTGAAAAGATAATTTAAAAGGTTCTAATTTAGCTATTTATCCGTGTATCAGCAGCCTGGTGGCCCTAGTCACCCCCTTTGCTCAGAGTTGCCTACAATAGTTAACTGGAAATGGTCCCACTTTTGCCCCTTCTCTGGGTCTCACATATAGTGTGAAACATAATTTTCTTGTTTTTTTTGTTTTGACGCCACCCCCACTTCCCACCCTACTTCCCATTAGATGTGGTAAAGGTCAGAGGGTTCATCCTCCCCACTTTACTCTTTGTTTTCAGTTCCTACTAATGCTGAATTATCTCTTTCACATCCTTCCTCCTATGGCTATCCTCTTCTATCCATTTTGCATAAACACAAATGTAAAACATGTTTTCATTTATCTCCCTGAAACACAATCACACCAGGCAGTTGGGTTAAAGGTTTGGGTGGATATCTTGGGATACGAGGGCATTATATCACAGTACAGTATGGCAAATAATGTGAAACTGAACATCAGACGTCTCTGTTCACTGGCAGTACTTGCCACTAATCAGCACCTTTTCTCAGGACCTAGCTCCTAATGTCTTGCAGCCATTTTCCCTACCTCCTATTATCCTCCACTGCTTTTCCTGGTTTTGTAACATTTGATTCATCCATCTCTGGCTAAAGCAAAACATTCTTCTTACTTTATTATGCAGGCGATGTTTTCTTTGTCCAATTTTTAGCTCATTTTAGACAAGCCCCAAATGCAGAATCAAAGATCGCTCACCAAAATGCTTTTGCTAAATAAGACATTTTTCTCCATGAGGAATTCCTTTTTTTAATAATACATTTATTTATTTATTTATGGCTGCATTGGGTCTTCGTTGCTGCGTGCAGGTTTTCTCTAGCTGTGGTGAGGGGGGGGTACTCTTCGTTGCAGTGCATGGGCTTCTCATTGCGGTGGCTTCTCTTGTTGCGGGGCACAGGCTCTAGGCATGCAGGCTTCAGTAGTTGTGGCTCACGGGCTCTAGAGAGCAGGCTCAGTAGTTGTGGAGAACGGGCTTAGTTGCTCCGCGGCATGTGGGATCTTCCCGGACCAGGGATCGAACCTGTGTCCCGTGCATTGGCAGGTGGATTCTTAACCACTGCGCCACCAGGGAACCCTCCATGAGGAATCTGTTACCTGATTTTGGGCTGCCCACCCACCCCCACACACACAAGTTTTGTAGCACACTCTACATTTTAAAGGCCATTCAGCCAGCAAGGTATTAAGTTTTTGAAGGGCCCTGGGAAGAAACCTAGGATTCATTTCCATGTTCCTCCTATTCCCTCCTGACCATAACCAAATCCCAAGCCCTGTTGATTCTGCTGGAAACATCTCTCTTACTTCTACTGCTACCCTTATCCAACACAGCATTGTCTTTTCACCAGTATTAGTTCAACAGCCTCCTAACCCATTGTTGGGAGGAGAAACATCCTCTACCAACTTAAGTCCAAGTGGTTGGGAGCCTACAAGTTAATTGATGACAGATAGATTAACAGGAGAAAAGTTAATTTTCACATACAAGTGAGAGGACCTCATATGAAGTGGCTCCCCAAACAGCTAGGAGTAAGGGTTTATATACAAGCTTAATGAAGGGGGGTGGATGAGTTCAGGAAGTTCAAAGGATGGAAGGTTCTGATGAGGCTTGTGCATACAATTTTCTGGAATGTTCCAGTGCCTAAGGCCAGTCACCTTCCTGACTAGAGACTTCCCCAGAGACTGGGTCTGGGGCAGCTGACTTTCATAAAGCCCTGCTTTAGTCAGATAAGGGAAGTCCTGATAAGATTACTTTCTGCAGACATTTTCATTTTGAAGTAATCCACATACCATTTTGGTGGGTGGTTGATCCCTACACTATCTCCCTACATCCAGTCTTGTTTCCACATATCTGTTCATGTTGCAGCCAGAATGATATTTCTAAAACACCTGATCATGACACTCCCTTTCTTAAAAATACTTCAGTGGATTTTCACTGCCAAGGATTATGATTTATAATCCTAGATTTACCACTTACCTACTAAAGCTTGAAGAACCAAAGAGTAAAATTGTATAAATCTAGCCTATATGGCTAGATTACATGTCAGGAAAGGTAAGGCAAGGTGGGTAAATTATGATATACCAAAACATTAGTATTTAGTGCCATGCCACATTTTGCATCTATGTTTCTCAGATTTTACTTCTGAAATTCCTACTTGGGGCAGTGTGCCAGGTACCAAATCTTTTTCTCTTCCCTTCGATTTTGATTAACATTTCATTCCTTTAGGGCCTTACTGAAACGCCTGGCTAAGTTAGTTCATAAGCTTATTCTTATTAGTGTTAATAAGTTAATGTACTATGCATTTCCACATACAGTGTTTCTATTTTAATCAGGTCATTCATGACTAATACCACGGGATGACCTATAAAAGGCATTTCAGACCCTGAAGCAACAAGCTAAGGAGAAAATCTGAGCAAATGGGCTTTGAATACCTCTTAAACCCAGGGTTCTTGCTCTGCTTATGAATAGAACTGGCCCTGAAGGGAAGAATTCTATTGCCTTTGTATAATCTGCACCCCTCAGGAGAGGGGTTCATGCTACTCTGTATTACTCTATTATGTAGCACAACCTCAGTGTACCAAATGGGATATTTTGCTATCCAGCTGTGATTCCTACATACTTGAATTGTCCATATGTATTTTTAAAATATATTATTTAGATATAATTTACATGCCACAAAATTCACCCTTATTTAAAGTGTACAGTTGAGTAATTTTTAGTATATTCTGAGCTGTGCGACCAACACCACTATCTAATTTTCAAACATTCTCATCATCCCCAAAAGAAACGCTGTACACATCAGCAGTCATTCCCTATTCCCACCCCCATTACCTCAACCTAGCACTAGGTAACAATCTATTTTCTGGCTGTACAGATTTGTCTATTCTGGACTTTCTGTACAAATGGAATCATACATTATGTGACCTTTCGTGAATGGCATCCTTCACCTAGCATAATGTTTTCAAGATTCCTCCATGTTGTAGCATGTATCAGTACTTCATTCCTTTTTGTTGCCAAATAATATTCCATTATATGGATGTGCCACCATTGTTTATCCATTCATCAGTTGATGGACATTTGGGTTATTTCCACTTTTTGTCTATTGTGAATAATGCTGCTATGAACATTAGTGTACACATTTTTGTGTGGATATATGTTTTCAATACTCTTGCTTGTATACCTTGTTGTAGAATTTTTGGTCATATGGTAATTCTATGTTTAACATTTTGAGAAACTGCCAAACTATTTCCAAAGTGGCTACAGCAGTTTAGATTCCCATCAGCAAGTATGAGCATTCCAACTTCTCTGCATCTTTGCCAATCCTTGTTATTGGCATCTGGTGGGTATGAAGTAGTATCTCATTATGGTTTTGATTTGCCTTTCCCTAAGGACTACTGATGTTGATCATCTTTTCATGAGCGTATTGGCCATTTGTATATCTTCCCTGGAGAAATGTCTATTCACATCCTTTGACCATTTTTTATTGTGTTATTTGTTTTTTTTATTATTGAGTTGTAAGAGTTATTTATATATTCTAGATATAAATTGTTTGTCAGATATATGATTTACAAATATTTTCTCCCATTATGTGGGTTGTTTCTTCACTTTTTTGTCAGCTTCTTTTGAAGCACAATATTTTTTAATTTTGAGGGGGCCTAATTTGTCTATTTTTTCTTTTGTTGCTTACTCTTTTGGAATCATATCCAAGAAAATATTGCTTAAGCTAAGGTTACAAAGGTTTGTTTTTATGTTTTTTTCCTAAGAGTTATAATTTTAGCTTTTAGCTTTAGGTCTAGGATCCATTTTTGATTAATGTTTGTATATGGTGTGAAGTGGGTGTCTAACTTCATTCTTTTTCATGTAGGTATCCAGTTATCTCAGCACCATTTATGAAATTGCATATACTTTTAAACCATATACTAGGAAGCTGTTGAGTTAACAGTTCTGTTAGCCATCTGTTACTGGGTAACCTAGTAAGCAAATTCAACTCTGAGAAACTTCAGGTATCAGTATTTGGTTCTGTAGATTTGTATATACTGTATATCTCTTCTTGCTTTTGAGTATTTTTTGAGTTTTGTTCTGTTGAATATTTCAGGTATTTGGATGCATTTCTCTTCCCTAAAGTAAATATATAATTTACTATATTTAAATAGTGATTTACCATATTTAATAGTGGGAACTGCTACATGTAATTAATCTTGACCTACAAAGAGCTAGCAATTCATCCATTTATTTCCTCAAGAAAAGTTTTTTGAGTGCCTATGTGTCATGGATATAATGCTGGGAATATAGTAATAAACAAAACATAGTCCTTGTCCTCAAAGAACATATTCTAGAGAGAAGAAGCAAACAAACAAACAGAAACCAAAAAAAAAAAAAATATGTGAGGTATGGATGTTGATACATGCTAAGAAGAAAATAACAGCCAGAGGAAGAGGGTAAAGAGTGATGCAAAAGTGTTGCTAGTTTGTATAGAGTAGTCAGCGATCTCTTTGATGAAGGCAACATTTAGCCAGAAACTGGAAGGCTGCATGGAACTATCTATGGCTGATATCCTAAGGACGAGTGTCCCATGCAGCGGTAAGAGCAAGTGCAGCGACCTGAGATGGGACATGCTTGGCTCAGCTCAAATTTTCTCCCTCCCTCTGTAATTCTAATGCCAACAGCATAATTTCTGTACACATCCCAATTTCACCATAGTTTCTCTTCTAAAAACATTTTGCCATAATTGATTATATATTGTACCATACCTAAGAAGATTCAGTTTGGATGTTTCAAAATTAGATAAATTTAAACAAAACAACAAAAACCCCCAAACCTTTTCCTGCATTACATTTTGCATCCTTGCTGAAGCACGATCTCTGATGTTGCAACTTCAGTCCAATTCAGCAAACTTAACTGAATGCCTACAGTGATATTTCCCAAATCATAATCTGTGGACCATATTTGTGGTTCAGAACTTTCACTAGGACTTGACAATGGTTTGAATAATTAAAGTTAGGCCTCAGTAATTTATGACTATGCCTGTATGATTGTTTTCTGACAATATGGAATGTAGTGAATGCCACCAGGGTGACTTAATTCCAAGGAGCTGTATGTTGAGGAATCTTATGGCTTTTGCATAGCCTACCTTGAGCGTCATCAGCTATGACACACCGGGTGTGTATCATGGGGTCAGTAGTAATTTAATGACTCACTGGAGTTACTGTTAGAAAATCAGATGTTGTTGCCTGTACGCCACTGAATATCAATAACCAAAGAGAACATACTTTTGCCATGAAAATTTCAATGCATTTTACAGACAGTACTTTTCTTAAAAAGTCATCACTTTTTGTCAGTAATACCCTGAAAATCAATGCCCCACCTTTCTCTGTTCCTCCTTGCCTATGTTCGTGATCTCTGTTTCAGATTACTTTAGGCAGTTGGTAAATCTTAAGTGGCCTGGATATGTAAAAGCAAGGTGCTTTGATATTTTCAATATTTAAACTCAGAATATTCCAGAATGCCCTAAATTAAAATGCAATTATGAAATGCCCTTTTGCCTTTTCACCAAATATATTCAATTCCTACCTACTGACTAAGGTAAAATAATCCTTTCTGCCCCTTAACTCACATTAAAACTCTTTCCTCTTGCCTAGCATTTCTTTTTGTTTGTTTGTTTTGTTTTTTTTGGGTTTTTTTCCAACTGGCAAATAACATGTACATTTTATTTTTAAAGAAAAATATGGCCTAATGTAAAATAAAATTGGAATCAAGTAGTTTTTATTTTTTTTTAAACATCTTTATTGGAGTATAATTGCTTTACAATGGTGTGTTAGTTTCTGCTTCATAACAAAGTGAATCAGCTATACATATACATATATCCCCATATCTCTTCCCTCTTGCATCTCCCTCCCTCCCACCCTCCCTATCCCACCCCTCTAGGTGGTCACAAAGCACCGAGCTGATCTCCCTGTGCTATGTGGCTGCTTCCCACTAGCTATCGGTTTTACATCTGGTAGTGTATATACGTCCATGCCACTCTCTCATTTTGTCCCAGCTTATCCTTCCCACTCCCCATGTCCTCAAGTCCATTCTCTAGTAGGTCTGCGTCTTTATTCCCGTCCTGCCCGTAGGTTCTTCATGACCATTCTTTTTTTTTTTTTAGATTCCATATATATGTGTTAGCATACAGTATTTGTTTTTCTCTTTCTGACTTACTTCACTCTGTATGACAGACTCTAGGTCCATCCGCCTCACTACAAATAACTCAATTTCATTTCTTTTTATGGCTGAGTAATACTCCATTGTATATATATGTGCCACATCTTCTTTATCCATTCGTCGGTCGATGGACACTTAGCTTGCTTCCATGTCCTGGATATTGTAAATAGAGCTGCAATGAACCTTGTGGTACATGACTTCTTTTGAATTATGGTTTTCTCAGGGTATATGTCCAGTAGTGGGATTGCTAGGTTGTATGGTAGTTCTATTTTTAGTTTTTTAAGGAAACTCCATACCGTTCTCCATAGTGGCTGTATCAATTTACATTCCCACCAACAGTGCAGGAGGGTTCCCTTTTCTCCACACCCTCTCCAGCATTTACTGTTTCTAGATTTTTTGATGATGGCCATTCTGATTGGTGTGAGATGATATCTCATTGTAGTTTTGATTTGCATTTCTCCAATGATTAATGATGTTGAGCATTTTTTCATGTGTTTGTTGGCAATCTGTTTATCTTCTTTGGAGAAATGTCTATTTAGGTCTTCTGCCCATTTTTGGATTGGGTTGTTTGTTTTTGATATTGAGCTGCTTGTAAATTTTGGAGATTAATCCTTTGTCAACTGCTTCATTTGCAAATATTTTCTCCCATTCTGAAGGTTGTTTTTTTGTCTTGTTTATGGTTTCCTTTGCTGCGCAAAAGCTTTGAAGTTTCATTAGGTCCCATTTGTTTATTTTTGTTTTTATTTCCATTTCTCTAGGAGGCGGGTCAGAAAGGATCTTCCTGTGATTTATGTCAGAGTGTTCTGCCTATGTTTTCCTCTAAGAGTTTTATAGTGTCTGGCCTTACACATTTAGGTCTTTAATCCATTTTGAGTTTATTTTTGTGTATGGTGTTAGAGAGTGTTCTAATTTCATTCTTTTACATGTAGCTGTCCAGTTTTCCCAGCACCACTTATTGAAGATTGCCTAGCATTTCTCATGCCGTATTTTCCACACTGTGTTATACATACATCCCTTGACTGCCATCACCTAGGAGCATACCCTAGGGCTGTAGAGGGTTCTCAGTAAATATTTACGAATGTATTATTATTATGGCCTGGAAGTATTAGGGAGATAAATATCAGAATGATCCCATGGGGTTCAACTTTGTTTCTATTTTGGTTTCTTAGTTTTGTTTCTTTAACTTGAAAAGCTTTGATTTAAAAAAAAAAAAAACAGGAGAGAATGAGTGGGAAGAAAAGTTTAAAGTATGTCCTTCCTTTAGAGATTTTTTTTTCATTGGTTTTACCTGCCCAGTGGTTAGATATAGAATTCAAGTTAAAAAACAAAATGAAACAAATGTTGTATTGAGTACTAATGGCTAGTTCCTTTGAATGTGGCTGGAATGATGGTCTTTAAAGGGTGTTACCAGATTACATCTTTGCCAAGTAAGGAAGGTGGAGCTGTGTGGGAATGAGGCTTTGTTTAATCAGGTTGTATAATGCTTTGCTGAGACATGCTGGGAAAAGCAATACAAAGTAATGTGGACTCACTATGAAGTCACAGTCTGAAGCACACCTTATAAAGTTTAGAGATTTTTTTGCAATCCTCCTGGAAATTTGCATACCAGAAATGTTAGAGAAAATTAACTCTAATATATGTGTGTGTAAGTATATACAGTCCCTTCCCCTAACATCTGTGGGACTTGAAGAAGAGTACAAATAAAGGCCCATATACAACACATCAAGTTATAAAGCATAGTATCTTCAAATAAAGTATGTTCTTTTCTCACACCTTAAAAATATGTCTTCAGACAAAGTCAAAATTTAAAACTCTTTGATAACCTTGGAGCTTCATGTTTAAAAAGTGGAGATCCTGGAAGAGCCTGGTCTACAGCCCACAGCCCAGCTCCCCCACCCTTCTCTTCCCATCCCCAGCTCCATCCCACAAGGTGAGAGGTCTCAAGAGGATGCAGGTGGCCACATCTACTCACACGTCCATATCAGATCCATAGCAAACAGCTGCCTCTTGGGCCTCCCTTGGGCCTAGGGGTGTGGAACAATCCATGCCTAGGGACTGGGGAAGAAGCTGAAGCAGGCTCAGGGCCTTATGGGTGGAGAAGTCTGGAATTCCAGGTAACCAGAGAAGGCATAGGGGCATGGTTCAGGCTCTGGGTAGGCACAATCATTTAGTTCCCGGATTCTTTGTCTTGTGCAAAGGGCTGTAGTCAGAGGAAGGGCAGAGAGATTCTCTGAAACAGAAGGCACAGAAGAGATGCCCTTCTTGCCTGAGTCAAAGAGCCACACTGTGTGTATATATATTTGTGTGTGTGTGTACGCCAAGCTCTGATGCCTATATATCTTTTAAAGATATAGAAAATTTGACATATACTCATGTATCGAGGGAGAGATATAACCTTATGGAGGATCTGAAAGGATGAACGATACAACATACTTGTCATTGGGTACACTAGAACAGTTAATTGACTGTGCACATCTAAATACTTCAAACAAATAATGATACATTATAAAATAATGAGATTGAAGCCCCTTTCAGAAAGGCCTAGAAAGCTGTGATTTCTCTCATCCATGTACTGAAGGATCAACTTCATCTCACTCCCTACTGTACAGCTGTGACCTAGGGAAAATGAGGAGGATTATCTCTTGCTGAGCAGAGCCCAGCAGGGGACTGATGTGAGAAGCCTCCTTCAGCTAGGTTCCCCTCACCCACACCCCCAACCTCCAACCCTTTTGGTATCTTCACAATCTCTTACCTTGAGCCCCATTGCTCCTCTTTTATGCACTTTGGAAGGGATTTTCTTAAAATTTCACAGCCCTTTAACCTCATGAGCTGCTGAATATCTTAAGCAATAGAGGGAGTTCAAGCTCAATCTTTAGTCTTTTGAACAAAAAATACTGAAGCCCTAACTATATTTACTTTTGTGGTATGGGGATAGTGAAAGGAGATATTCAACAAAATGAAGCATGTGAATAAGAAAAGATTACTTTTTGTATGTGAATGTGGCTTTTAATTTTTCTGAGAGGCAATTTTTCAGCTAGTGTCTGTATTTCAGAAATGGAATAGTCAAAGACTTGCTTCTAGGTAATAGGAGAATCCACCAAGGTATATAAAATGCAGTAAAGTAGGGCTTCCCTGGTGGTGCAGTGGTTGAGAGTCCGCTTGTCGATGCAGGGGATGCGGGTTCGTGCCCCGGTCCGGGAGGATCCCACATGCCGCGGAGCGGCTGGGCCTGTGAGCCATGGCCGCTGGGCCTGCGCGTCCGGAGCCTGTGCTCCACAGTGGGAGAGGCCACAACAGTGAGAGGCCCGCATACCGCCAAAAAAAAAAAAAAAAAAAAATGCAGTAAAGTAGTTCTCAGTAAAATTAATCAGACGTTTGAGCAGATATTGTAAATACACATATGTGAACCACCGAGGTTTAACACTGTATTTAATAGTCTTGGATAACTTGAAGTAGTGAATTTAATCTGCCGTGATCTGATTTGTCAGAATTTGAAATGAGACAAGGTATTTTTCTGATATTTTAAGTGATCTACATCGTGGATCATGGCTATTTGTAGGTTTCTTTACTACCATGTTCTCAAATATGTTATTACTCTGTAAAGAAGAAAGTGGGTAATTGTCCTATGTAAATAAACAGAGGGAGTGGGTGAGCTTGCACGCTGCCTGAGGCCAAGGACATCTTGCTGGCTCACCACCCTCTTTCCAGAATCTAGAATCCAGAATGGCCCATAGTAAGGTCCTTGTAAGTATCTGGTGGCTAACAAAAGAATAAGTGAATTAATGGAAGTAATTTATATCAAGTATTGACTATGGCCCAGAGATTAGTGTTTTAGTTTGATTAGTGTTTGGTATATTGTATGGCATTAAATCTTGAGTTATAAGTGAAGAAAATGAGAATCAACAAGGTTACATAACCTGCCCAAGATAACACAACTTGTGAAATGATGGACTCACCTACCAACTATACTGTGATTTCATTATTTTTATTTCCTCATAATATGTATACATATCACAGCTTTAAATCTTGTTAGCTGTGATTGGCGTATCAAGAATATGACAGTTATATATAGTCAGTAACTTCCTTTCAAGGCTACCAGTATAGTTTGAGAGAGGGAAGCCAGTAATCTGTGGTCTAACATGGCAAAATTCTGTGCACTAAGTAATCCTGGCTCCTCTACCTCAGGGAGAGGCAGAATGCCTGAGCAGACTTCTGAGCTCTTTCTAGTGGCAATCAATAATCAGGGACCTCTGATGGCCACACATAGCAGGAAGAACAAAGTATTACTTGTTCTCCAGAACCTTTCTTTTCAACTTGCTCTGACTTCCCGGACTCTGGGTCTTGATTACCTAGAACCATGGCTCTTGCCATCTGTGCTTGGCCTTACCTGACTTCCCTGGACTCCAGCCTAATATATAACAACCCCGTGCCCCTCCCAGCCTTGTGTCTACCTCCCCTGGCCTACCCTAAGCTCTCAAAGGATGGTATCTACCAGAACCTACCTGGCTCCTCTGCATGTTCTCTTGGCCTGTGTAACCTCATAACCACTTAAGCAGTGAACTGCAGAAAATCTTAGGAGTCCTAAAAAATAACTGGAAAATAAATTAGCTCTTATTCTAAACTGTCTTCTTTGTTACTATAACACTTATGTGGGACTTCCCTCTGTTCAGATAGGCCTGAGAGATAAATCTTCAAGAATATAACGAGTATTGGGTGACTATTTTCTTTTATCTGCAGGTATCCAACATTTGCAAAAGGACTGTAGTGTGTGTGTGTGTGTGTGTGTGTGTGTGTGTGTGTTGTGGATATGTGTTGGATCAAATTTGGGTTGTTTTGCTAAGGTGTTGTTAAATGTTAGTTTGAACTGAAATGAAATGGTCTTGTGAAAAATAAAATGAAATCTAAACTGTAAATACTGATGAAAACCAAACCCACATCAGATAGTGTTCCTGCCATTAGCAGTAAGCATCTTTGCATGGGAAGACTTAGTGGCTGCCACGGTTTACAGGGCAGTTAAAAAATTGTCACATGTTATTAATGTTTTTAGGGAATTGTTTTACTTGTCAAGGACAAAGATGGAGAGGGTCCCTAACAAGAACTTGAGCTAATGTTACCTATACTGTAAAATGATGTGTATTAAAAAAATATTCTTTGTTATATGTGAATTGTATTAATCATTAAAGTCATTTCAAAGTCTTCATGGGAAAGGTAAAGTGTTTTCTAGTTTCTAACCAGTGAAACTGAACAACAGGCTGATAAAGTCTGGGAGGTTGTTCAACTGAACAAATTTGTTTTAAACACCTGATGTTAAATATTTGATTAAAATTTTCCTTACCAAGACTCAGTTTGGAATACAGAAAATGTTCATTTCAGAACGTCTAAGACACTAAAGGTACTTGCATGTTGTAACTAGATTGGTGTATACAGAAAAAAGGTATTTTTAGACTATGTCAGAGCTAAAACTGTTGGCAACTGGGAGTTTTGTGAATTCATGTGAAGGTGGCATGGCTTATAAAATGAGGGCACTGGGAAAAAGAATTACACTTACTTTCTGGTTCTAGCTTTGCCAATAACTAGGTTTGGTGAGCTTGGGCAGGTCATTTGACCTCCTTTGGCATTAAATTTTTCTCACGGTAAATGAAGGACTGGGCTCTGATTTCTAAGGTCAGTTAAAGCTATGAAATCATGTGATTTTTCTAGAAGTTTCTTTCAAAATACACATTGCCTTTTTAAAAAAATATCTTTATTGGAGTATAATTGCTTTACAAGGGTGTGTTAGTTTCTGCTGTATAACAAAATGAATCAGCTATACATATACATATATCCCCATATCTCCTCCCTCTTGCGTCTCCCTCCCACCCTCCCTATCCCACCCCTCTAGGTAGACACAAAGCACTGAGCTGATCTCCCTGTGCTATGCGGCTACTTCCCACTAGCTATCTGTTTTACATTTGGTAGTGTATATAAGTCCATGCCACTCTCTCACTTCGTCCCAGCTTATGCTTCCCCCTCCCTGTGTCCTCAAGTCCATTCTCTACATCTGCATCTTTATTCCTGTCCTGCCCCTAGGTTCTTCAGAACCAGGTTTCTTTTTTTTTTTAGATTCCATATATTTGTGTTAGCATACGGTATTGTTTTTCTCTTTCTGACTTACTTCACTCTGTATGACAGTCTCTAGTTCCATCCACCTCATTACAAATGACTCAATTTCATTTCTTTTTATGGCTGAGTAACATTCCATTGTATATATGTGCCACATCTTCTTCAGCCATTCATCTGTCGATGGACACTTAGGTTGCTTCCATGTCCTGGCTATTGTAAATAGAGCGGCAATGAACATTTTGGTACATGACTCTTTTTGAATTATGGTTTTCTCAGGGTATATGCCCAGTAGTGGGATTGCTGGGTCATATGGTAGTTCTATTTTTAGTTTTTTAAGATAACTCCATACTATTCTTCATAGTGGCTGTATCAATTTATATTCCCACCAACAGTGCAAGAGGGTTCCCTTTTCTCCACACCCTCTCCAGCATTTACTGTTTCTAGATTTTTTGATGATGGCCATTCTGACTGGTGTGAGGTGATACCTCATTGTAGTTTTGATTTGCATTTCTCTAATGATTAGTGATGTTGAGCATCCCTTCATGTGTTTGTTGGCATAAAATACACATTGCCTTTTTACTGGACCTATCCTAAAGGTATTACTGGACCTTATCCAATCATACCTTCGGCAAACAATACGGCCACTGAAAAGCTACTTGCGTCACTTGATTTTATTTTTTCAAACTCAAACAATACCTGGCAAATAAAGAAAGGTTCTTGAATTGTGATTGGCACAATGATACATGGTCAGCTGCACTGAGAATTTAAGCAAACTATATATATCATCAGGGTGCAGAATGAAGGTGAGGGCTGATCTGCAATTACCTGCATTTGTGAATCAAAGCAACGTTGTAAATTGTGGGTGTGGAACAAATGCCAAAAGCCCAACCGTGTCACACACTTTCTTTATGCCTATATCCAGTGTTGTTTTTAGCACAATTTCCATCCTTTCCTACTCACTGGCTTTTCCACTAGAATGCACACACAGCAATTTTTTCTAGCCCTCCTCCTCCCAGATCTTCTATCGCAGCAGTCACCAACCTTTTTGGCACCAGGGACCAGTCTCGTGGAAGACATTTTTTCCATGGACCGGTTGGGGCAGGGGATGGTTTCGGGATGATTCAAGTGCATTACATTTATTGTGCACTTTATTTCTATTATTATTACATTGCAATATATAATGAAATAATTACTGAACTCACCATAATGCAGAATCAGTGGGAGCTCTGAGCTTGTTTTCACTTGCCACTCACTGATAGGGTTTTTGTTTTTTTAATATTTATTTATTTGGTTGCTTGGGGTCTTAGTCGCAGCAGGCAGGCTCAGTTGTGGCATGTGAACTCTTAGTTGCAGCATGCATGTGGGATCTAGTTCCCTGACCAGGGATCAAACCTAGGCCCCCTGCATTGGGAGCGTGGAGTCCACTGTGCCACCAGGGAAGTCCCCTCACTGATAGGGTTTTGATATGAGTCCGCAAGCAATTGATTTATTATGGTCTCTGTGCAGTCAAATCTCTCTGCTAATGATAATCTGTATTTGCAGCTGCTCCCCAGTGCTAGCATCACAGCCTCAGTTCCACCTCAGATCATCAGGCATTAGATTCTCATGAGGAGTGCGCAGTCTAGATCCCTCGCATGCATGGTTCACGGTAGGGTCCACACTCCTATGAGAATCTGATGCCACCGCTGATCTGACAGGAGGAGGAGCTCAGGCAGTAATTTGAGCAATGGGGAGTGGCTGTAAATACAGATGAAGCTTCGCTCGATCACCAGCGCTCACCTCCTACTGTGCTGCCCATTTCTTAACAGGCCACGGACTGTTGTTATCAGTCCGTGGCCCGGGGATTGGGGAACCCTGTTCTATTGCATTTACCACCATAGTCCACCCTTTATTCTTTGCACCCTCTCATTTCTGTGACACTACCCAACCTCTTCCTTGGTTCTCACTCTTCTCTCTATACCTTAAATTTGGCTGTAATACAAGATATATTCCTAGACCCTGTGCTCTTCTGTATTGGTTCTCACTCCCTCAGAGATTTTCTTGACTAATTGTCACTAATATGTGGATAGCTCCAAAGTTGACATCTTTATTTTTGATCATCTTTATACAGTTTAAAAATAACTGCCGGGCTTCCCTGGTGGCGCAGTGGTTGAGAGTCTGCCTGCCGATGCAGGGGACATGGGTTCGTGCCCTGGTTCGGGAAGATCCCACATGCCGCAGAGCCGCTGGGCCTGTGAGCCATGGCCACTGAGCCTGCACGTCTGGAGCCTGTGCTCCACAACAGGAGAGGCCACAACAGTGAGAGGCCCGTGTATCGCAAAAAAATAAATAAATAAAAAATAATAAAAAAATAACTGCCCACTAGCTATATATTCTCATTCATTCATTCATTCATTCACTAGGCAGAGAACATACTTTGAAAGGACTATTTTAAGGCAAATGGAGCATCTGAGGGATCATTTGTTAAACATGTCATTTCTAGAAAGAAGTGTTATGCTAAGTGTCTCAATATTTGCTGGATATTCAAAAAGCATTTTCAGTTTTCTTATATGACTAAATTAGATGTCCTCTTTTTAAAAAAATAATGACTCGTGTTTTTTATGATTTGGAAATTACTTAGGAGAAACAGAATTTAAGAATAAGACTTTCAGGGTGGGGGACTTTCCTGGCAGTCCAGTGGTTAAGACTTCACCT
The DNA here is from genome assembly GCF_964341445.2 of Mesoplodon mirus. Classification (NCBI taxonomy): domain Eukaryota; kingdom Metazoa; phylum Chordata; class Mammalia; order Artiodactyla; family Ziphiidae; genus Mesoplodon; species Mesoplodon mirus. Next base: position 95,766,029 of record NC_138984.1, read on the forward strand.
TCCAATGCAGGGGGTGCAGGTTCGATCCTGGTCAGGGAACTAAGATCCCACATGCCTCACAGCCAAAACAAACACCAAAAGATAAAACAGAAGCAAAATTGTAACAAATTCAATAAAGACGTTAAAAAATGGTCCACATCAAAAAAAAATTCTTTGAAAAAAAAAGAATAAGACTTTGGGGTTTTTAGAATATATTAATTTTCAACTCAAAAAGAATCTTATATGTAACATATAAGAGGCATATGTAATTCCCTTACATGAAACAGTCTGTAGTTGAATTACTCATCCTCCTCCTCGTCTCCTGTCTAGCTTCCTAAACCACTTCCCATACCTGCTGCCCAAATCAGCTCTCCCCATCTCTGTTTATATCATCCTTTCTTTGGTTTTACAACAGAGAAACCCCTTGCTCTTCCTGTTCCCTCTTCCCCTGGATTCCTTTATCCTGTCAGACAGTGCATGGATTCTTGCCTCACATTCTTTTTCAAAAGCAGCCCTCTGTGTTCTCTCTGCCCCTCCCCAAGTGAGAACACCCTACATCTGCAATATTGCAACTATCTGTTCCCTTGCTGTCTCAGTTCTCTTAACTCTCTTCTAAATCCCTCCTGAAACATGCCAGCTAGATCTTCATAAAGCATTTTATACGATGCTTCTGTATCATCAGTAGCTTTCCAGTGACTACAGGATGAAGTCTAAACCCTGCACATTCAAGACCCACCACAACTCTCTGATTCCTTCAAGAAAAGTTGAATTGCTATGTTTTGAAATAGAAGAGGGACTGTTTAGAACTGAGAATTTTAATGTAAGAGGAGCTTTAATTCTTAGCAGAGTTTATTTAATCTCTTATCTGTAGATCTGTTGGGAGATAATGTTTTTCTGCAAACAGAAATAAGAACAAACAACTGTGGACATAGATTTTTAGAAAAAATATATTGACGAAGGGAATAAAGAGGGCTGAAAGCAGAGGGATTTGGCTTCCTGTCTGAGTAAGGTTGGGGCCTCCTAGACACACTAGGATGCTTTGGAAGCCTAGGGAGGTAATATCTCACATGAGAGCATTTAGTACCAAGGTCAGACCAGAAGTGAAGCAAGAATTTGATATGTTTATGTATTAAGGCCTATGAGAAAGACTTACAGATTAAGGCAAGAATCTGTAATTATTCTAAATATTTAATATTGCTCTTTAAGTTGGAATAACATACCTTGAAAACACATTTTAAGAAGGACTTGTCCTTATTACAATAGTTTTTGAATCTATACAATTTACTTTAAATATACTCTAAATAGAAAGCAGAAGTACTGCCTTGTAAGACTTTCTGAAAGCTGAAAATACATGCAGATGAAGATCCTCAAATACAACCCTTATGTTATCTAGTAGAATTGGCAACTCAATCCAGTTACTTGAACCACACTCTAGAAGTTATGAAAGAAAGTGAAATGCAGTACAGAGCTTATAAGTGTTCTGGAGTCAGACTGCCCAGGTTCAAATCCAGGCTATGCCCTTATAAGCCAGGTATTCGTGGGTAAGTTACTTAATCTTTCTATTGATATGTTTCAGTTTCCTTAACTATTGAATATGAATAATAACACTACCTACCTCATTGGGTTGTGCTGAGGAATAAATGAGATGATGCATGTAAAGTGCTTAAAAACGGCACCAAGTACATATTTGAGTACTTATTAAGAATGCTGCAAAGTAGACAGTATTATATCTGTTTTACAGATTATGAAACCGTCATAGAGAAATCTCTCTAAACTTGCCTAAAGTAACATTAATTCTAAACTCTACAGCCTCAACAACTCCAAAATCTTAGCTCTTTCTCCATGCTGCTTGCCTCCTTGCTTTTGTATTGCTGGAGGTATCATAATGAATCAGACACTGGCCCTGTCATCAAGAGTGACACTGTTAAAAGGGAGAAAAACAAGAAGTGAATGGACAATTCTGCACAGGTTCTCCAGGAGCACTGATAAAAGGACACAACTCAGTCTGGAAGGGCTGGGGATGGCTTCTATAGCAGTTTCCAGCTAAATCAGGTCTTGAAGTGTGGACAGGAATTAGATCATGGGCTTCCATGGGTGGGAGACTGTCCTAAGGAGAGGAAACAGCAAACAAAGGAGTGGAGAGGACTCTCTGCAGGCAAAGGTACAAAAAGGCTATGAGAGAGGACACAAAACATTCAGTATTTACAATAGATCAGCTCAGCTGGAATGTGGAATTTGGGGTAGGGCTGGGGCCTGGTTTTAAGGAGAAGAAGTTGAAGCATTTCTCTTCTACCAGCCATGAAAATACAAGTCAAGAAGAGGCAGCACAAATGCTTGTACGCAATGCACAGGCCCCAAACAATAAGTACCCTTAGGTGGACAGGCTGGTACTCATTTACTTTGAGGCATAAGTCAAAATACTTTTAAATATAACGTATGCCTCAGGCCTGGAGAGGTCAGACATGTCTATAGGTAGTGTATATTTTATACATTAACAATCGAGAGAAATCTCCACTTTCCTCTTCCAGGTATTCTTTCTTAAAGAAACTTATCTGCATTAGAATTATATGTTAAAACTCCTTTGTTTTTAAAGGAAAAACATCTTCCTGGCTTCTTGTGTGGAAAATACTATCTTTGGTGTTTTAATCTAACCATTGTCACAGCAGTAGATCATCTATAGAACATCTTAATGCCCCATAGATGGGCTACAGAGAAGTGATGGTTTAAGGACCTCTTTAATCTTTTTTTTTTTTCCTAGTTGTTACTTTTATATTTTCTTAACTCTGAAATTGAACATATTTACATATATTTATGGTATATTTTGAATTAAAAACTTAATATAAACATATTGATATCCTTTACCAATTTTCCTTTAGTTGTGTTGATATTCTTCTTAAGAGTTGTAGAACTTTATTTTTTAAATTTTTATTGAAGTATAGTAACATTGTAGGATTTACAATGTTGTGTTAGTTTCAGGTGTATAGCGAAGTGAATCAGTATACACATACATATATCCTCTCTTTTTTTTTTAGATTCTTTTCCCATATACACCATTACAGAGAACTGAGTAGAGTTCCCTGCGCTATACGGCAAGTTCTTATTAGTTATCTATTTTATACATAATAGTGTGTATGTCAATCCTAATTTCCCAAGTTATCCCTCCCCCACTTATGTCCTGGTAACCATAAGTTTGTTTTCTACATCTGTGACTCTACTTCTGTTCTGTAAATAAGTTCATTTGTATCCTTTTTTTAGATTCCACATATAAGTGATACCATATGATATTTGTCTTTCTGCATCTGACTTACTTCACTCAGTATGACAATTTCTAGGTCCATCCATGTTGCTGCAGATGGCATTATTTCGTTCTTTTTTATGGCTGAGTAATATTCCATTGTATAAATGTACCACATCTTCTTTATTCATTCCTCTGTTGGACATTTAAGTTGCTTCTATGTCCTGACTGTTGTAAATAGTGCTGCAGTGAATATTGGGGTGCATGTATCTTTTTGAATTACGGTTTTCTCTGGGTATATGCCCAGGAGTGGGAATGCTGGGTCACATGGTAGTTCTACTTTTAGTTTCTTAAGGAACCTCCATACTGTTCTCCATAGCAGCTGCACCAATTTATATTCCCATCAACAGTGTAAAAGGGTTTCCTTTTATCCGCACCCTCTCCAGCATCTCTACTGTTTGTAGATATTTTGACGATGGCCACTCTGACCGGTGTGAGGTGATACCTCATTGTAGTTCTGATTTGCATTTCTCTAATAATTAGTGATGTTGAGCATCTTTTCATGTGCTTTTTGTTCATCTTATGTCTTCGTTGGAGAAATGTCTATTTAGATCTTCTGCCCATTTTTTAATTGGGTTGTTTGTTTTTTTGATATTGAGCTGCATGAGCTGATTGTATATTTTGGAGATTAATCCCTTGTTGGTTGCTTCATTTGCAAATATTTTCTCCCATTCTGAGGGTCGTCTTTTTGTATTGTTTATGGTTTCCTTTGCTGTGCAAAAGCTTTTAAACTTAATTAGATCCCATTTGTTTATTTTTGTCTTCATTTTCATTACTCTAGGAGGTGGATTAAAAAACAACTTGCTGCGATTTATGTCAAAGAATGTCCTACCTGTGTTTTCCTCTAAGAGTTTTATAGTGTCAGGCCTTACATTTAGGTCTTTAATCCATTTTGAGTTTATTTTTGTGTATTGTATTAGGGAGTGTTCTAATTTCATTCTTTTACATAGCTGTCCAGTTTTCCCAGCACCACTTATTGAAGGCCTCTTTAATCTTTACTCCTAACAGTAGATTATCTCAAAATAATAGTGTGTTTTAATAGTGCAAGTTTATTATTAAAGCCATTTATTAAGATGTAATTAAAATCTAAGGTAATTGGGCACCTTAGGAAATTTCAACACAGTATCTTCCTTACTCCGAAAGACAACTTCATCCATCTAATGCCTCCTTGGATAGTTTGTAGAAAAGTTATTTGCATGGCGCCAGCATATTGAGAAATCATCTATCTTAACACTGTTAATATCAGTGACAGCAGAACTCCTTGTGGTACAGTCTTTAATTCATTTAACCAATAAAGTGTGACTAAGTGCCAGGCACTGTGTAAAGCACTAGGGATGTATGTGTGCAAATATAAAATATCCATGATGTAATATGATAAGTATTAATATAGAAGTATGCATCAAATCCATCTGACTTGAGAATCTAGAGAGAACATCCCCAAACCTGGAGAAAAAAATAATAATTAAGCAACTCGTTAATTTTTTCTCTCCTAACTGGACGTGGGAGGGTTGAATCATTTTCTATAGGTCAGAAAAACATCTGATTAGCACTAGCTTGTCTAGTGTTTGATCCTAATTGAAATAGTGATGATGTTACTGGAATTGTTGGTTCCCTTATCTTTTAAAATACCCTGGTCTCCCCTATGTGTTCTAAAAAGGCAAACTATGTAATATGCACCTGCTTAACTGGAAATGTTTCCTTAGGTTATCTAATACATAACAAAATATTTTTAAAGTCGTCAATCTCTAAAGTATGATAGTATTCCTAAGAACACTAAATGTGGATATCATAATTTATATAATTAAGATTCTTCTGATTATGAAAACTGCAAAATGTATTTCTCTTTTTTTAACATCTTTATTAGAGTATAACTGCTTTACAATGGTGTGTCAGTTTCTGCTGTATAACAAAGTGAATCAGTTATAATACACATATGTCCCCATATCTCCTCCCTCTTGCATCTCCCTCCCTCTCACCCTCCCTATCCCACACCTCCAGGTGTCACAAAGCACCGAGCTGATCTCCCTGTGCTATGCAGCTGCTTCCCACTAGCTATCTATTTTACGTTTGGTGGTGTATATATGTCCATGCCACTCTCTTTGTCCCAGCTTACCTTTCCCCCTCCCCGTATCCTCAAGTCCATTCTCTAGTAGGTCTGCATCTTTATTCCCGTCTTGCCCCTAGGTTCTTCTGACCATTTTCTTTCTTTTCTTTTTTTTTAGATTCCATATATATGTGTTAGCATGTGGTATTTGATTTTCTCATTCTGACTTACTTCACTCTGTGTGACAGTCTCTAGGTCCATCGACCTCACTACAAATAACTTAGTTTCGTTCCCTTTTATGGCTGACTAGTATTCCATTGTATATATGTGCCACATCTTCTTTATCCATTCATCTGTTCATGGACACATAGGTTGCTTCCATTTCCTGGCTATTGTAAATAGAGCTGCAGTGAACATTGGGGTACATGACTCTTTTTGAATTATGGTTTTCACATGGTATATGCCCAGTAGTGGGATTGCTGGGTCGTATGGTAGCTCTATTTTTATTTTTTTAAGGGACCTCCATACTGTTCTGCATAGTGGCTGTATCAATTTACATTCCCACCAACAGTGCAAGAGGTTTCCCTTTTCTCCACACCCTCTCCAGCATTTATTGTTTCTAGATTTTTTGATGATGGCCATTCTCACCAGTATGAGATGATATCTCATTGTAGTTTTGATTTGCATTTCTCTAATGATTAATGATGTTGAGCATTCCTTCATGTGTTTGTTGGCAATCTGCATATCTTCTTTGGAGAAATGTCTATTTAGGTCTTCTGCCCATTTTTGGATTGGGTTGTTTGTTTTTTTTGATATTGAGCTGCATGAGTTACTTGTGTTTTGGAGATTAATCCTTTGTCAGTTGCTTCACTTGTAAATATTTTCTCCCATTCTGAGGGTTGTCTTTTCATCTTTTTTATGGTTTCCTTTGCTGTGCAAAAGCTTTTAAATTTCACTAGGTCCCATTTCTTTATTTTTGTTTTTATTTCCATTTTGCCAGCACGTGGGTCAAAAAGGATCTTGCTGTGATTTATGTCATAGAGTGTTCTGCCTATGTTTTCCTCTAAGAGTTTGATGGTCTCTGGCCTTACATTTAGATCTTTAATCCATTTTTAGTTTATTTTCGTGTATGGTGTTAGGGAGTGTTCTAATTTCATTCTTTTACATGTAGCTGTCCATGTAGCTGTAGTTTTCACAGCACCATTATTGAAGAGGCTGTCTTTTCTCCACTGTATATTCTTGCCTCCTTTATCAAAGATAAGGTGACCATATGTGCGTGGGTTTATCTATGGGCTTCCTATCCTGTTCCATTGTTTTTGTGCCAGTACCTTACTGTCTTGATTACTGTACCTTTGTAGTATAGTCTGAAGTCAGGGAGTCTGATTCATCCAGCTCCATTTTTCTTTCTCAAGATTGCTTTGGCTATTCCGGGTCTTTTGTGTTTCCATACAAACTGTGAACTTTTTTGTTCTAGTTCTGTGAAAAATGCCATTGGTAGTTTCATAGGGATTGCACTGAATCTGTAGATTGCTTTGGGTAGTAGAGTCATTTTCACAGTGTTGATTCTTCCAATCCAAGAACATGGTACATCTCTCCATCTATTTGTATCATCTTTAATTTCTTTCATCAGTGTCTTATAATTTTCTGCATATAGGTCTTTTGTCTCCTTAGGTAGGTTTATCCCTAAATATTTTATTCTTTTTGTTGCAATGGTAAATGGGAGTGTTTCCTTAATTTCTCTTTCAGATATTTCATCATTAGTGTATAGGAATGCAAGAGATTTCTGTCCTTTAATTTTGTATCCTGCTACTTTACCAAATTCATTGATTAGCTCTGATAGTTTTCTGGTAGCATCTTTAGGACTCTCTATGAATAGTATCATGTCATCTGCAAACAGTGACAGCTTTACTTCTTCTTTTCCAATTTGGATTCCTTTTATTTCTTTTTCTTCTCTGATTGCTGTGGCTAAAACTTCTAAAACTATGTTGAATAATAGTGGTGAGGGTGGGCAACCTTGTCTTGTTCCTGATCTTAGTGGAAATGGTTTCAGTTTTTCACCATTGAGGATGATATTGGCTGTGGATTTGTCATATATGGCCTTTATTATGTTGAGGAAAGTTCCCTCTATGCCTACTTTCTGGAGGGTTTTTATCATAAATGGGTGTAGAATTTTGTCGAAAGCTTTGTCTGCATCTATTGAGATGATCATATGGTTTTTCTCCTTCAAGTTGTTAATATGTGTATCACGTTGATTGATTTGCATATACTGAAGAATTCTTGCATTCCTGGGATAAACCCCACTTCATCATAATGTATGATCCTTTTAATGTGCTGTTGGATTCTCTGCTAGTATTTTGTTGAGGATGTTTGCATCTATGTTCATCAGTGATATTGGCCTGTAGTTTTCTTTCTTTGTGACATCTTTGTCTGGTTTTGGTATCAGAGTGATGGTGGCCTTGTAGAATGAGTTTGGGAGTTTTCCTCCCTCTGCTATATTTTGGAAGAGTTTGAGAAGGATAGGTGTTAGCTCTTCTCTAAATGTTTGATAGAATTCGCCTGTGAAGCCATCTGGTCCTGGGCTTTTGTTTGTTCGCAGATTTTTATTTTTTATTTTTTTATTTTTTATTTTTTTTTGCCGTACGTGGGCCTCTCACTGTTGTGGCCTCTTCCGTTGTGGAGCACAGGCTCCGGATGCACAGGCTCAGCGGCCATGGCCCACGGGCCCAGCTGCTCCGCGGCATGCAGGATCTTCCCGGACCAGGGCACAAACCCGTGTCCCCTGCATCGGCAGGGGAACTCCCAACCACTGCGCCACCAGGGAAGCCCTGTTGGCAGATTTTTAATCACAGTTTCAATTTCAGTGCTTGTGATTGGTCTGTTCATATTTTCTGTTTCTTCCTGGTTCAGTCTCGGAAGGTTGTGCTTTGCTAAGAACTTGTCCATTTCTTCCAGGTTGTCCATTTTATTGGCATAGAGTTGCTTGTAGTAATCTCTCATGATCCTTTGTATTTCTGAAGTGTTAGTTGTTACTTCTCCTTTTTCATTTCTAATTTTACTGATTTGAGTCTTCTCCCTTTTTTTCTTGATGAGTCTGGCTAATGGTTTATCAATGTTGTTTATCTTCTCAAAGAACCAGCTTTTAGTCTTATTCATCTTTGCTATCGTTTCCTTCATTTCTTTTTCAATTTTTTTCTGATCTGATCTTTATGATTTCTTTCCTTCTTCTAGCTTTGGGGTTTTTTTGTTCTTTTTTCTCTAACTGCTTTAGCTGTAAGGTTAGGTTGTTTATTTGAGATGTTTCTTGTTTCTTAAAGTAGGCTTGTATAGCTATAAACTTCCCCCTTAGAACTGCTTTTGCTGCATCCCATACGTTTTGGGTCATTGTGTTTTCATTGTCATTTGCTTCTAGGTATTTTTTGATTTCCTCTTTGATTTCTTCAGTGATCTCTTGGTTATTAAGTAATGTGTTGTTTAGCCTCCATGTGTTTGTATTTCTTACAGATTTTTTCCTGTAATTGATTCTAGTCTCATGGTGTTATGGTTGGAAATGATACTTGAGACAATTTCAATTTTCTTAAATTTACCAAGGCTTGATTTGTGACCCAAGATATGATCTATCCTGGAGAATGTTCCATGAGCACTTGAGAAAAGTGTGTATTCTGTTGTTTTTGGATGGAATGTCCTATAAATATCAATTAAGTCCATCTTGCTTAATGTATCATTTAAAGCTTATGTTTCCTTATTTATTTTCATTTTGCATCATGTGTCCATTGGTGAAAGTGGGGTGTTAAAGTCCCCTACTATGAATGTGTTATTGTCGAGTTCCCCTTTTATGGCTGTTAGTATTTGCCTTATGTATTGAGGTGCTCCTATGTTTGATGCATAAATATTTACAATTGTTATATCTTCTTCTTGGATTGATCCCTTGATCATTATGTAGTGTCCTTCTTTGTGTCTTATAATAGTCTTTGTTTTAAAGTGTATTTTGTCTGAAATGAAAGTTGCTACTCCAGCTTTCTTTTGATTTCCATTTGCATGGAATATCTTTTTCCATCCCCTCACTTTCAGTGTGTATGTGTCCCTAGGTCTGAAGTGGGTCTGTTGTAGACAGCACATATAGAGGCCTTGTTTTTGTATCCATTCAGCCAGTTTATGTGTTTTGGTTGGAGCATTTAATCAATTTACATTGAAGGTAATTATCGATATGTATGTTCCTATTCCCATTTTCTTAATTGTTTTGGGTTTATTATTGTAGGTCTTTTTCTTCTCTTGTGTTTCCTGCCTAGAGAAGTTCCTTTAGCATTTGTTGTAAAGCTGGTTTGGTGGTGGTGAATTCTCTTAGCTTTTTCTTGTCTGTGAAGGTTTTAATTTCTCCATCAAATCTGAATGAGATCCTTGCTGGGTAGAGTAATCTTGGTTGTAGGTTTTTCTCTTTCATCACTTTAAATATGTCCTGCCATTACCTTCTGGCTTGCAGAGTTTCTGCTGAAAGATCAGCTGTTAACCTTATGGGGATTCCCTTATGTGTTACTTGTTGTTTTTCCCTTGCTGCTTTTAATATTTGTTCTTTGTATTTAATTTTTAATAGTTTGATTAATATGTGTCTTGGTGTGTTTCTCCTTGGATTTATCCTGTGTTGGACTCTCTGTGCTTCCTGGAGTTGATTAACTATTTCCTTTCCCATATTAGGGAAGTTTTCAACTATAATGTCTTCAAATATTTTCTCAGTCCCTTTCTTTTTCTCTTTTTCTTCTGGGACCCCTATAATTTGAATGTTGGTGCATTTAATATTGTCCCAGAGGTCTCTGTGACTGTCCTCAATTCTTTTCATTCTTTTTTCTTTATTCTGCTCTGCAGTAGTAATTTCCACTATTTTATCATCCAGGTCACTTATCCGTTCTTCTGCCTCACTTATTTGCTATTGATACCTTCTAGAGAATTTTTAATTTCATTTATTGTGTTGTTCATCTCTGTTTGTTTGCTCTTTAGTTCTTCTAGGTCCTTGTTAAACGTTTCTTGTATTTTGTCCATTCTATTTCCAAGACTTTGGATCATCTTTACTATCATTATTCTGAATTCTTTTTCAGGTATACTGCCTATTTCCTCTTTATTTGTTAGGCCTGGTGGGTTTTTGCCTTGCTCTGTCATCTGCTGTGTGTTTCTCTGTCTTCTCATTTTGCTTAACTTACTGCGTTTGGGGTCTCCTTTTCGCAGGCTGCAGGTTCGTTGTTTCCGTTGTTTTTGGTGTCCTTCTCCAGTGGCTAGTGTTGGTTCAGTGGGTTTTGTAGGCTTCCTGGTGGAGGGGACTAGTGCCTGTGTTCTGTTGAATGAGGCTGGATCTTGTCCTTCTGGTGGGCATGTCCACGTCTGGTGGTGTGTTTTGGGGTGTTCGTGGCCTTATTATGATTTCAGGCAGCCTCTGTGCTAATGGATGGGGTTGTGTTCCTGTCTTGCTAGTTGTTTGGCATAGGGTGTCCAGCACTGTAGCTTGCTGGTAGTTGAGTGGAGCTGGGTCTTGGCATTGAGATGGAGATCTCTGGGAGGTTTTCACCGTTTGATATTACATGGAGGTGGGAGGTCTCTTGTGGACCAGTGTTCTGAACTTGGCTCTCCCACCTCAGTGGCACAGCCCTGACGCTTGGCTGAAGCACCAAGAGGTGTCCTCCACGTGGCTCAGAATAAAAGGGAGAAAAAAAAAGAAAGAAAGAAGATAAAATAAAATAAAATAGTTATTAAAATAAAAAATAATTATTAAGAAAAAAAAATTTTTAAGTAATTAAAAAAAAAAGGACAGTCCCTAGGACAAATGGTAAAAGCAAAGCTATACAGACAAAATCACACACAGAAGCATACACATACACACTCACAAAAAGAGAAAAAGGGGAAAAAGTATATATATATCGTTGCTTCCAAAGTCCACCTGCTCAATTTAGGATGATTCGTTGTCTATTCAGGTATTCCAGAGACGCAGGGTACATCAAGTTGATTATGGATATTTAATCTGTTCCTCCTGAGGCTGCTGGGAGAGATTTCCCTTTCTCTTCTTTGTTCGCACGGGTCCCGGGGTTCAGCTTTGGATTTGGACCCGCCTCTGCCTGTAGGTTGCCTGAGGGCGTCTGTTCTTCGCTCAGACAGGACGGGGTTAAAGGAGCAGCTGATTCGGGGGCTCTGGTTCACTCAGGCCGGGGGGAGGGAGGGGTATTGATTTGGGTCAAGCTTGCGGAGGCAGAGGTCGGCGTGATGTTGCACGAGCCTGAGGTGTGCCATGTGTTCTCCCAGGGAAGTTGTCCCTGGATCATGGGACCCTGGCAGTGGCCGGCTGCACAGGCTCCCGGGAGGGGAGGTGTGGAGAGTGACCTGTGCTTGCACACAGTCTTTTTGGTGGTGGCAGCAGCAGCCTTTGTGTCTCATGCCCGTCTCTGGGTTCCGTGCTGGTAGCCGCTGCTTGCGCCCGTCTCTGGAGCTCGTTTAGGCGGCGCTCTTAATCCCCTCTCCTAGCGCACCAGGAAACAAAGAGGCAAGAAAAAGTCTCTTGCCTCTTCGGCAGGTCCAGACTTTTTCCTGTACTCTCTCCCGGCTAGCTGTGGCGCACTAGCCCCTTTTAGGCTCTGTTCACGCAGCCAACCCCAGTCCTCTCCCTGGGATCCGACCTCCGAAGCCGGAGCCTCAGCTCCCAGCCCCAACCCGTTCCGGAGGGTGAGCAGACAAGCCTCTCGGGCTGGTGAGTGCCGGTCGGCTCCGATTCTCTGTGCGGGAATCTCTCCGCTGTGCCCTCCTCACCCCTGTTGCTGTGCTCTCCTCTGTGGCTCTGAAGCTTCCCCCGTCCGCCACCCACAGTCTCCGCCCACAAAGGGGCCTTCCTACTGTGTGCAAACCTTTCCTCCTTCACAGCTCCCTCCCACTGGTGCAGGTCCCATCCCTATTCTTTGTCTCTGTTTTTTCTTTTTTCTTCTACCCTCCCCAGGTATGGGGGAGTTTCTTGCCTTTTGGGAGGTCTGAGGGCTTCTGCCAGTGTTCAGTAGGTGTTCTGTAGGAGTTGTTCCACATGTAGATGTATTTCTGATGTATTTGTGGGGAGGAAGGTGATCTCCGCGTCTTACTCTTCCGCCATCTTGAAGCTCCTCAAAACATATTTCTCTAAAACTCTGAAGCAATTTTTTTGTTGCCTTTGAAGCAGAAACATTTCCATGCAATAAATCTGTGAGCTATTTGTCATTGTAATCTGAATTCTTTAATCTATTATGGATAATTTATTATGGATAAATCAATTTTTAATCTGAACAGTCTAAACGTTAAAATAATTTAAAGGAATGTCTTTGTCTAACCTGGGTCAGAAGTTATATTTCCCACTTTACGTGGAGAATTTCAGATTTAATACTTCCTCTGCTTTTCTATGTGAGGGTGATATCAGCTTCCCTTGTCAACAGTGCTGTTACTGTTCTTTAGCTCATTTCTTTTTATCCTAATTTCCTCATCCCCAATAATCATATGGCAGTGATACCAATTTTAATATATTAATGGGATTTATATTTCATTTTAAAAAATTAGTGCCTTCCTATTTTTTAGGTGTAGAAGAAGAGAAAAGATATAGTGCTGGTTCCATGTATTTGAAATACAGTGCCCAAATATACCAAATTCGTTTCAAACAAAATTCCTATTTATGATAGAACTAACTATAATAGAGGACCATAAATAATAGACATTTCTAAATCTCCCCAACTGTTAGAAACATGAAATAATTCTTGCTGACTATATTAGAAAAGGCATCCTGATAAGTTTGCAGGTAGATAATGCCCATTTAACATATGAATATTTGAACATTTCCTGTTTATACTCATAATGCCTTTCACTTATAGATGGAAATGCTTCTAGTTTTTTTTTACCCCCCAGATTTATTGAGATATAATTGACATATAACATTGTATAAGTTTAAAGTGTACAACATGTTGATTTGGTATTTAGAGTATATTGCAAAATAATTACCACCCATAGTGTTAGCTAACACCTCTATCATGTCACAGAATTACCATTTTTTTGTGGTAAGTACATTTAAGATCTACTCAATTAGTAACTTGCATATATATAGTACAGTATTATTAACTATAATCACCATTCTATATATTAGGCCCCCAGAACTTATTCATCTTTAACTAGACGTTTGTACCCTTTGATCAATACTTCTAGTTTTTAAAGTCCTTTCCCATGTGTTTGGTTCTCACAAATCTCAATATATATCGATATATATAACAATATATTATATATTAACTATATACATAAACTATAGAGAGTGAGAAGTGTGGTTATCTTTGTTAAACAGAGAAAATGTAAAATGTTTATATGTTCTATAACAGTGGTTAGCAGACTATGGCCCAGAGGCCAAATCTGACCCACCACCTGCTTTTGAAAATAAAGTTTTATTGGAAGACAGCCCTGCTCATTCATTTATGTATTGCCTATGGCTGCTTTTGTGATGCAATGGCAGAATTGAGTAGTGACAGAGACCATTAGGCTCATAAAGCTTTAAAACATTTACTATCTGGCCTCTTAATGAAAAAAAAAATTTCTAATCCTGTTCTACATCAATTTTTCCTTAAGAACCATATTTAAATAACCAATTTAAAACTTTTTCCAACTTTATGATGTCAAAATTAGTAGTGTCCAATACATGGCATATACATTTTCTATGGGAACTCTGCATACCACAAGAAGTGAACTATGGAATTTTGCAGCATTTAATGCTACTATTTTATAATGTAGGAAACAGCATATCAAGATATGCATGTTAATAATAAAATAATTAGGGAAATTTTGATTTATTGATATTGATGTGACTTTACTGAACCAGAGAAGTTCAGAAAAAGTCTCCTCTTAAAAGTGAAACTAATACAGTTCTAATTTAGTATGGTGTGCAAGTCCATTCCTATCAATATTTCAGCTTAGCTTGCGTGTAGCTAGCTCTTAACAGAAGCAATTATCAAATAATTCTTATAGTCTTAAAATAAACACTAAGGCTGATTTAACCTTACTTTTGAACATCATTTCCTACTACGGAGTTTTACACTTGAGCACAAATATCTAGCTCTTTCTTTAGAAACATCGTCTTCAGACAAGATGCGCTCAAATTCTATGATATGTAATGTAAAAATGTACCAATGATAATAGATTCTCACCAGCTGAACAAACAAATGAACTAAATACAGATTCTCTGGAAGGAATACATAACTTCAAATTATTGCCTACCTCTTGTCTTTCTACTCTTTTTAAGGTATTTAACTTTGGAGAAATGGGAAAAACCAGACTCCCGTTTATTACTGCTAGAAATTTGAGGGAAATTTATTTCAGAACATAAAATAAAGAGCTGGTGTAGATAAGTTAAACACAAATGTATAGTAAAGTTAGAAGTTGTTTTTAAAAATGAAACTACAACATTTTAACTGTCAGAATGCTTTCCTTTGGGGTTTTATTTTGATGTATTTCAGCTATCGAAAAATAATGGGATCTTTCCCTTAAAGACCCAAAACGTAACATCTTTCTAAAAAGAAATATGCAACCAACTTTCAAGTGTCTTTTCACAGCTATACTATACTTCTTGTGGGTCTTATCAGTAGCAGTTATATTCAAGTGCTTATGGGTGGCATCTATTCCAAAAACTTATTTCATAATATATCTTCTGAGCATTACCTTTATTTACCCATTTTCCATTGTAACTTATACCTTAATTAAACCAAATTAAGTGGCTTCCCTGGTGGTCCAGTGGTAAAGAATCTGCCTTACAATGCAGGGGACGTGGGTTTGATCCCTGGTCACGGAACTAAGATCCCACATGTCACGGGGCAACTAAGCCCGCGCGCCACAACTACTGAGCTCGCATGCCTCAACGTGACAGGCTGCATGCTGCAAACTACAGAGCCCATGCACCCTGGAGCCTGTGCACCGCAGCTAGAGAAGAGAAAACCCACACACCACAACTAGAGAGAAGCCCACGCACCATGACAAAGAGCCCGTGCACCGCAAAAAAAAAAAAAAAAAAAAAAAATCCCACATGCCTCTACGAAGATGCTGCGTGCCACAACTAAGACCCGACGCAGCCAAAAAACAAAAAAATTAAAAACATTGATGATCTACTAAATTCAAGGAATGAATACAGTTTGAAAGAAAATCTTATTTAACATTCTCTATTAGTTTGGGGCTAGATACTCTTTCCTCAAGGACTGGTCAACTGCGACAAAGTTGAATAGAGCCAAGATTAAAAAAAAATTCTATTCTATTTGTTCATTTTCCATTCCTGCTTATACCTCAGTGGCTTCAATAGCTTTCTAGCTGGTTTCCTTTAAGAAGAAACATAATGTCATAATAGACATAAAAGCTCAATTGCTAAGTACTCAGTGAATGTTAGTTCCCTTTCTTTCTTATCTTACTTCTTTACCTTTGCCCTCTCCGTCAGGATTTCCCAAGTCAAAATCACTCTCCTCACCCTTGCCAGAAATTTTTTTCCTTTTTTAATAACAGTGTTTTTAAAGCTGGTTGATGTTGGTTATACAGCAAAAGGGAAAGAAAGTATGAACAGGAATCTCTCACTGCTACTCCAGGCAAAAAAGTTCCCCTTTGATTCATTTTCTGACCTTACTTGCTTTTCAACATTTTTTTTAAGTGACATTTTAAAGCACTTGCCTGTACCACTAAGATGATAACAACCTTATACTGAAGTTCCTCATTATGACCCTCATTAGTTTGCAAGTTTCTGGGTATCAGAAACTAAATCTTAGTACTCAATTCCTATCTGGGTCAAGTAAATCTCCTTGTACAAAAGCATGACACAACTATTAATTGAATTTTAAAAAAGTGTACATGGATTGAATGATTCTTACTTTAAGTATATTTAAAATTTTATATAATTTGTCAGTAACAAGGGCACTCCAGTCAAAAAATTAAATTTGCAGTAAGTTTTATAAATGTATTACTTTTATTTGCAAAGTTTAGTTCACTAGAAATAACTTTATTTAGCAATAAATATTTCTAAAATTATACATCTATTCATATATATATGTATATATATACACACACACACACATACATGCACATAGATGAACTGGGTTTTTCACTGAGATTTTCAAATTATAAATCAATTTTGTAAAATGAAAAGTTTTGGTAAAAAGATTAGTAGTATCAAAAGTTGTTTTGATCAAGCCAAATTGACAGCTAAGTCACTTTTATATTGATAGCTGAGTCAAGTTTGTCTAATGGAGAAACCAGGAATTCTAAAAAAATGATAGACTTTGGCAGTCACATTTAAGTACTTTGCAGTTAAAAGCAGCAATGGTTTATTTAACAGGTTGCTCGGAATCAAGTGGAACTTACTGTTTTGGTGTTTTGCCTGACTTTTTTTCCATTTACAAGTGAATCAATGCCCCGTAGAAATAGTTTTTTAAATACAGCCAAAATGAAATGGCTAATTTCACCAATATATTTTATTAACTGGAATGACAGTACTCGTTAATGGCATTTGTCTGACACCAGGTTTGTGTATTTCGTCACACATTCTGTTAAATGAACACCTGCCAAAGCAAATATCTGACTGATATTTATACCAGACTGTTTCTATGTAGGAACACTATGTTACACTGCTTGCTTCCTTGAAGGAATACAGAAGATTAGAAGTTGTGAATGTTGAATACAAACTTTGGTTTCTTTTTTTGAAATGCTAACTCAAAGTAGAATTTTCAAAACTGAAATTTACTGACAATAAAAGGTACTCACAAACCAGAATCTAAATAACTCTCCCCAAATTGTTCAAATCTTTAATCAATCCTCGATACTAATTTTTATCAAACATCAACCAATTTTTTTCATAAGAAAGTTTCTAAAAATATTGACTCAATACAACAATTGAACACCAAAATAGTCTAGGTGTGAATCTTTTTTGATTCACTTGAGTACTGCTTGCATTATGAGGCTTTGTAGTTTATACGAATGGTCTCTGATGATCAAGTTCATTGTTTTTAAGGTTGAGGAGACTCAAGCGCAAGCCTGAACTGAGAAAAGAGAGCAGAGCCAAGGTCAGGTTTTCTCCTGTTTCTACATGGTGCCTCCAGAATTCCTCCAAGGAGCCCTAGCAGCTACTGGTGGGGCTGTAGAAGGGCTAAGCAGACAGGACCCCTCATTTTCCCCTCACACACCACACTCTCTTTAATAAGGGTTATTCTGCTGCACCTCTTTTACATATTTGAAATTCTAGGTAAGAATGAGTTTGAAGAAAAAACTCTGTCCCTAAAAAACAAATTTGAAAACCACTGTATTACCTTGTGCACCATAAGGAAGGGGGGGAATATCAGACCCAAATTTGAAATGATGTCCCTGTTAGTAGCCAGCATGAGAAACACTTAGAAATTGCATTCCAAAATAAGGGAAAAGGGATCCTGAATGTAGTGTTTTTGTACAAGTAAAGCCCTATTTTATTATTTTTTTTCTTGTACATCGGTTGTTGACTTAGTGTTTCTAGAAATTTGAATTGTACAAAAATGAACAATGAATAAACAAAGTTTGGTAGAGAAACTTCCCATGTGTTTCAGAATGTAAGAACAGGTGAGGCTTACAGAAAAGCATAAGAATAAACTAGTTAACAGAAATCAGAACAATGGAAAGTTAAATGACAGTAAGAGCACCATATGGACTAAAAGACTCAGGAAGAGCTTTCTGGAAAAGAGGCACTCAAGTAAGAGTAGAAGATAAGGGAGATAGCATTCCTGGTGGCAAGAACAACAGAGATGAAGGGGGGGAAAATCATGTTTACTGAAGAGAAAGAAGATACAACCAAACGGAGAGGACTGTTTGTGTCAGTGGGATATGAGCTTGAATTGGTAAAATGGGGTTTTATTGAAGAAGCACCTGGAAGGTAATTGAGGACTGTACATTTAAAGTATGCATAAGGGCAATATGGTACTACCTTTGGTACTCAACAGAAGATGTGCTTTAGTGCTAGCAGGCTGGCAGTGCATTTTGAATATTCAAGGAAGTTTCTTTTATTGTGTTAAATTACTGATGGTGGAAAAAATGTAGGTTGTACTTCAAAAGATGCTAGATTGTTTTTAGAGATTTAAAATCACATATGTAATAGTAGACACACATGGACATTTTATACTGCTCTCATAACTGTGTTGTATGGAAAAAAAAAGGCTTAGGAAGTGTACACCATGACCTAATCCATATCTTTCATGTCATATTTATGTAATATGCATAATTAAAAATTTTTATCATCCCTTTTAAATAATTTGTAAAATAAATTAAGAAATTTTGCTTAATGGTAAGCACTATGTGTTTGAGAAATGATATTCGAAATAAACTTGTTTCTCATAGAGTAGAAATACTATTGGATATAGCAGAAAAACAATGGCTATTACTAGATAATTAAAACTGAAGAAAGAACTTCCCTTAAAAAGATTTGAATTAAATGACCCTGGAGAAGTGTTCTTTTCCATTTATAGCTTTTATTTCTGTTTCTTCATTATACAAGACATGGAGACAAAATTTTACCTAGCATAAATGAATAATATAAAGGAGGAATCAATGGACTAGAAATATCCTTCCGAGGTCAATTCAATGAATGGTCCCTATATTGAGTGACTATTAATTTTTAGGCGGAAGCAGATAAACCATCAGTTTTTATAAGCAACACATCTGTTATATAGGTTAAAATCAATCTCAAATGAAAATTATCCTACAAAAATATTTTTAACTTCTAAATATATTTCTTCAACCTCCAGTGTCTTTGGACCACCCAACTGAATGTTAAATGTTTCCATTCTTCTTTTCTTTTTCTTTTACCAAGTCCACTATGGAGGTGTGTGGCTATGCATGCATGTGCCATGGTTCTCCTTTGCTAAAGTCTGATACGGAGAAAATTATTTTTCTAAGGAGAAAAAAATTTTCCTTCTTGGGAATTACCTGGTTTTGCTTTATACTTTGATATTCTTATTGAGGGGTGTGCATGGGAAGTCCATCAAAAGGTATGTTTGAGTGAGAATAGTGGTAACTGGACAGTTTTCTAAAATGAATGGCTTCTATAATGCAGTGTTTTCGTTTTCCTTAGAAGGCAAGCTTGGAAAGAGAGCGGAATTGCATTCAAGTAAAACTGTGTTAAGAAAGGGAGGGGAGAAGAGTGATGAGATGGCTAGTTTCAGATAAGAGCATAATTTTGAAGAGTACTGATACGCCAGATAACAATGTTGATTATAATCTTCTCCTTGGTAGTCCCCCTCCATTTTCCAGCCTTGTAAATCTTAGGAAAATTGACTTCACCTGCTCTGGTATTGTGTGGGTGGACCTGCCTTGAGGATGGGCATTAGGGAAACAGCAGAGGCTTCTTGATGTAATAACCTCTGGATGGCTCACAAGCATAAGGACACATACACATTCACAGACATGCATACACGCAGACCTGTGCATACATGCACACAAATGTATATCCCCATGTAAAAAGCACCTGTCAGCTTAAGCCATTTCCACACTGACCGGGCGAGGTCAGTTCAGGTAAAACGTACACTGGTTTTGAATCACTGTGGTTGTACTCATGGTAGAAAATAGAACTTTAAGAACATTCATAAACTAATTTGGCCCTTTGATAAATCTTTGGAAATGTATAGAAAATTCAGAACTTTTGGTACTTCCAGAGCCACACAGCCTGTGATTATAATCATTTAGAAATTTTCCATCATTTATCTTATTTTCTTTTGCTGGAGGTTATTTTGTACTTTGGGGATATTAAGAATCAAAACTATGCATTTATATGGATAAAGGACTTCATTCTAATTTGTATTCATAACTCAAGAAACTCCATGTCAGAGTTGTTGAATTACTGCTTTTCATCATGTCTCCCTCTGCACAGTCTAGCTAGATTGGATGTTCTCTAAGACCTATTCTAGTTCAGAAAATATTAGTTATTATAGGACCTCTTAGTATTATGTGTAGATGCTAATATCCAGTGGCATAAAAAGGATTCTGCTGATAAGGAAGAAGATGGAGCAGTGATGGTTTGGCAGGTAACCAACAGTATAGGTCACCAAGGCAAATCTGAATTTTTGTTGACTAAAACATAATTTCCTCTAATATTAACTATCTATATAATTAATATTTATCTATATAATTAATATTAACTATCTATATAATTAATTAATATAGAACTGTTAGTTCTATTAGTATGTAATTTAGCCTGCCTTCTGATTCAGGGATAGGATTTTTTTTCTATAAACATTTATTTTTTGTTTCTGAGGCTCTTAACATTGTTAGAACAGGGAAAGCACACACCAATGCATGTGAAATTACTAACATAATTTTTATTGAGTATTCTGAACTAAGAGAAGGAGATAGCTCATTTGCACATTTCCCCTTTTCTACATCATTCCTAGGGCACATGTTAGAGGTTCTCCATATACATGGTTGCTGGCTCTTTCTCCTTTATATTAGTTGTTCACATTACCCATGGCCAAAACCTCAATTTCCTGTGTTCCCTTCCTCCTTCCACTTTCCCACCTTTTAAAACATATCCATATCCTTGGAGCCCTATTTGTACTTATGTGATAATGGTTTTATATGGGCTAGATTAACTGTGCTAATATTTACTTTGCTAATGTGTTGGACCTCTAAGGTAATTTAAGGCTTTAATCGTTTTAAAAGTTCAACCCCTTTAAAAAGCTCTTCAGGAATGCTGCCAGTTTACACATCTTGATGGAATGGCCATTTTGGCTTCTCTATCACACTCACAGAAGCAGGTGGCTACAAGAAAGGTTGGTTGGCCTGTATGACTCCACTGTCTGGAGTCTGTTCATTATGTCAGCCTGATCTCTCATCCTACGCCATCTCTCATTCCCTCATCAAACTCACATTACAAATTGCTGGTTTCTGCAGCCATTTTCTCCACCCTGTTTCCTGTGTCATCTTGAGTGATTCATATGTGACTTCAATATTTATAGAGATGCCCCACCCAACACCCTGAACTCATTATTTCTTGACCTCCTCTGCTGCTCAGGCCTTTTAACTCCTTTGGATCTCAGTGATCTATTACCAGTGCTATACCCCAGTGCTACCTTGTCTTCCCCAGAAACTCCTCATCTCTCTTAATTACATTTCATAATCATACTGTCTTAATCTGAGTTCCTGCCTCTTCCAACTATCCCTCTTCCTTACTTCTAGCAAACTAACTCTTCGGCTTCATAAAGAATCTAAAGGGCTTCCCTGGTGGCGCAGTGGTTGAGGGTCCACCTGCCCATGCGGGGGGCGCGGATTCGTGCCCCAGTCCGGGAAGATCCCACATGCCGCGGAGCAGTTAGGCCCGTGAGCCATGGCCACTGAGCCTGTGCGTCCGGAGCCTGTGCTCTGCAACAGGAGAGGCCACAACAGTGAGAGGCCCGCGTACCACAAAAAAAAAGAAAAAAAAAAAAAAAAGAAGCTAAAACCTTAGGAAAACAGCAAAGATTCAAGTCTCTGAGCCCCTCTATGACCCTGCTTCTTTATCCTCTGCCCTACCTCTTCCATCCAGTCTGCATTCTGTGGTTTATCTCACCAACTAATCTCTCTACTATCATCACACTCAAGCTCTGAGCTCCTCTCCTGGAGGAATCTAAAATTTTGTCTCTTGAAGTTCCACACCTACGTACCTAAGCCTGCCAAATAAAGCTATATCATTGCCGTCAGCACTGTAAAGTGGTTAAGAGCATGGACTCTGGAGCCTGACCACCAAAGCTCAGTTCCTGGCTCCTCCACTTACTAGCTGGGTGCCCTTAGCAAAACAGCATGACCACTTTGTGCCTCATTTTCTTCATCTATAAGAAGGGAATAATAACTGAACACATCTCATAGAGATGCTATGATGAATAAATGAGCTAATATTTATAAGGTGCTTAGAGAGGTATGTAACTGTTAAAAATAAACAAGTATTCTACTTCTCCCTTGTAGTTTTTATTCCATTTTTAATAACAGCTATTTCAAACCTTCACTCTCTTTAATTCTCCAAAAAGCTCACTCTCCATCACTTCAACAGATGATCTGGCCTCATTCTCAGAGTACATATAGGACAGTAGGTGTGAATTCCTTTAAATTATCTTACCCTGGAAATTTAACTACATTGGTGCATTTATATCTCTTTCCAATCTAAAAGAAAGAAATCACCTTCTAAAATTAAGTTTCCTCCCTTCAAATACCTAACCTTTTCTGTGTATATTTAACCTTTCTCTGTCTACTTGTTCCTGTCTTTAACCAGTAAACATGTTTTAATTCCCATGCATTCCCCTCAAAAAATAACCAAAACTCCTTCTTCAACTCTACATTTCCTTTTAGCTATTTTCCTATCTTCTTCTTTCTCTTCATCAGATGCCTACATTTCCTGTTTCTACCTTTACCTCTTTCATGACTATGTTACTCAGAAATGCTAGTAATTGTAAGAAGGTCTAATATTAAAATCAAGTGGGAATAAACTTCAAGGGATCAAAACTTTAGAACTTGGCTTTTTCCCAACCTTAACCAGACATAGATATTCATGATCTTGAATGCTCGTATGTTTATATAACGGCTTTCCTGCTCTTTTGTTCTACCATAATGAATTAATTGTTATCATTTGACTACCCCTGCTATTTCCTGTTTCTCTCTTCTAAAAGGAATTAGCCCTATAGACTCCCACTACAATCAAGGCTTCACTCTTCACCATTCCACCACAATTACTGTCAAGGTCAGCAATAACATCTCGATTTCCAAATCCAGAGGTCAATTCTCAGTGTTCATCTTAATCAACTTCTCAGGAAGTTGGTAGAATTTACAATTTCCTCTTCTTTAAAACCTTTTTTTTCTTCAGTTGCCTTCTGGATACCACTTTCAGTTCTCTCTTCCTACCTTGCTAGTTGATCTTTCTTAGCCTCCTCTGATGGATGCTTCTCAATTATCTGCCTCTAAAATGTGAAGTACCCCAAGACACTATCCTTAGATAGCTCTTCTTAACATTCTTCACCAATTCCCCCATGGTGGCCCCAGCTAATTTTTGAGCTTTAGATACCACCTATATGCTGATGACTCCTAAACTTATGTGCTAGTCCAGATTTTCCCCTTGAACTCTATACTCATATATCCAAATGCTTACTCAATATATCCACTTAGATGTCTAACAGGCTTTTCAAACTTAACGCACTGAACAAACTTTTATTTCTCCCAGAACTCCTCCACCTTTAATCTTCTTCATTTCAGTCAGAGAGAGTGTATGAACTTAATAGTTTATACTGGTAAAAGAATGAAAGCCGGTGAAGGAGACTGGGAAGTAGTAAAATATGCAAATGTAAGATCAAGAAAGAAATGTGAGGCATAATCAATCCTGACAAGAGCTATAAAGATACCTATAACGTGAGAGCTGAAAGGATCCACTAGACTTGGCATTTTAGAAGTCATTGATGACTACTGCCTTAATAGGCTTAGAATAGCTTACTTGGGAAATAGGAAGAAGGCTGACCAGAATCATATAGAAAAAATGGCTGTCTGATACTAATGATGCCAAACACACACACACACACACACACACACACACACACACACACACCCTTACAATATTTAAGCCAAACTTTCATCCAGAGTTCCACTTTTGTACTGTAATTTCTCTTTTTTTTGTTGTTTTTTTGATGTGGACCATTTTAAAAGTCTTTTTTGAATTTGTTACAATATTGCTTCTGTTTTACGTTTTGGTTTTTCAGCCATGAGGCATGTGGGATTTTAGATCCCCGACCAGGGATTGAACCCATACCCCCTGCACTGGAAGGCAAAGTCTTAACCACTGGACTGCCAGGGAAGTCCCTGTACTGTATTTCTGACTGCTTGGGGTTATATCTCTTATATGTATTATAAGTACCTCATATCTAATATGTCCAATAATGAACTCATTTCCTTTCTTCTCTGTTCTCCTTACTCTCAAACAAATTAATGCCTAATCATTCTAAATTCTCTATCATGTTGAATGACACCAATACCTATGCATTACCTAAAGTACAAAGCAAACTTGGGGATCATTCTATTTCTTCCTCCCCACCCACTTTTAATCTGTCAAATCTGATTGCAGCCCTTATCTCCACTGGTCTAACTCAAGTCTTTATAAACCTCTGTCCTCCAACCCCTGCCACCAAACTAATAAGCCTCTTACCTGGTTCCCTTGCCTGAGGCTTTCCCATGCCCTATTCTTTCAACTGTATAGTTACAGTTATCTTTCAGTAAAGCACTTTAGTTAAAAACTGAAAGCTGCTTCCAACATCACACTGGCAGTAATACACTCCCTTAAAATAGCACACCAAGGCCTTTAAAATTTGGCTCTCGCCTACCATTTCAACCTCAGTTTATGACAGTTCCTCACTTGCCTTAACATAATCAAACTGAAAAATACACTGCATGGGGTCAGACACATACTTCCCACACTTCTATCTCTGGAATACCTAGAGCTTTCAAAGTTCAAATAAGATTTTATCCTTAAATTGTAAATACAATTTTTAAAAGTTTGAAAAATAAAAGAAAAAAATTTAGCCATAATATTGTCATTTAACAGAACATCTTTGTTTCCCTCCTAACGTTCCTCTCTGAAAGTATATATTTGTATAGTAAACATATAATTTTGCTTAAGATTCTCACATATTTTATTTAGCTATTCCTTGTTATGTTGCAGAAAAGAAATATCAAAAATTATAAAATTTATTTTGATAAAAAGAAATAAATGAAAGAAAAAGAGAAAAAAAACAAGGGTGGGGAGAGAATCGAGCCATGAATAAAGTTTAAGATGCATTCCATGATGACCTACTCATCTACCATGAGTGAGCCACACATTTGGCTTTCAATTTTCTAGATGCCAATGTGAAAAGAGAAAATTTGTCAGTTATCTAACTCCCAGTGCCCGTGAGTTAACCAAAAATGTCCTGGTAATTTTAACTCTTCTTGGAATAAATATTGTAAAAAGATATTTCTCTTGAGGTTCTCCTGAAGGGAATACAGGGTGATATACTTACAACCTGTGGGAAGTTTCTTTATTGGAGATGGCACATCTCATTTCATGTCACTGCTCAAATCAAAAATCAGTATAGGCAGATGCCATTGCACAAATCATAGAGTAATTCTGTAAAAACCATCTTCTTGGAAATCATTTGATACTATCAAGGCACCTAGCTCTTTGCTGGTCTGCTTTAAATCATGAGTAAATATAATATATTGAAATATTCACATATCACATGTGTTAGTCACAGTGGTGACTGAAGTTTATCCTTTAGAAAAACTTTCTGAATATTGTTTCTCTTCAAGATAGAGTTTAAAATAGTTCTTAGGTGAAATCTTAAAACGTCATGTCCCATACTGGGCAGTTGAAGCTTGCTTGGAAGACCAGATTTTAGGTTGAAAAGCAAAAGCTCCCTCTTTTCGATCAGGAACATTGTTCCCTTTGAGAAAGTCCTCTGAGTGCAAGAATGTGGCTGGGCCAGGGATGTTACAGTCTTGGGCTTTTGCATCTAATAGAGAACAGAATGTTATCCTAGAAGGACTCAAACATAACCTGAATAACGTACTTGTTTGCAGAGATTCTGTCTCCAACCTTGAGTCCTCTCCAGAAATATGGATAGGTGGAGCTACAGATTTTGGGCCAGAAGTATCAACTTTACTTCTGTAATATTACATGCTAATAAGAAACCTGAATACTCAAATCTTTGTTTTTACATTCTCTGAGTTTTTCAGAAGATTTGGTGAGATAAAAACAATTTTTCTACCTTTGCCTTTGTGTTTGCAGGACTGTTGAGTTATGGATTCTCGTCCCTCAATAATTCTGTCACTAAGATGGCTGACCTTAGGCAGGCTTCTTAAAATTTCTGAGCTTAGTTTTCCTCCCTTGTGAAATGAGGGAGTCTTAGCAGGTAATCGCCTCCCTTGAATTCCCTCTGCCCATCAGCTGTAAGTGAAGAATCCCCTCAGTTTGATGACAGTAAGTGGTTGCTAATGTTTCTCTAACAGCGGACCTGGAGTATCTAAGACAGTCACACATCTTGGCTAAGAGCATGGGCTTTGCAGGGGAAAAGTCCTGGTTCCACTCTGCCCCTTACTAGTATGTGGCCTGGGGCAAGTATTAACCTCTCTGAAGCTCAGTTTCCCTACTGTAAAGTGAAAGTAATATAAGCTCTTATAGAGTTGTACTAAATGAGACAGTATAAATCCAGGTATAAATACTGTGTCTGGAACAAAGCAAGTGCTTAATCAAAACTATCCATTTTTCATATTATTTCCCTGGGTCCACTGAAATAATTGCTCTTCTAACAGCATTTCTCCAAGTTGAATATCAGCACTAGTGTAATTACAGTGTTTAAAGGTTTTAAGGTGCCAACTTGAGTTGACTTGTTTTAAAAAAAAACTGGAAAGACGTAGGCTCAGGGAAATTTTTAAAAATTAAGCAAAACAACCTGTGTGCTGACCTTTACCCTGTAGTTCTTTTATTTAATAACAGTCTGTTAGCAAACACCACTTTAAGCTGTTTGATTAGTCCTAATGTAATCCAGGCCAAATATGCTACCTAACAGCAATAATAAACTTTTTTGCCTCAAAGAAATTTTAATGGCATTTGCTTTACTTTTCTGTTTGTTTTGAAACAAGATTGTGAAGAAGTTCTTAGTTTGGGGTTCCTATCAATAGATGTTTAGTCCTTTTAACTTTTGATCATATGTAGATTATATTTCAATACAACTAAGTACAATAAAATCATTCTTAGATAGCAGAGATAAGCTTTGAAGGCTAAGTACTTATTTTATAATTTTAAAGCGATTGTTTACCCACAAAAGAAAAGGAAAAAAATTCCCCCACATGTGGGAAACCGGAGTTCTTTGCTGTGCTCTTAACTACAGCAGGAAATACGTGTTTGTTTATTATGACCCTAGTGCTTCCATAGCCAGATTAACATTCAAACACAGAGTTTTTATTCCTCTTAACCAACAATTGTCACCCTGACTGTGGAAACTGATAATTTGCAGGGAGTTCGAGAAGAATACTTGTATAATTACATCCACTAGAGCCTGGCTTGTACCCACAACTTGGCAATAAATTCTTTGTGAACAGGGAACACTTCTAAGAGTAGGTCCCCCTACAGGGTGGTAATTAACACGTGGTAATGTGCTGGGTCAACCTTTGTCAAACATGACTTTCAAGGACTATCAAATTTTATAGCAAAAGAGTTCAGAATTATCATTATATGTTAAGGAAGTCTCCTTGTTGATTCTAGGTTTTTCCTCATTCATGAGATGTGAGCCTCAACTGATCTGTAACCGGTTGTGAAAGAGTAATCACTTGTATTGCTGCTAGAAAGTTCTCTGCAGGATAAAAGGTGAGTAATATATTTTATAGATAGATAAATAAGACTCTACACTGATGCATAAGTCCTGAATACCTGCATGTTAAAACCCCAAATTTATCAAGCCATTGTAGAGACATATTAATTCAATTTTAAAAGTTCTTAGGAACTAGCTTATTATTTTCTGTCTCTATAGCTGTTATTTCCTTCAATATTTTATTATTGGATTAACTCTCATAGAACTTCACTTATTTTAAAAGCAATTTTAAAGGATTGCTTACTGAATTTATACACAACTTTCTTTTTTTAATACACAACTTTCTAAAAATTGCTTATAATCATTATTTATTTGCCAAAATGACTTAATCAGAGGAAAGAGATTATTAAGTGGATACATCTTATAGCTTCTGAATTAAGGGAGACACAAAGGGGGATTTAAAACTGTCACTAAGCTCTAAGGGATCTACTGGCCCTGCCCACCAATACAGTGCTGGTTGAAATTGAGTGTCCTTGTTTTGATGGCCTACCTGCTCAATCTTGTACTTTTTGGTTAGTGATGGTAAGGAAAGTTGGTGGAGCTGAATGTAAAGAATAGCCAAAAATGGTTTAGCAGAATCCTGTCTGAATCTGGCAGAAACCCCGCTTTCTCCCCATTTTGTCCACCCTCAAACTTGCCAAGCGTTGTTCACTTTGGCTTTATTTTAAAAATGCATTTCTGGTGAGTGAGGAAAGGTTTTGTACTGTGTTTTCAATGACTCACCCAAAATAACTCCATTCAACTTGTAAACGGTCCTGTTCTGAATGCAGATTGTGTTTGTTCTGAGATGGGCATGAAGGGGCTGCAGAAGGGAGATTAGAGAGGGGAAATGTGGCAGGAGAGGCCAGTGTAGTTTATATTTATTCAGGTTCAGGAACACATCAGAATTACTTTTTAAAAAGACATTGTGTGTGTGTGTGTGTGTGTGTGTGGTGTGTTTTAAAAAAACATTTATGAGGTCTGTACCCTTTAAAGCTTTTAAAGATACATCGTATTACATAGATACGTGGTTCATCTAGTTACCAACCACTTTTTCTGATCCTCATAAAATGTGGAAGGGGAGATTTACATGTAAATATATAATTCCAAATATATGCATAGTGAAATCATTTTTTAAAAGTTCTAAATGCCTTCAAATAGGAAGAATCATGTAGGTAACATAAGAGCTAGAAATTAATCTTAAATTAGGAAAAAAACGTGTATCAATAAATTGATCACATAAAAGTAGTGTTAAAACTCGAAAATGCAATAACAACTCCCTCCTGTTTTGTTGTGTACTGCAGAAAAATGTTTTATATCAAGTGGCATAGATTGAGCATCTGATATCAATAAATATACCTTTTCCAAAGCTTTTATGATTCAAAATATCAGAGACCTTTAAAAACAATATTTTAGGGCAGGACTGAAAAGAAAATGAAGAAAAGGACTGATCTAAACATGAGCATTAAAGCTTCACAGATGAATTAAAAACATTTTGGCTTTCCCATGTGTTACTACGTCCAGTTATGAGGATTTCAAAACCTCCTTTGAGTTGTTTCATGAATTTATGAAACAGACCAAATAAAGCTTATGCTGTTATATAATCTTGCTTCACCCATTGTTGATGAAGAATAGATGAGCCATTCTTACCTGTTGCTCAGAAACACCAGAGAATTGAGCCACTGAAAAGAAAACAAGCAGTCTAACAACGTTTTACCACGGAGAGGGTAAATTTAGCACTATGTGGCAAACTGAAGAAATTGTGATCTGGGAACGGTGAAATGAATGATAAACGACAAGTTTTAGCATGCACAAAATCAGAAAGTATATAAACTTACCCAGATTATGTAAATAATTTGCAAGGCAAAGTTCCAGTGGTATTAACACCTGCTTCTTCTGATGTGTACCTGGGAGAATGAAGGAAATCAAAATAGGTTGTTTTGCTATGTTAATGCTTACTTATGAGGACAATGAACTAGTATAATGAGAGTTTTTGCTAATGTGGAAAAACCCAAAGTATAGGTAATAGGTTTATAGACCTTAAATATTTAATTTTATTACTTTAAAATATATATAATAACCAGAAATACTTTAATGGTTAATAATTGACAAAGAAATATATCAAAAGATCAGTCTAAGTCAGACTAACCACCTTTCCTCATAGTTCAATTACATGATTTGTAAATAAACCTTTGAAAGTTTTTGAAGAATTCATTCATTCAGTAACATTTCCCTTTTATCCTCTTTTATCCTATTGTAAATCATCCCACTGGTATCCCTGGAAATGTTAACAGTTATGTTGAGGGGGCCCAAAACATTACATGTTGAAATGAATTTTAGAAATGCTGGGTTAAGCAAAGTTAAACAGTTTTATTTAAAAAAAATAAATCTTGAAAACTTCGCAAGTCTTTAACATTCACTGCGACTGGGATGGGCCTGGGGGAGGCGAAAATATGTAGAGTTTAGCAAACTTACTTTATACAGAATTCTTTCCTCCAGGCAATTCTATTATTAAGACAAAAGGGATCTGGGAGGTGTAAGGTAAATAGAATGGAGGATTAAATAAAAAGTGTAGCATTTTATATTTCAATTTGGTAAACTGCAGCACTATACCACTCTCTGAACAGATTCCTAATTACTAAGATTTTGATGCACAAAATAAAATTTTTTATTACATAAATACTAAAGAAACAATACCTTAACTAGAACCAAAATGCCTTAGCTTACCTAGTAGT
Organism: Mesoplodon mirus; assembly: GCF_964341445.2. Taxonomy (NCBI): domain Eukaryota; kingdom Metazoa; phylum Chordata; class Mammalia; order Artiodactyla; family Ziphiidae; genus Mesoplodon; species Mesoplodon mirus. The sequence continues at coordinate 95,796,425 of NC_138984.1, forward strand.
AAATCTTGTTTTGTAATTTGGAGGCATGTGTTAAGGCCTAGAAAAGCAAAAATAAGTAATTAATTAAACTGAGCATAATGTTTCACTTTTGATATATGCTTTACCATTTAAAATTGCCTAATTTAACTAGTCTGTTTTCTGTCCTAGCCTGAATTTATGCCATTTAAAAGATTCAGCTGCATAAGCATGAAAATAGATGCCATTTACTATAAGAATAATCCCCCCATATGAAATTAACTGAATTTTGTCTGTTGCGATATAATTATGCCAAGAGCTATACTGAGCAACCACTTTATTTCATATAATCTTCACAACACCTTGGGAAGGTAGTTATCATGATGCAACTTCACAGATGAGGAATGTGATAGCCAGAGATATTAGCTGTCTTACCCTAGGCCACACAACTAGAAAGAGACAGAAACAGATTTCAAACTTCAGTCTGACACTAAAGACCCTACTGTTCCCACTACATCATGCTGGATGGGATTATCCACATCTAACATAAATGTATTTCTTCCTCCACCTTGTAGGCTTTAGTAACTCAGACATTATTCTTTATGTAGAACTTCTGCAACGTTGATTGGCAGTAGGTCTACAATACAGTACTTGTTTGGAAAAAAAAAATCCTTGAAGAAGCAAGCAAACAACTAGACTCTCCTCAGGTGTAGTATGGCGTTCATTTCGGAATAAATTAAACACCTTGGGCAGCTTTCTAAAATCTCAAAGTTGAGAATACAATTAAAACCCCTTACTTTTCAAAACAGCTTGCTGTTTCAAGGATTTCCTTCTTTATTAGTTCTGTATCCTCAATGTTTTACATTAAAAATTATCATGTAGAAGAAAACATATGGTTGTGCTATTGGTGAGTCAAGGATCGCTGTACTCTATTCTAATGTTACCTGCTGGCAATTTTTCCCCCTTTCTTTATTATTTGACTTGGTGGTTTGGTTTTTAAATATAAAATGTGGTTCATTATTCCCAAAAATTCTTCATTGTCTGAAAGTATTTAAACAACAAAACTAAGTAAAAGGTAATAGGCCATAGAGAAACAACATAAAGCAAGTATTTTATACATTTGACGGTCCATTCTGAAGAATGTAAAGCATAGAAAATTTACCTCAAGAGAACTCAACGTTCCTTGTGGGGTTAGTACTGTACTAAAAGTGTAAGGTGTGCAAGAATATAGAATAATGTTCTTTAGTCTCCATTTACAGTCTGCCTAGGAAGTCAAACATACCCTCAGAAGCCAGTCATATTATTTACTGCACAGTTCAGTCCCGAAATAAATGAGACAGACATTCAGTTATATACCAGGGAATTGTGGAATAGATGTGACCAGAGGTGGTGGAAAGATGTAGTCCAGGAAAAGTTCTGGATCAGCTGGATCTTGAAGATCATTAAGGTATTGGACAGAAAGAACAGGAATGAAATGAGAGGCTAGGATAGAGAGTCAGCAACAGCATGTGGAAATGATGGAACTGGGTAGGGTGGGGTCCATCAGGGCCCTGAATGAAACTGAAGACAGCATACTTTGTTCTCTGGGGCTTCTGACCAGCCCTTTCAGTGCCTTCTCTCCAGGTACCTCCCTCACTTGCTTTCCTGCTCACCTTTCCTACAGGCAGCTAGACACTGGCCTATTTTGAAGGACCATTAAACTGTTAGCTGCATTTTGCTAAAGGACTCTTGAAGGCTGGAAAGTTCTTCAGATTCAAAGAAAAAATTTTTAAGATTCAAGGAAAAAATAGTGAAACTTCAAGGCAATGAGATACCAGTATCCCTGTTCTAGCTCCCCCTCATATTTCACAGTATAAGGCCCAGAATGATATTATGATGGTTCTGGAAAGTTAGTCTGGATCTTGGATATGATATTGAATAGGATTTTATAGTCTTTCTGCTAATAAGATTTTAAAAATAACAAAAGGGACTGCTCAAACTCATTTTTAAAATGTTCTAAACCTTGACATCATTTGTATCTTGTAGCACCAAAATCCAAGCAAGTATTTCTACTTTTTCCCAGCTGTTCCTTGCTCTATTTTCCTTCACCTCTCTATGTCCAATTTCAATGTGGAATTTCCAAATTAAATCTTTCATACATAACACGACCACAATAAATTTCTTAGGCGTGAAAGGAGCACTCCATGAAGCTTAGTCTTTTCCAGTTTTGATATTTTGACAAGAAATACCAATTACACGCCTCTTTTTCCCATCTTTCTCCACCATTTCTTGGACAGAATTCTTTGGACTCCTCGAAGAGTAACTTCCAGCGAGCCCAAGCAGACACTCAGTTTGGACGCAGTGAAGACGGGCATTGAGTGAAACTTGGCCTTTCCACATTCCTTCTGTTTTTGGGGTGAGAGAAGTTAATAAGCAAAGATTACTAACCAACAAGCAACCAATTTCGCCTGCTCCGCCGGCCGCGGCGGGGGACGGGAGACAGGGGACAGCTGGCGGGGGACAGGAGGCGGGTCTTTCCACTTCGCGCTCGCCGCGCCCCGCCCCGCGCGCCCCCGGCCGGAAGGGGGCGTGGAACGCCGCTGAGGGAGGGGCGCGCTGACGCGCGGCTGCCCGCCAGGCCCCTGGCGCGTCAGGCTGAGGCGGGAGGCGGGGCGGGGGCCGAGGGGAGGGCGGGGCGGGGGCCGAGGGGAGGGCGGGGCGGGGGCCGAGGGGAGGGCGGGGCGGGGGCCGAGGGGAGGGCGGGGCGGTGAGCCGGGACTGGGGCCGGCCGGCGCTCTGCTCCCAGCCGTGCTCGCTCGAGCCGCTCGCGCTCCCGCGCCGCGCCCGGCCGGCTTCATGTGAAACTCTGGCCCTCCGCCCCCTCCCTCCCCTTCCTTCCCTCCCTTCCTCCCTCCCGTCCCCTCCTCCTCCTCCTCCTCCTCCCCCCGCGCCTGCTCCAGCTCCCCGGGGCCCCCAGCCCGGCCGGGCGCTGACCGCAGGGGCTGGGGTCCCAGCCGCCGCCGTGTCTCTCACAGGCTCCGGTTGGGGTTGCGGAGCCCCCGGTGCAGCCATGGACCGGCCCCTGGTGGCGTCGGCGGAGGCGGAGGAGGAACTGGAGTGGCAAGTGGCGAGTCGCAGGAGGAAGGCCTGGGCCAAGTGCCGCGGCTCCTGGCAGGCGTCGGAGACGGAGGACCTGTCCACAGAAGCGACGACGCAGGACGAGGACGAGGACGACGAGGAGGACCCCTCTGGAGCGAAGCTGCCGGCGGCCGCGGGGAGAGGTCCGTGCGCCCCGCGGGTCAGCGGCGGGCGGGGAGCTCGGGGAAGTTCGCGCGGGCGGGGAAAAGTCTCGTGCGCTTTGGGCGACTGCTGTGAGTTCTGGAAGATCGTCCTGGGCTCGAGAGGCCGAGGGGAGAGGGGACACTTCCGACCTTTAAACGTGCGCGCTTGGTAAGGCGTCTCCAGCGTCAACAGAGACACCCCGGTGCTATCATTTCCCTTCAGATGGTCTCTAAGCCGTGTTGCTTAGGCTGCATTTTGCCCCCAGTAGATTTTCCTACCTGGGGGTATCCAGGGTGACCCCGCAGTCGGAGTCCTCCTGGGGTCGGTAACGAGATGTCCCCTCGCTCTGCCCCGCAGGAAACGTGCCCAACGAGAAGATCGCGATATGGCTCAAGGACTGCCGGTGAGTCCTCGGTTGCGCCGCTCGCGTCCCGGGGGAAGATCAGCGCTGATGGGACGCCTGGGCGGAGTGACTCGGGCCGCCGTCCTTGCGGGTCCCTTGGACCTCGTAAGCCATAAACCGGAAAGTGAGCCGGCGGATAGCTTCCTCCTTTAAGCGATTAGAAATGGAAGTGCTGTGACCGCCGATTATTTGGTGACCATGTTGACTTTACAGTTATTAGGACTTCAGCTCCGGTGCGTGATGTTAGCATCAGAGATCAGAAACCTGAAAAAGATAATCATGCCATGTTATTATGCTTGCCCTGTTTTTATTTGAAAGGATTGTCACATTTCACACAGTATTTTATTTTGCTTTTGTTTTGACATGTGTATATCTGGCAGAAGAGTCATTTCCCTTTCAAATGTGTTTTAGATGAATGTAATTTACTTAACTACACTAACCGGGCTTTAACTTTATGTTGGTGCCTTAATTCTGTTTGGAGAGCCGTTAAAGCTAGCTTACTACTTTGTTCTAGCTTACTTCTTGGACATGCATTTGTCAGATGGCCCTGGAATTCACAGAAGGGAAATAGAGCTTTGAAGACATTCAGGCTGCATAAATCTTTTTAATTACACGCTTTGGTAGCTGGTACAGAAATGTTTGATAAAGTACAGAGGAGATTAATCGTATCTTACTACAGTAAAATGTACTTGTTTCATATTTTAATTATTTTTTTCCAACTTATTTGCTACTTATAAAATCTCACATGAAGCATGTTGGCTTTTTAACTTTTGTTAAGGTGTTTGCTTCTGTACATATTTTTTGCCATCTCAATTTGGGCTTTTCTTAATCTTTTGTCCAAGTACCAGAGTTTGAGAAGTGTTTTCTGGTGGGGAGAGAGAAATGATTCTTATATATGCCAGTTTATTTTTCTTTCCTAAAGACATAAAATATTGGCCATTGCTCTGTTGCTATCCTGTTTTGGTGAATTGCCTGGAGCCTTACTGAACACTCTTTATTATAGAACTCATTAACCTTTATTGAGGATGTCACAGACCCTTCTGAGATATGATGAAATCTATGGACCTTTTCTCTAAAGATGCACAAAAAAATGTTTAAGAGCAAGAGAAGAATCATGTTATGTTTATTTTATGGCATATGGGAGTTGAGATTATATAAGAGATATATCAAGTAAATAAGTGCATCTTTTAAGATAAATGCAGTGGGCAAATGTTAACATTCACCAGGACACAAGATCTCTGAAAATTCCAGGAGTTTTGTTGCTAATCTTGATTTATGTAGGCAGATTCTATAGTCTGTTGCGGATTTCCTACATAGGTTTCTTTCTTGTTCCCTACAGCTGCACCTATTCTGTACGAAAGGGACATTCATTTGTACTCTGGAGAGCTAAAACAAAGTCTTTTATTGTTAGCTTTATTATCACAGATTTGACTGCTAGGATATATGCAAGTTTTCTTTTTTTCTATAACAATTTAGGGTCCTTCCCAGAGTCAGGCATCTGTCTACTTTGTATATTATGTACAAATGATCTGAAGACAGCATCCCCCCCCAACCCCCCTGATAAGTTCTCAAATATTCTTTGTTTTCTTATTGCTTTCCATATCCTGAATAAAGATACCATGTTGTTTTTCCTTAAAGGGAGTCTTTATTTTGGTAATCTTTTTTTTTTTTTTTTTTTTGTGGCTAAGCGGAAACAAATTGCTTGAATAAGTAGCATCTAAGAGGGATAGAGTTTTTGATAAGATTTGTAAGAGGGCAATTATAAGAGTGAGAGACTTGTTTTTGAAGGAGAATGCCAGTTATTTTCTGCTCATTTGCCATTTTCTGTTGGTGCCCAGGCCAGTTGAGACATTTACAGAAGGAGTAATGCAATGTTTTGTCCTATGAAAGTAACCACCAGGGAAGAGGAATGACTTTTTTGGGGGCATAAAGTATAGTTTTATTAAAATATATGCAAAAACTTAGAGGTTTTATTATCTTTATGGTCATGGCTTATTCTTTTTCATTTCAAAAGCACTAATATTTAAAGAACTGCCATTGTTTGTATATTTGTTTGTAGAAACTTTTAACGTTTAAGTGGCATTTCAGTAATATTTCTTTGAAACTGATATTTTTATGATTGATCCCATTTCTGATGTGAATTTATAACAGGTATAAATTGTTGCTGACGAAAGGCTTATAACACAAAGTAGAACTTTTATAATAAAACCTGTTTCTTTCTTAACTTAGTCTTGAGAAAGAAATGAAAAACATTTTACATTAAAAAGATTTCTAAGCTATCTGTGTTTGAACAACAAGAATGTGAAAGAATTTTAGTAATGGCTAGTTCTTAGGGTTGATTCTCAAGCCAACTTTTTAGTAATTTTCTTTTCAGAGTTAAATGAAGAATACATGTATTGTTTAGTTTAAAAGCCTAAAATAAATTCCAAACTTCTCCATTGTATCAGAAAAGATAATAGTTGGGGTAAGGGAGGCATTGAGTGGTGCTCTAAAATGCTTGATGGGATTTGAGAAAGCTGTTGAGCCTTATTTCTAACTATACTCTGACTTTTTAATTTTATTGAGATAAAGATTTGTTTTCTCTTAATTCTCTTTCCTGTTTCTAGGGAAGGGATTGAGGGGAACAGACATTTTCTTAAGGCCTGTTGTCATTCTCTTTTCTTTTTCTGTTTTTGTAGAGAAAATGCCAATTCATATCATTTATAATTGCCATTCTTGCTCTTAATTGCTGGCAGATCAGACGTGTGATTAAATCATTCCTGGTGAGCTGACTTGATGATAGGTATTTGCTTAGTAGGATATTACTTATGTAATTCACTTGCATTCCATGTGCGTTTGGGAGGAAAGTTCAACTGTGATTAGAAGCTTGCTTAGCTATAACCCTTTAAAGTGTAAGGCTGTGCAGTGACAGCTTTCCAGACAGCTTTTCAAGACTAAGGTTTATATGTTTATGTGGTTTCAGTACCCCTTTGGGAGCCTCACTGGATGAGCAAAGCAGTAGTACACTCAAGGGTAAGAGAAAGTTGCCTTTCTAAATCTGTTCTTTATGAGGGTCCTACTTTATATGTCCTCTGAGTGAAAGAGTGTGTGTGTGTATAAATTATAAAAGTGATGCTCATGTTTATAAAATATGGTATTTTAAGATAAAAGCCTAAAGGGGGAAACCTTGTCATGAACCATAAAACAGTGATGAGTTTAAACAAATTACCAAACCTTTCCACAATGTGAAATTCATTTCTTTTTATTGTCCAATTAGATATTATAAAGACTAATTAAATACAGAAATATAATATGTAAACATAAGGAAAATATATATTGAGTGAATCAGGTGAGCTTTAGTGTAGCATTTCTTTGCTTACATTAACTGAGATTGCCACACCTGTGCAAGGCAAAATTCTGAGGTTCAAAGTACAACAAGAATGTGCAGGTAGTGGCAAGGCATATGAAAAACATTTATAGTATCAGGAAAATCTAGCTTGAGCTCCTGACTTAATATAAGGGGGTAAAAGGAATGATTGCCCTGTGATCTGGTTTTCCATGAAACTGTTGGGTAAGATACGTTATCTAACTGAACATCTTAAAGGCTTATTAAGTATAAAATAGCCTGTAGATTGGGGCTTCTAATAACTTTACCTGGCAGCAAATCATGGTTTCCTTTACGATAAAGTGAAAACTTATATTTTCTTCCTGAAATTATATAATCAGAATAATCTGTGAGTACATTCAGGTCTGAAATGCTTTACTGTGTCTTATATTTTGCTTGGTCAGTTTGTTTTAATTAAAACAGCGATTTTCTGTGGGCGTCAGGAAGAACAGAATACCAGGATGAATCTCCTAATGTTTCTTTCAGGTGTGCTTGTGAGAAATGGAGGAAGTTTTGAGGATGATTTGTCCTTGGGAGCTGAAGGTATGTTTGGAAGAACTGTACCTTCATGTAGTTTTAAAATTAAAAAAAAAAAAAAGAGAGAAAGTCACGTGCTTTCATATTTATGATCCTCAGAGCTAAATTTAAAGTTCTTGAAAGTGGCTCAGACACATTTTACAGAACCTTTTATGTGTTAATAATCTAGTAAGAGCCTATAGGACACCTGTAGGAAGGGCTCTGGAAAACCATTGTGCAATGTCCAAAGGTTTTCCTTGGACTTTGAAGCTTACAGGAACTATCTGGGGGCAAACAGTGGTCATATAACTGAGGGAAGAATTGTCCCTCAAAAGGAAGGAAACTTAAATATTTATGTGTGAGAAAACTGAAGTGAAGCTTATTTTAGTGTGAGGTAGCCTTATGTCAGACTTAACAGCTGCAGCTTGTCTTTCTCTTTGCATTCAAGTGTCTCCTGTCTTTCCCGCTTCCTCTTTTTCCAGATTTTTAGAAGATTAAAGGACAAAGACAAAATAGAGTTACAAGAAGTTAATTAGAAAGCATTATGCTGATGTCTGTTCAAGGCTGCATTAGGATTTTAAAAGTGTATTGTGCCATGTTTAAATTTTCACAGATTATATCATCTTTTCCTGTGGATTCATAATAAAGCTTTCCACAATGTAAAATTAAGAATTTTTTTATTGTTTTACTGGTATTCTAAAATTATTGGTAACTGTATAGCTGGATTATTAATGTGTACTTTTAAAAACATTTTTATTTATTTATTTATTTATTTATTTATTTATTTATTTATTTATTTTTGGCTGCGTTGGGTCTTCATTGCTGCGCGTGGGCTTTCTCTAGTTGCAGCGAGTGGGGGGCTACTCTTCGTTGTGGAACGCGGGCTTCTCATCGCGGTGGCTTCTCTTGTTGCGGAGCACGGGCTGTAGGCACGTGGGCTTCAGTAGTTGTGCACACGGGCTCAGTAGTTGTGGCTCATGGGCTTTAGAGTGCAGGCTCCGTAGTTGTGGCACACAGGCTTAGTTGCTTCACGGCATGTGGGATCTTCCCGGACCAGGGCTCGAACCTGTGTCCCCTACAGTGGCAGGCAGATTCTTAACCACTGTGCCACCAGGGAAGTCCCAATGTGTGCTTTTTATAAAAAAAAAGAATTAAGGATTTTATTAAATCTCTTTGAATTGTAAGTTGATGAATAGTGAATTTATCCACTGAATTTAATATCCTTGATCTTTTGCAGTTTGAAGTCAACCTGTATGATAAGATTACTTATTTAGAGCCTTCTAACATTGAAAACTCTAGAATATGTGTATATGTTAGTTTTTATATTTCTGTTAATATGCTTTTAAGGAATAAACTCTATAAAATAAACTCAAACTTACTGCTTCCCAATCAGGATAGTTGAACATACTGTTAACCCCTTATTAAAATTCATTTTATTGTTATTGTAAATAGCATTTTTGATATCTGCCTTAGTGGTTTCACAATATAGAATTTTTTAAAAAAACTTCATTGTTTTAGAGCAGTTCTGTTCACAGAAAAATTGAGGGGAAGGTACAGAGATTTCCCACATACTTTCTGCCCCACACGTGCACAGCCTCCCCCATTGTCAACATCCCCCACCAGAATAGTACATTTGTTACAATTGATGAACCTAGGATAAAGCATCATAGTTACCCAACGTCCTTAGTGTATGCTTGGGTTCACTCTTGGTCTTATACATTCTATGGGTTTAGACAAATGTGTAATGACACATATCCATCATTATGCTATCATATAGTGTATCTTCACTGCCCTAAAAATCCTCCGTGCTCTGCCTGTTCATCCATAGTGAATGCTTTTATTGGAAGCCAGACCCAAAAAGGAAGTCTCAGAGAAGAGTGGAGCTATTATGTTGTTTTACTGAAAATTGTTTCAAGATTATTTTCATTCATTCAGTAAATATTTATTGAATGCTGTGTGTTAGACATCTTTCTGGTTGATAAGAAATTGCCATGACTCTGCAGATCAGAAATGAAAAAAGAAAAAAGTCTGGTGTGCTGAAAAAGATGTGTTTTTAATTAATTTCATTCTTTATGTTTGTCTATAAAATTTAAATGCAGTAAATTTAACTCACTGTAAACTTAATGTTAACAACATTTATTTGTTTAGAACTTGTAAGTCTAGGATAAATTTGAAAGGCAACTTTTAAAAGAAAACATGTTGAAATGAGTAGGAATTTTCAAAGTAGGTGCATGAAAAATTGGTTGTAACTGGAGTGAATTATCAGCCTTAAAAAAACCACGTTAGGAATAGATATTGCCATACTTAAGTAATGCTAAATCATGTTTTTGCTTTTGAGGTATTCTTTATTAACAGTTTTTAAATTTAGTAATTAGAAGCACATATACCATGTATCTTCTTACTACTTATTTCAAACTGTTAAATTTAATTGGTTATTTATATATCTTTTTATTTTAAACATTCAGTGGAGGTAGTTTTACGTTGCTAACAAACAAGACCTAAAACACCCTCCAAAAGCTGCTGACTCTGTTCTTATCTATCTGTATATTACCTTTAATGGTGCAGATTTAATGAGCCAGGACAAGAGTTTGGCATATTAGGCATTTAGCTATAATAATGTGGTTAATTTGCTTTCTTGTTGATTGTATCATAGTAGTTATTGTCCTACTAACAGTTGTGCTTTGCATATTTTCTTTTTTACCTTTAGCCAACCACCTCCATGAAACTGATGCTCAAATTGAAAACTGGTACGTAGCTGTTTGTTTTTTTCCTTTCTAAAAATGAAGAACAGTTATGGAAATAAAGTTTTATATAATCTAATTTTGTTTATAGCAATAATATCTTGGCCAAAGAGAGAAGACTACAGTTTCATCAGAAGGGGAGAAGTATGAATTCCACTGGATCCGGGAAAAGTAGTGGAACAGTCTCAAGGTAGCTTATTCTGGAGTTATACTGCAACTACATTGTGTTGTAGATGACCTACTCTTATCCCTTTTCAGCCTTGGATTTGGCTTGGTAGTATGAAGTTGAAAGGAAACCACAGTGTTTTGTGGATCAGCATAACTGGGAGAAGCGTCGTCTTCTTCTTTTTTTTTTTATGAAGATTAAATAAAAATTAACAGATATGTTAAAAATGCTGCTGGAATCCATTAATGAGTATTTTGAGTCCTATCAACAGCTTGAAAGAGGAAGTCCATAGTGGAATAATTTCTACTTCCCAAATTCTCCATTCTGCTAGGGTCTTGAGTTACTCTGACATAAAAATCAGAATAAACCTTTATAATTTAAAGCTTGATATTTAAGTGTAGATTTATCTTCATATAAAACCAAAGATCTTTAAACTGTATATTAAAATAAGCAAATACGTGTGCATAATGAACCAGTTTAAACTATTACCCAAATTATTGTTTTGGAATTTGAACATTTTCTCTGAAACAAATTGAAATTTCCTTCTGCTCAAGTTCTATCTCTAACATTCCTGTTTTCCCCGGTGAGTCTCAGCTTGGATTATCACTGGTATGAGAGATGAGGGTTAATAAATGTTCAATTCACAATAGACTTAGAGCAAGAATTTACCTTTATGTAACCCATACTCTCGTTACTTTACTCCTCCTACTTCCTGAGTGCAAGTGGTTAGAGAGAAGTTGAAAGTAAGCTCCTCCTTCACTTTTCTGAGATCAGATCACCTATATTCCCTCTTCTAGGACAGCCAAAGATAGCAGAAAAACTCAAGCTCTGCAGAATGTCCCTTGGTACCAAAGTTGTACCAACTTCCTAGTGCATTTTCCCTTTTCATTTTTTCCTAATCTGTTTACTCCTTATTCTCCCTTATCTGTCCTCAAATTGTTTAGCTGCTTTACTGGAAATCTCTTTAAAATGACAAAAAAAATAAGGTGAGGGATCAGAGTTTCTTACTGAGGGTGTTCTTAGGGCTTAGCTCTTTTCCCCAAAACTAACAGCTTGAGAGAATGGACCCTTTTTAAGGGTTATTTATTGCATTTGGTACCCAACATATAAAGATGCTGAAATAAATAATGGGTTAAACAGCAGAAGCTGTAGAAAGACTTTTTCACAGGAAAGCAGGAATATGAATTCATTTATATTGTGATATGGACTATTATAAACTTATTTTACATCTTGCTGTTTCTTTTTCTTTTTTTTTTCTTTTTAGTGTTTCAGAATTGTTGGAACTTTATGAGGAAGATCCTGAAGAAATCCTTTATAATCTTGGATTTGGACGAGATGAACCAGATATTGCTTCTAAAATTCCTTCCAGATTTTTTAATTCATCATCATTTGCCAGAGGAATAGATATTAAAGTATTTTTGAGTGCGCAAATGCAACGGATGGAAGTAGAAAATCCAAATTATGCTTTAACAAGTAAGGTTTTTAAATGTTAGCATATTATTTTTAAAATTATGGCATCTACAGCAAGATGGTCTTGTTTTTAAAGCCTTATTAATTTCTAGGAATAGCAGTGGCAATTTAATTATTGAGGTTAACACAATAACTGTTTGCATATTATAAATTTTTATTCTATTTATAGAATAATAAACTTCTATTTATAGAAGTTTATAGAAGTTAATTTACCTATTCCCCCCACCCCATTCTCTACTTACTTAAGTGTTACAACCGTAGAATGTAACTTGTAGAGCCTTATACTTACCTCCAAATTGCTTTTGTTCCAAAAGGAAAGAAGTAGAGGAGGGGCCTTGTTACTATTAGTTGAAGTCAGTCAATTTCAGATGCTTTCATGTAAATCTACAATGGCAAGGCTAATTTGATGATTTTTCAAGTTAAATCTTGCTTATTTTTCTCTGCTGACCAGAAATCCCCAAAATGGGATCCCTAGGTGGTCCTTGGATTAGCTTTAAGAGATCTGTAAATCCAATCTCCCTCCCATTCGGTATAAAATATATACTTACATATACTTCACATTTGGAAGAGTTCAAGACCTAAAAACAGAGTCATAACTATAGATCAATAGCTAGTCCTTTCTGTTTTATTCAGTGTTGTCATTATGCTTTGTCCTTCCTTTTGATTTTTTAAAATGTAAATTCTAGTGCTTAAGAGTGAAAAATTTTTCTCCCTCTCCACAGTAAATGTAGAGAAGTTTTAAGTGATAGGTAAGGAAAAAAATCTGGTTTCATAATCTTTGTGATTTAAGTAGTTCAGTTATTGAAATTCTGAACAGTAGTAATGGTTTAATGTGTGTGTATATACACATATAAATATAAATATATATAATTCATGTTTTTTTCCTTTTATAGGCCGTTTTCGTCAAATTGAAGTGCTTACTACTGTGGCCAATGCATTTTCTTCTTTATATTCCCAAGTCTCTGGGACTCCCCTGCAGAGAATTGGGAGTCTGTCCTCGGTGACCTCTAACAAGGAGACAGACTCGCCTCCACCTTTAACCCGAAGTAACACTGCAAATCGTTTAATGAAAACACTATCAAAACTAAATCTATGTGTTGATAAAACAGAGAAAGGAGAAGGTAGTACTCCTTCCCCAGCAGTTGACAAAGGAAAGACTCTAAATATTTCAATGATGGAAGAAATTGGCAATAAAAATGATCAAAAGTCTCAAAAAATTGTGAAGAAGAAAGATTCATCTTCTATGTTGGCTACAGTTAAAGAAGAAGTATCAGGTAGTTCAGCAGCTGTTATGGAGAATGCTGACATTGATAGAGTTTCTGATGAAGCAAACAGTAATTTTAACCAAGAAACTGAAAATGGACAAAGTAAAGAAACTCAAAGTCATGAGAATAAACTGGGTGAGGAAGCTTGTATTATAAAAACTCATTTAGATAGCGATTTCAACATGTCCAGCCACAGTGAGCTGGAAAATAGCAGGGAGCTGAAAAATGTCCCTTTGTCCACACCTGAAAAAGAGCCATGTGCACCGTTGACGATCCCATCCATAAGAAATATAATGGCACAGCAGAAGGACTCCTTTGAAATGGAAGAGGTAGGTAAAAAATTACTGAGACCTGTTTTAAACACTGAGGGAAAAAAGTGCCAAAAAATGTTTTTAAAATGAAAGGTGGTGAATAGATTTATACTAGAAAAAAATCATCCTGATTTTGACTTTCTCGGTTTTTTGTTTTATGTTTCACAAACCAAGAAGTCCCAGGACTATGTGATGTCAAGATAATGCCCCCTCTAGATCTTCTGTAATCCATTGCTCATACTTGAACTTTAACCCCTTTTCTCTCTCAATTTAAGATTTTGATTCTCTGAGAAAGCCCTGAGAGAATATATCTAAACTCAGATCAATATTGCATAATAGTTAAAAATACAAGCTTTGAAATCAAACAGGTTTGAGTTCTGTTTGGGCCATGGAATTGCTGTGTGCCTTTGGGCAAGCTTTTCTTAATGTATCTCAGTGGAAGGGTAGGTGTGAAGAAGGCTTTGAGGGTAGGTCTGGGAACATGAACATGAAGATATTTCCTGAAGGGGAGGATAGGGAATCTCGAGGAAGAAGGTTTGAAAGGTCACTGAAAGGATTTCTGCAACCCCAGAAGACCAGCGTTTGGTTACTTTTTTTTTTTAACCTAGTGATATTCTTACTATTTTACATAAACTTCAAATTGGACAAGATAAAAATATTTGTTTTGATGAGGTTCACCTAAAACTGCTTTTGAATAGTCAGAGGATAACTTATGCATTGGAGCTATATACTTTGGGGCAGGAAACTGAACGTTATCAAGCACCTACCTTGTGGCAGTCACTGTACTAGGCCCTTGAAGTACTTTTCTCTCTTCATTGTGTGAGGCCACAGTGCTGGTCTTATTTTACATATGAGGAAACAGGCACACATGTACTGCTAACGATTTGTGGCTATAAATTATACAATGTGCAATTTTTCTTTTTAAAATTTATTATAGAATAGTTTTAGTAATAGCTCACAGCTGTTTTAGAATCACTCGCCATTGTTTTAGGGAACTAGGAAACAGGATAATTGATCCTGCCCATAAAAGGTCCTCTTAGGTGAGTGCATCTCTCTCACATCAGTTAAGATTTTTCATTTATTGCAAAATTTCAATTGCTGATACAGCTTTTTTTGTGGTCTTTGAATTCACCTCTTAATACTTTAATTCTGACTAAAAAGTGAAATAAAAAGGGAGCAAGAGCAGCCCTTTGAAATATTTTACATTTTTTGTAAGCTTTATTTCTCATTATAATGAGTTCAGAAAATGACAACTTTAATTAGAACCTTTTTGTTCCATTTCACTGTTCGATTCTTTTTTTGGCTTTGTTTTGGTCTAAACTTGTCCTAGCATTCATAATTAAAGTGTAACCTCTTGCCTTCCTTTAGGGCCCCTCTTCTGACAATTGGATAGATGCAGATACTTGTTAGATACTTGCAGACCTGATTTGGTAACTCAGATGAGAAGACACTCACATTTTGCTTTTTAATTTCTAGAATTCCTGAATTCTAAGCCGGAGTTGTGTTTTTGTTTTTTAAATTACTGATGCCATACACGGAAGTTCTTTACAACATTTATAAAGTGCTAGACAGATGTACTTTGGCAGCAAGTGAACATTTAATAATAGGCTGGTGTTTTGTTTTTTTTTCTTTTTCTTTTTTTTTTTTTTTGCTCCCTCTGCTGGCAAAAGCAGTTAGTGAAGAAAGTAACAACATTGAAGTGAATATTTTTTTGAAGTACAAAATTATAGGCATTGGTGGTTTAAGGATAATGGAAGATTTTTGTTTTCAAAAAAAGAATATATGGTCAACCATAGCTACATTGTAAATAACAGGGAATTTTAAGGATAATCCTTATTTTTCAGACATATTTCAAATATGGATAAAAACCTCCTAGAATTGTGTTTTTAATCCCTTTGGGAACTTTAAAGAAAGCTTGTAGAACAATGGATAAAGAAAGGAAATAATGTGTTTCTTTAATTTCCTCTTCTCCCAAGCTTGTTGAATCATACTGACAAATGAAGAGAACAATCTTATTAAAGCAGACTTTTAGATCCCATTCAAAGTAGGTCATTACTATTTTTCTTTTGCACTCCTTTCCCTTGAGGTTTGATTCCTATTGGGAACTTTCTTCCTTTTGTAAAAATAGCAAATAAATATAAGCTAGAGCACGCACACGCTGTCAGTAAGCCAGTTTTTAAACAGATTAACTGAATGCCCACTGCTGTGGGTGACTAGGTAGGAGAAAATGTTGCAGATGCGGCTCTGTGCTTGAAGCTGCCTAGTCCCTCTGAAGCAGAAGGTAAGATCTGACAGTCACCAGGAGCAGAGAGAAGAACTATTTAAATGTAAAAAGAGTTAAATAGATGACAAGACTGACCCAGGCCTTGGAGAGTGAAAGTGACTATCTCTTATGATAAGCAAAAAAGGCCAGACACTATTTTCAATTAAAAGTCAGTTTGCCATATAAAAAATATCTTGCAGACTGTTTTGGTGTATCTAAAAGTTGTAAAACCCCACTCTTGAGTTTTCTAATTCTTAGTGACTTGCTTGGATAATTCTTGTGTTCTTCTTGAAATGATTTATTTTGAATAAATACATCATGGTAACTCTCTAGAGCCATAAATTAGTAGCATGAATGATTCACAGTTAAACCAGAATGATTTTACTCAGTAAGCAATTGTTCATCTTTTAGACGTAAAGGAAAATTTTCTCATGCTTAAACGCTAGAGGAAGGAGAACTTTTATCTGTGTGTTTCTGTAAATAGGTTGTCCTGTGTCTCTTACTCTATAAATAAGCATGTTTAAATATATTATTGGCAGCATATACAATTTTTTAAGCTACTGAAGTTTTAGTAAATGTTTCTAATCCTGTCTTCACAGATTGTTGATTTAACTAATATACCTCATTACTTAGTTTTAGCCATTAAGTTTCAGGATTCTTTTTATTCTATTTACTGGCCTGAGTTAAAGTAATCCCAAATCAGTCAAATACCTGACAGGTAGTTAAGTTGTTCTGTTGGCCTTTCAGAATGAGACTTGAATTTGAGTCTTTGTACAAACCTGCTCCTTTTGATTATACCGTAAAGCTTGGTATGGTCCGGCTGGTTGATAGGGTCAGACATTGGACAAGAACTCAAGTCATCCCATGCCCAGCCCCCTGCCCCTTTTTGGAAAAATAATGCTTTCCTTTGAATTTTTTTGAGCTATCATTAAAAATTAGACAGAATTGTAACTTTTGAAGTTCCAGTTTTGGATTTCTGCTGTATAGGTCTCTTTAAACCTTAGAGGAAGGGTGATTTGAGTTAGAACATTCTACAGTGTTGCTGCTCTATAAAAC
This sequence comes from Mesoplodon mirus, assembly GCF_964341445.2. Taxonomy (NCBI): domain Eukaryota; kingdom Metazoa; phylum Chordata; class Mammalia; order Artiodactyla; family Ziphiidae; genus Mesoplodon; species Mesoplodon mirus. The sequence goes on from NC_138984.1 coordinate 95,813,196, forward strand.
ATAGTACAATAGTATTGTGCCTAGAAGATATGTCTTAGTCAAGATAAATGTGACAGATGTTGAAAAATCAAACTAGGTATCTGCGTGGTAGCAGGACATTGATTCAAAAAGATACAATCTTTGTTTGATTAAAATGTAGTAACTCAAATGTGTGAATTATTCTAAAGCTGTTGTCCTACAGCTTTAAATCCCAAAACACTGAGACCAAGTGATTTTATCATTTTGGTTTACTAGGTTGTTTTGCTTGGTTTTTTGTAATTTTTATTATGAAAAGTTTCAAACTTACCCAGCGTTTAGAGAAAATAGTATAATGAACACCCATTATCCGTCACTCAATTCGGCTATCAGTATTTAGCTATAGTTAATTAAATAAAAGACCAACTTGTAGCAAATGACCAGAATTCCGCTGAGGATTTGAAACCATGGAATAGGAAAAATCCTGCCACATAAATCTAAGTTCTCTGTTTGCATTATAATTTTCTGTGGTGCACCCCATCTTGAATTTGACGGCTTTCCTCTGCACAACTATAGCCAATAACGAAACCTAATAAGCTATGAAATTCAACCATTAACACTAGCAAGTCTATTTCTGTCTTCAGCAAGTGATTGATGATTTTGCTGAGTAAGTAGGAGGAAGGATCCTAACTTTAGTAGCTTTATTAGTAAAATATGATCCTGTCAGCTCATTTTTAAGGGTCCTGTTCTTCTTTTCTTTCAGTTAATTATGGAGTTTGTAGTAGAGGGAGAGAGGGAGTTTTGGTTGTTTTTTTTGTTTGTTTGTTTTTGTTTTTTTTTTTATTGTCCATGGAGTAGCAGCATCTTGAAGGATAGTATACTGAGGATACATACTCATTAAAGTCATGTTACCTTGTGACTAATTTTATAAATCTAAAGAATAGAATATATGGTAATTCTACATTTAAAAATGAGAGATCATAATCTTTTGCCTAAGCTGAGATTCCTAGAATAAAATTAAAGAGACATTTAGATTTCTGTTATACTTTTTTTGGTCTGTTTGATATTTGGTTTACAGAAAACTCTTTGAAGTAGGCTAGGCCTGAATAGAGGCTAATAATAGACCTCCTGTTGACTACAAAAAGAAAACGCATTTTGTTTCTTTGCACACAAAACAATGGTTTTCCTCTTGAACTATGTCTGCTGCTTTGAAGAATACGATTTTTCAATAAAAACAAAGATAGCAGAAACCATTTTATATATGATTTATAAGTGATGGTTTTGAATGACCAGTATGCATTCAGTTTTCAAAAGATACATAAACTTGGATTCATGTTCAACTGTGTAGAACAGAGATATCACAAATCAGAGCAATTTCTAAATTGGGTAATAATATCTTTAACCTTTGAAGTGTTTTTTCATGTTGGCTATTCCACTTTCACTCCTATGGAATCTTTCTTACTCTAGAATGGAGTCATAGCTCAAAACTGCGAGGGTTCTATCTAAAACCTGTTTGCTATTTGCTCTCCAGCTTGTTCAAGGCTGAAAGCCCAAATGTTTGGCTAGTTTGCCCACTTTACTAGGATGTTATTTATTATTTTAAGTACTAATCATTATAGGGTAAAGTGTGGGGCGTTAGTAGCATACCCCCGCAAATATTTACTCTTAGTATAGGGTTAGTTATGTTAGGATAGACAGAGTAAGAGTATTTGGGGAGTGAGTGTGCTGAGTAAAGAATCTGGAAATTCCTAAATTATGTAGTTGTTTAGGTAGGAGAAAAAAGACAGCATAAAAGGACAACTTCTGTGGGTTTGGTATCTTTTTGAGCATAATTTTCAGGGAGGATTTATGGCTAAGATCTTTCAACATTTTAGTCCTATAATGAAACCTGCTTTTCTACTTACAACTCCCAAGTTATGTCTTAAAAGAACATTTGTGTCGGGACAAAGCAGTCTTCCACGAGTGGTTTTTTTTTTTTTTTTTTTTTTTTTTTTTGCGGTACGCGGGCCTCTCACTGCCGTGGCCTCTCCCGTTGTGGAGCACAGGCTCCGGACGCGCAGGCTCAGCGGCCATGGCCCATGGGCCCAGCCGCTCCGCGGCACGTGGGATCCCCCCGGACCGGGGCATGAACCCGCGCCACCTGCATCGGCAGGCGGACTCTCAACCACTGCGCCACCAGGGAAGCCCCACATGAGTGGTTTTTGATACCTGAAAATTTGTGGACTTTTATAAGATTTTGCAGTGGGAGCATGATTGCCATTTTTCAGGACACAAGACTTGTAATCGCTTCAGGTGTGTGCCAGTGTGTTGCAGTGAGTGTATTAGTACTTCTCCTGGGATTGACCTTACACTTTGAAGTTTAACGTTTAGAGAACTTTTAATTTTGGATCTGTTTTTCATTTAATGGTAACTTTTTAAAATGAAGTAGTTTACACTTGTAGTTATTTTTCGTTGCTAGCTATAAGCTTGCAGTCCTGTTGTTAACTGAAGAATAGATCGTAAAATTGAGATGTGGGACATTATAACAATTTTGAGATAGGATGCACTTTAAATATATAAAGCATTGGTACCTTCTTAGGTTGGTTGTTTAGTAAATGACTATTAAGAGGTGTTCTTCTTTGCCACAGATTCTTAAGTTTTAACTACTTAAAACTCTTCTTTAGGTTCAAAGTACAGAGGGGGAAGCTCCTCATGTTCCAACCACTTACCAGCTAGGTCTTAACAAGTCAAAAAGAGGTAAGTAAACCAGTACCCACTAGTTCCCGAGCACATTACCAAAGCATCTTTGGGGGATTTGGAAAAGGTATTTTTTTTTATCTATCAGTGTTTGTAGTACCTGTAAGTGTAAAAAGAAGATTAAGAACACAGGTGTGCCTGCTTCATTATGGTTTGGTTATAGAATTTTTTGTATCTTCCTGAAGACTTTTGTGCTCATAAAGTAATTTTAGTTTGCTTATCTTGTAATGACCTCCTTACACAATTCTGTGTATTCTAAATATTTTTTCAGTTCTACGCAAGGGCTAGATGGGAAGTGATAGAGCAACAGAGTCAGGCCTACTTTTTACATGGTTGGGATTGAAATGTACACTTGTATTATCCACCTCTGGGTTTTTATTATTTAAATGCGACTCCTACGTGTAATAAATGAATGTGCCTCTGGCAGAAAACAACAGTCAATCTCTCAGCAGTAGGTAAAGCTAGTTAAATTCAAACTGTAAATCAAAGGTCAGTGGCTCAGACATTGTTCTTCTCTTGAATTATTAATTATTGACCAAAGAACCTTTGAATCCATTTCTTTCACTTTTAACTTACAACAGAAAAACATGTCTGATCATCTTTAAAGTCACAAAGCTTTTGAGATTTAGAGAAAAGGAGAGAGGAAGTTAAAATGACCACTGAAGGTAGGAGTGTTTATTTTTAAAACTTTACACATGCTGAACCACCCTTTTTTTTTTAAGCGAAGATTCATATGTATGCTCCTAGAATAGGAAATTACATGTTTGTTCTCTTCTGATCTCTGAAGTGACTTCATATGAGACAATTTGCATATAATTTTTCTTTTATTGCAGTATGGTACTGAGAAACAAGAGCTCCACTCTCACTAGGTCATCACAGTTCTGGTCAGACACAAAATGAACTTTCCTGCTTAATTTTCTTCCCTTTGTGAGTCCATAAATTTATGTATGTGCTCCTGAGCTGTAAGACAGAGTTCACAGCCATCCAGGAATCTTTGCTTTAGAAAGGTAGACAAGGGATGCATTGGGAAAAGCAGCTTGCCCTGTGTCAAAAAGAGGATAAAAACAGCATAATTACTTTAAGATCTTTGAAGAGTAAGCTTCCTGTGGTGGGAAAGATGGAATGTGGTTTTTATTCACATCTGGGTTTCTTCCTCTTATCTATGTAGGAGCACTTATTTCTGGTGGCATAAGTAAAAATGGTAACATTTTTTTTGAATCACATCTTTATAAAGTAACAGTAAAATGGCTTTGTGTGTGTGCATGAGAGAGAGGGAGTGAGAACAGCACGTGTTTTAGTCATTTGTTGAAAGTAGCCTATCAAATTTTGATAATGTGATATGCAAATATCTTAAATTAATCATAGTGGCAGAGATGGAATCACTGGTACAATATATTCATTTCACAAAGTTAGTAAAAATGCACACAGTGCATGTATAAAAATACTTCACACTTTAGTAATAGAACTTTTGAAGTTACAGTGATCTGAATCTCAAATCCAGTCCTGGGATTTACATATTGAAGAAGAGAGGTTTAGTGACTCAACTCATGTCACAAGCTAACATTCAGTAGGTATATTAAGAGCAGTCCAACATTTTTCTAGTTACTGAAGACGTTCAATATTCTCTTTGGTCTAGCAGAGTATATGGGTGTCCTGTTTACGTTTCTCTGCAATACTGGATAAATAGAATTTCCACATTTTGTTTTGTTCTCACTTTAATGTTTGCTCTAAGTTCCTGGTTTTTAATTAGAAATAATGTCTTATCTCTTCAGTTAGGACAGAGGTCTATTTCTTTTTAGTTGTACCTTTTTCTTTGATGAACTGTGTTTTTTGTGAAACTGAAACATCTGACTAAAGAACCTCAGTTGTGATTTATAGTTTACAAAACAGTTTCACCTATGTTCTACTTAGTTTCTGAAGTAACCCTGTGAGGTAGAATGATTATCCCATTTTTTGGAGGAGAGAAGTTATTGCTTATGATGATAAAGCCGAAACTTGAACCCAGGCTTCCTTGTTCTTTTCCACTGCCTCACACCTGCTCTGAAGCCTGAGCAGTCTACACTCGACCTGATGTGTATGAATTCAGGCAGGGCTAACCGTGGAGAGGTGCACTCGGCACAGGCTGTAGTACGCTGCAGATAAAACAGATCTTAGCAGAGAGAACCTGAATGGAGCTGGTCAGGGCTTCCTGGGCTCTTCTGCAACTGCCCTTTGCCCAAGCAGATGGGGCAGTTTCACTCCTAAATCCTTTAAGAAACTGTTTAATTCTGTTGTTGCTTTAAGGAGATAGTTATCATTGATTCATTCAGCAAACATTTTTTATTGTTGGCTTGGTCTAGGTACTTGGGATACAAAGAAGAATAAATAAGGTTCCTGTCTTCAGAACGCTGACAATCTAGTTTTTTTTTTAAGAAAGACATGCAAACACATAATTATGGTGATGACTCCTAAGACATGTTAATTATTTTCTCAAATAATAAAATGCATAATCAGTACCTATGGTAACAGCTTATTCCAGTTCACTTTTACAATTATTACAATTTACCTAGATTTATCAAGGATATGGATCAGTTCCATATATTTCATTATGCAGTTTTGTTAATTTCAAAACATTACAGAATTATTTTAAATTTTTAATGGGAAAAAAATTATTCTGTTTCATGTTGCTCCAGATTGAACCTAAGGTTATTATAATATTTTTCAAAGTCAGGCAACCTGTAATTAATTTTGGATTCTACTGAAACATATTATGAAGTGCTTTCTATCATTCAAGTCTTAAATGAATGTGGACTTGGTAAACACACTTTATTTAGCTTGTTGCTTTTTAAGTTCTGTGGAACTTGACTACCTCATGAAGTGTCTCCCTCAGTAAATGTAATAGCTATAAAGTCTCCCCCACTGTGGTACTTGTAGTGTGGTTGGGTGTGTGATCAGGCCAGCTGTGTTTAGTTGGTCATTTTAGTTACTTTAAAAAATTTTTTTCTAGGTTATACTAACCAGGAATTAGAGTTTTGAGGCCAAAAAATAAGCAAGTTTATTGTAAAATTAACAATATTACCTACTAGTTGAACCTATGTGATTGAGTTTCATTCAGTTGTTAAGAAATAATTGTCTCATAACTTACAAATGTTTGCATCATTTGAAACATCAGAGACATGTAAGTACTCTTATGTACAACTAATTTGTTGGCCTTAATTATGTTTTTATTTTCTTATTAGGAAGGTAATAGAAGTTTCTACACACTACATTTAAACTTCTGATTTCACCTACTACGTGTCTTCACATATTTACATAATGAAAATGGTTTACTTGGGGACTTTATTTTTATTAGAGCCATTTTTCATTTCAGCCTCTTGTCCTCCAAGGATAAGACATTAATTGGATTTACCAAAATACATTATAATTAGAGCTTAATTAGCAACTGAACACTGAGGATTTCTGATCTGATTCAGTTTTGTTTGAATTCAAGTTACTTCCTGTGCTTTTAAGCCACAATTTTGCATAAGTGATGTATACTTTTCTAAGAAAGAATCACTGTTGTGTATCATATATCTTTTGGGAATCATATATCTGTAATACTGTACTCATTGAAGTCTTATTTAGCAGTTTTGTATAACTAAATTTCTTTTGGTAGATCAACTATTACGTACGGCAAGTCAGCACTCTGATAGCAGTGGTTTTGCTGAAGATTCGACAGACTGCCTCTCCCTTAATCATCTTCAGGTAAAATTTCCTATTGTAGTAGGCACTGTGATTAACTTCTGTATACTTAGGTGGTTTTTCACTGGCTGTATATTTCAAGACCATCTGTGTAATCTTTATTTTTCAAATGACAATAAGACTAAAATTCTAGGATGCAGATGTTATCTGAGCATCTGACTGCAAATTTTAAGTTTCACTAATTCTTCATTTCTGAGAAACAATAAAAAAAGCTTCTCCTTTATTTTTGCACCACCAGTAAACAGAGTATTTTAATCCTTAACCTATTCTGTTATTAAAAAAAATTTTTTACCGTCATTGTATTTCAGTATTTTACAATAATTATTTAATAACTAAAACTGTGGATCCATAGCTTGCTGAATATTATCTGACTGTTATGCTATAGTGCGTTAGATAATCCAGAAAATAGGCACATCTTTATCCCCAACGAGCTTATAGTTTATGTGTGCAGTACACAGAATGTACATGAAAAGTGTTTAAAACATCTGTAAGGAAATTTTAAAGAAAATTGGAGTAAGAGAAAAAGAGAACCTAAAAAAACCCTTTAGAAACATAGCATTTAAGGAGTAGACAGACAAGAAGTTTCTAAGGAAACTAGAATAATCCAGCAGGCATAAAAATTGGGAGATGGAGGAGAAACTTTTAAAAGGAAAGCTATGGCCATTGGAGTGAAAAGGTGAGAATTTGTTTATTTTGAAATTGAGTAGTTGAGCAAATAGTTCTGATGCATTAAATGATGCAAAAGCATGACTGGAGAGTAGATCAGTGATGAAGCGAAGATATGAATGTTAACTGTTTTTTCAAATAAGAATGATAGCTTAAGAGTTATAGGTCTTTTTGTCTTTTTCATACAGTAATGACTAGGGAAGTCGTTTGGCTAAGGGAAAGGGCTCTAAGAGAAAGAGAGCTTGATGCAGAAAAATCTGGGATGAAACTGGAGAAATACCCTAGCCCTGGAGAGGATGTGATCAGAAGTTCAGGTTGGAGGGATTAGCTTTGAAAAGAGATACAGTTTTCTTTCAGAATGGAGAGGAGGGAATGATGAAGAAAGGTATGGGGAAATTTGTAGGTGTTGGGAAAGAAGTTAAGAAATTTCTGTCCATTTTCTTTGTGTCAGTGTCATATGTTAGAAGAAAAGGAGATGGGTATTGAAAAGGGATTTAAGGAAAATAGTAAAGATCTGGCATAATCTTTGTGAGAAAGTGGAGGGGTTGTTGATCAGGGGCACTGAAAGCAGTTTAGAACAGCACCAGAGCCAAAACCAAGGTGGGAGACCCCAAAAGTATAGAAGCATCGTATCAGTTTGGTATTTTGTTAATGCTACTACTAATTTGAATTCTCCATCCTTCTGTTTTCTTTTCACAGGTTCACGAGTCCTTGCAAGCCATGGGGAGTAGTGCTGATAGTTGTGACAGTGAGACAACAGTCACATCATTTGGTGAAGACCTTGTCACACCAACAGCACAAAACCAGCCTTATTTTAATGAATCAGAAGAGGAGTCTCTTACCCGTCCTCAGATGGGAAGAGAAAAGGCAGCAACAATTGCTGACAAACGGTCAGATGGCCAGGATTTCCCCCAGTGCGAGACTGTTGAGAACACAAGACATCAGCAGTCCACCTGTAGTGCAGGGGATCACATTACTGAAATTACTGAAAGGAAAGAGAATGTGTCTCCAGCACAGCCAGTGGAACTACTGAGGGAAGCAAGTGCTGAAAGTGATGTGGATAAAAGCAGTGAACGTGAATTTGCCCAGTATACCACCCACCATATTCTTAAATCATTGGCTTCTATTGAAGCTAAATGCAATGAGAAGGGCACTGAGAATACAACTGGGCCTCCCTCTTCTGTGGACAGAGTTAATACAGCTTTGCAAAGAGCGCAAATGAAGGTTTGCACTCTGTCTAATCAAAGAGTGGGGCATAGCTCGACAAAGTCAAAAGATCTGTTAAAACAGAGGTACTCGTTTGCAAAAGCTGGCTATCCTCTAAGAAGGTCTCAGTCTTTACCAACCACCTTGCTGAGCCCAGTAAGGGTTGTGTCCTCTGTCAATGTTCGGTTATCCCCCGGGAAAGAGACCAGATGCAGTCCACCTTCCTTCACTTACAAGTACACACCGGAAGAGGAACAGAAATTAGAAAGAGAGGCGATTGAGCATGATGGTCAGTCTTTAGTTAAGTCCACTATTTTCATCTCTCCATCATTTGTGAAGAAAGAAGCCGCCGCCCAGAGTGAGGTGAACCGGTTGGAGGACTGCCATCAGCGAAGGACTCCGGCCTGTTCGCTGTATGCTCCGGCACCTGTATCTCAGTCCACCTGCTCCCTTCACTCCGTCCACTCCGAGTGGCAGGAAGGGCCCCTGTGTGAGCACATGAGAACTCTGAGCACTCACAGCATTCCCAACATATCAGGCACCAGCTGTAGTGCCTTCACTTCCCCTCTCGGGTGTCCTTACTCACATAGACATGCTGCCTACCCTCACCGAGTGTGCTCTGTGAACCCTCCTTCTGCCATCGAAATGCAGTTGCGAAGAGTGTTGCATGATATTAGAAACTCACTGCAGAATCTTTCACAGGTATGAGAAAAAGTTTATCCGTCTTACCTTTTTTTCTTTTATTGGTCTGAGTACCTTTTAATTTTCAGGGAAGCTGGGACCCATCAGGCCTGAGCTACCTCAGCCTCATTTTCCTGATGCCTCAGCTTATCTGTACCTGCCCCCTCCCAGCGTCTTCCCTCCTAGCTCAAGGGAACAGCTGTAACTAATTCTGAACAAGGTGAATTTCTCTGCTCACAACCTCCCTCCTTTCTAGAGAAGAGATTTTGCTCATTAGGTCTCCTCCCTTCTTTAGCCTTTCCTGCGCTGTCGTCGTCTTAGTCAAGTTGTCTCTGTTATTAAAAGAACTTCCCTCTCAAGTACCGTCTGTCCTTTTCTTTTCCATCTGACAGTGTTCACCACCTCTTCTTTCTAAGTTTTCCTCCCCTTGGCTTCTGTGTCGCCGTATGTTCTCCTGGTTCCACTCGTTGCTCTCTGACTAAGCTTTCCCTTCATCTGCTGACTCCTGATGCTGGTCGCCTGGCACAGAATTAGTCTGCTTCCACTGAGTTAAAAGGCTGGGACCACCCCAGAAGAGAAAAAATCAGGTAAAGTGTGAATTTGAATAAAAACGGTCTATGTGTCTTGTCACTTTTAAAGTCATTGCTCTCAGATTTGTTAGTGGGCTGGAAATAATTTCCAAAATAAGCTTTGAAAAGAAGTAAATTGTCTTTTGGTTTGCCTTTCACATTTCCTTTATTTTTTAAATTAATTTATTTATTTTTGGCTGCATTGGGTCTTCGTTGCTGCGTGCGGGCTTTCTCTAGTTGCGGCAAGAGGGGGCTACTCTTCGTCGTAGCGCACGGGCTTCTTGTGTTGCGGAGCACGGGTTCTAGGCGCTTGGGCTTCAGTAGCTGTGACGTATGGGCTCAGTAATTGTGGCTTGCGGGCTCTAGAGCGCAGGCTCAGTAGTTGTGGCACACGGGCTTAATTGCTTCGCAGCATGTGGGATCTTCCTGGACCAGGGCTCGAACCCGTGTCCTCTGCATTGGCAGGTGGATTCTTAACCACTGCACCACCAGGGAAGCCCCACATTTCCTTTCTAAATCTCTTTCTAAACTACTTATATTTAGACAGTTGAGGAAATGAAGAAAATGACAGTGTAATGATCGGGTTATTCAGTTAAGAGTCGAGAGGCATAGAGTGTATATAATAGATCCCTTATCGTGGTGACATAGTAGACAGGAAGCCACTTGGACAGTAAAAATGAAAGTTGGAACTTTTCAAGCTATGTAGTAAAATACACCTTCTTTTAAGTATAGATTTTATCCTCATGATGATTGTCTCCTAATAATTTTCAGTCTAACCAGAAAGTGGGTGTTTCTCCTTCCTCCTTACAAAATGTAGTTCTATCTACATGTGAGACATTTAACCTTTCAGCTGCAATTACATGAAGCTGGGGATTCCCAGGGTCCTGTCCACCTGCACCCTCAAGTGCACCTGTCTAGGCCAGCTTGTTCTGCTCTAAATGTGGTCTTCTCTTCAGTGTCCCATCAGTAACTCAGCTAATTAATTTCCCCACCCTCACCCCACCCCACCTCAGTAGACAGATGCTCTTCATGACCTGGCCTCTGCCTATCTCTCCAGGCCCATTCCCTACGTGTGTGCTCCAGCCACACTGGACTGCATGCAAGCCTCTACATAGGCCTGTATCCCTAGGTGTCTGTTTCTTTACACATTCTTTTTTTTTTTTTTTTTTTTTTTACCTGGAACACCCCGCTCTTGCCTTTCTTCACCTGACCAAGTCCCTTCTACTGTTAAGGCTCAGCTCAGGGGTCACCACCGTCGGGAACACTTAATCTGGATTTTTGCTTGTTCCTATCATAGCACTCCCCATGCCGCCCCCAGCCAATATTTTATATATATATATATATATATATATATATATATATATTTTTTTTTTTTTTTTTTTTTTTACTTCTGTTTTCTTTCTTACACTGTGAGAACACTTGAAGGCTGGAAGTGACTTTTACTTCCTTTTATCTTTTTCACTGCCTAAAATAGTGAAGCATAGTAGATACTCAGATGTCTAAGAATGAGTGTGATGATTGCTTGCTACTTTCTCCAGCCAAGTTAGTAGTTTCTGTAATCTCAGAATGATATTTGCTATTGCTTCTACATTTCTGAGTTTTGTTTTTATTTTTCTGCTTTCTCAAGGCAAGAGAGAGGTCCTGTAAGACATAGGTTTGAACTATTTGTGTTCCTTTGCCTCTTTCCAGTTCCAATACACTGACTTATACCTTAAACAGATAGGAGTAGTGGGTAGCACTGGCAACTGATTTATTTGGTTCCTGCTTGTAACATGAAGTGGTTTTTGTTTTTGTTTTTTGCCTCAAAGAGAAAAATATGTAGACCCAAAATTCTGCCGTTTTAACATCTTAGATAATTTGGAAGCAGTCACTTTAACATTGATTCCTAATCATACTTCCGCTCTTTTGAAGCACCCTGTGATGAGAGGGCCTGATCTTGCTGCTGCTCCCTATAGTACTCAGAAGTCATCTGTTCTACCTCTTTATGAAGTAAGTTCTTACTTAAATCTCTGTGTTACAAAATAATTTGTGTGATTTAGAAGTTAATGCTGTTGTATTGTATTTTAGAATACTTTTCAGGAGCTCCAAGTAATGAGGCGGAGCCTGAATTTGTTTAGAACGCAAATGATGGATTTAGAATTGGCAGTGCTGCGTCAGCAAACCATGGTTTATCATCATATGACTGAGGACGAAAGGTAAAAGTTCATTTGACTCAAAATATTTTTCTTTCTAAAAAGCATTGTTAACTGTTTTTTTGAAGCTGGGTTTTATTTCTACTGTTGTGTACGCTTTATGTAGTCTGTGAACCAGTATAAATAAAATTGGGCATAGTGTTCTGCTAGGTAAACTTCTCTGCCTTTGGTGGATTGAGGAAGATAGTGGTTGCAATCTATTTTTATTGTTTGGGATATTTGTAATCGAGGAGAGAGGAAGAAAAACCAGTTCCGAACACTGAATCTCCAAACTGCTTTTTTCAAACTTTGTGCCTACTGATAGATATGAAGTTGATCAGCTCCAGAGCTTGAGAAATTCAGTCCGAATGGAACTTCAGGACCTGGAGATGCAGCTGGAGGAGCGTCTGCTGGGGCTGGAGGAGCAGCTTCACGCTGTGAGTGTGCCTTCGCCCTTCCGCTCCTCAGCACTCATGGTATGCTACCTTGGGTTGTGCATAGGTTTTTCACTCAGGACTTGTTTATAATGTTCCACACAATTTAGGACAGATGCCTCAATTTAAAAACACTTATCTTAATGGCATTAGAGACATGCAGAGTTTTTAAGGAGCCTTTCCCACAAATCAGTGGAATGTGCAAGTTGTAATTATTTTCTTGAATGTTTAGTATATTTAGAAATACATTGAAAAATCATAATTCTTAATAATAGAAAATAAGGAGCAATACAAAAGTTTAGGGATTTTAAAGGGAAAATGATAGTGGGTTAACATATGACTGATTTAGATGTTAATCATTGCATGTAACTGTGAAGAACACAGATATATGCAATATATATATTTCACTTAGACTTCTTTTCCCCCTTCCTTGCCTTTGAAAAAAAAAACTGTCTCCTTTAAACGTCCCCTTTATTTTGGATTCTTTTCCATTCCTTATGTTTTTTATGGAATCAAATGATATCTTTGTAAAAGCAGAAAAACACGTATTCAAGAGAATAGAAGGAAACACTGTTTCTCTTTATTTTGTACCACTGTTCTTACTCCTAAGGTTCCTTTCCATGCAATTTGAACTCCAACAGTTGTATTCTTATTTTTGCCAAAATCTTTCAGTTGTAGAATATACTGTTTTGAAATGTTGAAATACTGAATTTTCTCTTTGTTAATTGAACATACCTGATTTTGTTAAAAATAAATGCATGAATACACACACATATATATGCACACATATGGAGTAGAATAAGAATGTGTGTATACGCATATATATGTATAGCACAGACTAAGAATATCCTGTATTGTGAATGAATATCTTTTTCCATAAAAGGTTTTGATCCATTATTCTGAGAAATGTGTGTTGGTGAGAGCAGAGAATCAGAACATCTTCTATGCAAACTTCAGTCACAGTAACACATCTTATAGGATCCGGTGACAGTTTAGGCTGACCTTTGTGACATAAGGGACTGCTTCAGAGCAATAATTAGTTCATTATAAAACACTTGCAATTTGAAAAAATACACACACACACATATATTGTTCTTACTTTTTCAGGGAATGTGTGGCAGTAGAAGCGCTGATAACTTGTCATGCCCTTCTCCATTGAATGTAATGGAACCAGTAAGCCTCTTTCCTTTTAAATCACTGGGGAAGGGAATGATATTATATTTCATAAACACACAGTTTTCCTAATGTAGATGAAATTTTTTTAAAATACAGAATTTGGTAAGTTAGTTAAATTGATTAGAAGTGACTCAGGCACTTCTGAAAGTCCACTGCCATCTTTGGCCACTAAAGAGCCAGGTAATTGCAAAAGTGATTTATCTTTGTGGTCTAAAGGAAATAATGCATCATAAAAAGTAATTCATACTCCAGGAAATGTGCTTTCACAGTCTGATTCCAGGTCCTTTTGGTAATTGGATCTGTAAGATGACTACTTTTTGAACAAAAGTATGATTTTTATTATTTTTTAAGCAAATCAGTTCATTTGGGGGGCATTATGAGTAGCTATTTTATTTTTTACAAGTTACTCCTCTTGATAAGTAATTTGGACCCCTGTGTGAGACCAAGTAAAATTTCATCCAGCTATAGTTTAGTTACACATTTCATGGCTTGATCTCTGTGAATTTAAACTTTCCTTGCTATTTTTGCAAATGAAATTGAGTAGTAACTAAATGAATGCATTAGAATCATGTCTTTACAAGTTAAGTGATTTGGGGCAGTAGTTACACCTAGGATTTTAATCTTCTTTTAACTACCAATCTTAATTTCAAGAGAGAAGAATTACAGTTTTTCTCATCTCCAGGTCACTGAACTGATGCGGGAACAGTCATATCTGAAGTCTGAATTGGGCCTGGGCCTTGGAGAAATGGGATTTGAAGTTCCTCCTGGAGAAAGCTTAGAATCTGTTTTCTCCCAAGCAACGTCAGAGTCATCTTCTGTATGTTCTGGTCCCTCTCATGCCAATAGAACTGGAGTACCTTCTAGTGACTCAGTGGGCAGACCCAAAACCCATCTGGTACCAAGCAAGAAAGTATTCCGAGCGTCGGTGGCCTTAACACCAACTGCTCCTTCTAGAACAGGCTCTGTGCAGACACCTCCAGATATGGAAAGTTCCGAGGAAGTTGTTGCAGCTGAAGAAGCCTCAGAGGCTGTAGGACCTAAATCTGAGGTGGAGAAAGAGCATGGAAGAACCTCATTATTGCCAGCTGCTGAAGAAATGCATAAAAATGTGGAGCAAGATGAGTTACAGCAAGTCATAAGGGAGGTGAGTAAAATCTACGCTTAGTTTATTTGGAGTAGGTTTTGTTTGAACATTAATTATTTATAAGCTATTCCTTTGATTCACTGTATTCAGTAATTTTCCCATTGATCCAACTCGTGTCTATTAAGATATGTTTATAATGCCGTTTCTGCATATTTCATACTCCAGTGTGAAATAATTGCGATTCTCTATATTCACTCTGGTGAAGAAGGCATATGTAGGGTTCAAATAAGTGAACACGTGACAAACTCTCTAGACCTCTGTTTCCACCTTTGTAAAATTAGGGATTAAAAGCTGTCATTTAATAATGTCAATTGACATAAAAAAATGGTGTTGAGATTTTAAGAAGTAAAAAAATTTTGGCTTAGTGGGTGGAGAAATGTGGAAATTATATAAGTTGTTCAAAGATAGAAATACAAAATGAAAAGAAGGTTTACCCTGTGTGATTAGCAGTATGCAGACCTGAAATATTTAACCATAGTTGTAGGTTACCAAAAAGACTGCAGAAACTTAGGAAGATTAGTAATCAAGGGCAAAAATTAATTGAGAAAATTAGTAAAATAGTTGCTTTTGGCACTAGGATCAGGTGGTAAGGAATAGTATGTATATCATTTAAAAAGGGAGACTGCTTTTAGATACATGTTTATGATGACTTTTTTTCCCTTTTCTTCTCAAATCACATTGTGTCTTTGGGTGCAAAATCCAATAGAGTGCATGGAATAAAAATTACACATGTTGAATTTATTTTTTTCATTCTGTTCCCTGTATTAAGGTAACTCTAAGGAAGAACCATAATTACTCATAATTCTTTCCAAATGAGATACTAAAATCCATGATAAAAAAGGATCATTCATTCTTTCCAATAGTTAAAAAGAAGAATATCCTATAAGTTAAAAAAAAAAAAAAAGGTTTATAAGTGTCTTAATGAGTACCTGCTCTGTAAGGGTAAAAGAAAAATAGATATGAGACATGAATACTTAAGATTAAAGTCTAGTAGGAAGGTAAATAAGACTAACTAAAGAAACAATGGAAAAATCATACAGAAATCATTTGGTATAATGTATTGAGAACTAAGAATTTAGAACTGGAAAAAATCAAAATGAGCCAGAGAAATTAGTGTCAGTGACTCCCTCTTTTTAATCTGTGTATTTCCAGTAAATTCAGTAATGTGAACTTAACATTTTTAGAATTAACTCATGAGTAGCATAAAACAAATTTTTAGTGGTTATAGGTCAATAATGGTGGCAACAGACCAAAATGTTCCTTCAAATGGGCCACTGATCCTCTGGGTCCAAAGATTAGTTCATGTGTATTAGGTGCCACCATTTATAGCTGCATGATAGTAGCTTGAGAAGTATACTGAAACTAGTCAGTTTTGTTATATAGTATGATATATGCATTCCTAAAAATCGTCTTGCTATGCAAATTTGTATAATAAAAACACAGAATTTATGGGGAAAATAGTATTAGAAGCATAACACTCAAAACTTAGTAACATGTTTTTAAAAAGGTAAAAACCTAATAAAACCAGTAACATTATTTTATAAATGTTAAATGGTTAAGAAATACATAAATACTGCAATAATGTGACACTTTACCTTGAAAAAGACCTGAAATTTGCTTGCGGAATTGGACTTTGGAAGGGTTGCAGCTTGTGAGTTATTGTGAAGTGGTGGAGGAGGGTGACATGAAATCCAGCAGAAAGTTTTAATGCCAGATGCAGATAGGTGTGCTTTGTAACACAGTGAACTGACATAGCTGGTAGGTGTTTATAATGTTTGTACAGTTTGGGTACTGTGTTCCCTGGTTCAGCTGACATTCAGACAAATTCACATTTACAAAACAAGCATTCTAGCCGATGAGACTGCATGTATGTAATTTCTTTTCATGACATGAATTACCAACTTAAAGTTTAAAAGGTCTTAATTCTATATATTTGTCCTACAAATGTAATTACTTTTGTAGGCTGATTGTGGCTGGCAGATATTTAGCAGGGTCTGTACATCTACCTTGCTCAGTTAGTTAGGTGTGACTGATTATAATTCATTCTTATTTATGTGTTTCACATCAAAGATCAATTTGTGAGTAGAATTGAGTTTTACTCAAAAAATTATTTTTCTCCACAATATATATGTTAACTGAGGAAATAAGTTTTAAGGTACTCTCCCCACACCCAGAAATGTGATATTTTTGTTCCCTTTAGCTTGTTTTGGTTTGAAAATTTTCCTTGGAAACTGGACTTTATGTACTCATTTAGCACAAATACTCCCTTAATGCACACTTCAGTCCTCATTTTTAAAGTTGTTAATGGATGGCCTGATATGTGCTGTAAGTAATTTCCTGGGGGTAAAGCATCCCTAAGCCAGAACATTGATTTTTTGGCTGATAGAACATAGCGAACATGTAGAAAAGTTGGTTGTTTCCATCATAATGTGGTGGTGCTAGAGAATTAATCGTTTATAAGGACCTCCCATCAAATATGGAAGGTTTTATAATTTGAAGACTGATATGCAAGGCAAATGTTTGAAGAATTTTTCAGAATTTGTTATTAAACCTGTTAATTAAAAACTCCCTAATTCAGAATTTGGCATAGTTTGGACAAACTTTGGCTTAGCATTGACCCTTTTAACTGTCTACAAAGAAGGACTTAGCAAGCAAAATATGTAGTAGATCAAACAAGGCATAAGAAGGAATACTAAAAAAAAAAAGAAAAAAAGAAAACTACAGACCAATATCACTGATGAACAGAGATGCAAAAATCCTCAACAAAATACTAGCAAACAGAATCCAACAGCACATCAAAAGGATCATACACCATGATCAAGTGGGGTTTATCCCAGGAATGCAAGGATTCTCCAATATACGCAAATCAATCATCAATGTGATACACCATATTAACGAATTGAAGGAGAAAAACCATATGATCATCTCAATAGATGCAGAAAAAGCTTTTGACAAAATTCAACACCGATTTATGATAAAAACTCTCCAGAAAGTGGGCATAGAGGGAAACTACCTCAACATAATAAAGGCCATATATGACAAACCCACAGCAAACATCATTCTCAGTGGATAAAAACTGAAAGCATTTCCTCTAAGATCAGGAACAAGACAAGGATGTCCACTCTCACTACTATTATTCAACATAATTTTGGAAGTTTTAGCCACAGCAAGCAGAGAAGAAAAAGAAATAAAAGGAATCCAAATTGGAAAAAAAGTAAAGCTGTCACTTTTTGCAGATGACATGATACTAAACAGAGAGAATCCTAAAGATGCTACCAGAACACTACTAGAGCTAATCCATGAATTTGGTAAAGTAGCAGGATACAAAATTAACGCCCAGAAATCTCTTGCATTCCTATACGCTACTGATGCAAAATCTGAAAGTGAAATTAAGAAAACACTCCCATTTACCATTGCAACAAAAAGAATAAACTACCAAGGAATAAACCTACCTAAGGAGACAAAAGACCTGTATGCAGAAAACTATAAGAGACTAATGAAAGTAATTAAAGATGATACAAATGGAGAGATATACCATGTTCTTGGATTGGAAGAATCAACATTGTGAAAATGACTCTACTACCCAAAGCAATCTACAGATTCAGTGCAATCCCTATCAAACTACCACTGGCATTTTTCACAGAACTAGAACAAAAAATTTCACAATCTGTATGGAAACACAAAAGATCCCAAATAGCCAAAGCAATCTTTTGAAAGAAAAACGGAGCTGGAGGAATCAGGCTCCCTGACTTCAGACTATACTACAAAGCTACAGTAATCAAGACAATATGGTACTGGCACAAAAACAGAAGTACAGATCAATGGAACAGGATAGAAAGCCCAGAGATAAACCCATGCACATACAGTCACCTTATCTTTGATAAAGGAGGCAAGAATATACAATGGAGAATAAACAGCCTCTTCAATAAGTGGTGCTGGAAAAACTGGACAGCTACATGTAAAAGAATGAAATTAGAACACTCCCTAACACCATACACAAAAATAAACTCAAAATGACTTAAAGACCTAAATGTAAGGCCAGACACTATAAACGCTTAGAGGAAAACATAGGAAGAACACTCTGACATAAATCACAGCAAGATCCTTTTGGACCCAGCTCCTAGAGAAATGGAAATAAAAACAAAAATAAACAAATGGGACCTAATGAAACCTCAAAGCTTTTGCACAGCAAAGGAAACCATACACAAGATGAAAAGACAACCCTCAGAATGGGAGAAAATATTTACAAATGAAGCAACTGACAAGGATTAATCTCCAAAATTTACAAGCAGCTGATGCAGCTCAATATCAGGAAAACAAACAACCCAATCCAAAAATGGTCAGAAGACCTAAATAGACATTTCTCCAGAGAAGATATACAGACTACCAACAAACACATGAAAGAATGCTCAACATCATTAATCATTAGAGAAATGCAAATCAAAACTACAATGCGATATCATCTCACACCAGTCAGAATGGCCATCATCAAAATATCTACAAACAATAAATGCTGGAGAGGGTGTGGAGCAAAGGGAACCCTCATACACTGTTGGTGGGAATGTAAATTGATACAGCCACTATGGAGAACAGTATGGAGGTTCCTTAAAAAACTAAAAATAGAACTACCATACGACCCAGCAACCCCACTACTGGGCATATACCCTGAGAAAACCATAATTCAAAACAAGTTGTGTACCACAATGTTCACTGCAGCTGTATTTAGCCAGGACATGGACCCAACCTAAGTGTCCATCGACAGATGAATGGATAAAGAAGATATGACACATATCTACAATGGAATATTACTCAGCCATAAAAAGAAATGAAATTGTGGGCTTCCCTGGGGGCGCAGTGGTTGAGAGTCTGCCTGCCAGTGCAGGGGACACGGGTTCGTGCCCTGGTCCGGGAAGATCCCACATGCTGCGGAGCGGCTGGGCCCATGAGCCATGGCCGCTGGGCCTGCGCGTCTGGAGCCTGTGCTCTGCAATGGGAGAGGCCACAACAGTGAGAGGCCCGCATACCGCAAAAAAAAAAAAAAAGAAAAGAAATGAAATTGAGTTATTTGTAGTGAGGTGGATGGACCTGGAGTCTGTCATACAGAGTGAAGTAAGTCAGAAAGAGAAAAACAAATACTGTATGCTAACACGTATATATGGAATCTAAAAAAAAAAAAAAAAAAGGTCATGAAGAACCTAGGGGCAAGACAGGAATGAAGACACAGACCTACTAGAGAATGGACTTGAGGACACGGGGAGGGGGATGGGTAAACTGGGACAAAGTGAGAGTGGTAGTGTCTATATGGACATATATACACTACCAAATGTAAAATAGATAGCTAGTGGGAAGCAGTCGCATAGCACAGGGAGATCAGCTCAGTGCTATGTGACCAGCTAGAAGGGTGGGATAGGGAGGGTGGGAGGGAGGGAGACGCAAGAGGGAAGAGATATGGGGATATATGTATATGTATAACTGATTCATTTTGTTATAAAGCAGAAACTAACACACCATTGTAAAGCAATTATACTCCAATAAAAATGTTTAAAAAAATAAAGCATCAGAGAACCAGGTTAAAAAAAAAAAAGGAATACTGATGTCCTTAAGAAAGTAAACTCTTCTGAAGCAGTTTAAAAGCATGTGTTAATAGATAAGTTAGTCTAATGCCATTTACAATTTAAACAAATAATTTGGGTTATCATCTTAGCTCAATTACAATGGTGTTCTGTTAAACTTTATTTACAAAATATTTAAAATTCAGATTAGTCTTGATTCTGTTCATTTAAAATTGGTAATCTTTTTACTTAAATATACATGGTACTGAATTCCAATTTTTTTAAGCTTATTGTATCAGCTACCAAGAAAATTAGATTGTCTTCCCAGTAAATTATGGGTCTCTAACTCCATTAACAAAGCCACTATTCATGAAGGCAAGATTTAAGCTTGGGTTGAACAGTTTTGTAGGTGAGGATTAAACATGTTTGGCAGACACTTTCAGGGAAGTTTTCTTACTGCAGTCATGGGTGCGTGAAACAATGATATCTATCAGGCCTTTGTTTCCATTATTTCACCATATGTGAACTTTTTAAAAGAATGCTTTCATTATTTATAATGTGTTAATGCAGTAGTTTAATGCATTAGAATTCTTTTGAAGGAAAACACTGGAAGTTCTTGCAAATATTCAGTACACTCACTTAATAACTAAGCTTTTGTCAGATGAAAGATACCCCATTCCTGTGCAGATTGCATATGTTGTAGTGGGGACATGTACACACTCTTGGAATTTGCTCAGGTGGTCTGTGATGTATGTAATCAGTGGCCTGAAACTGTTCATAGTTACTTTAAAAAAAAAAGTAAGAAGATTACTTAATAAATGAGCATCTGCCCACAGAAGCAAATGGAACAGAATTACATATCAAAGCATAAATATAGATTGCTCTGTGTAGAGAGTACTTTGTTTATTGAAGTTCCCAGTCTTGGTTCATGCCTTTTTGTATCTATTACATTTCATCTAGCAAGCTTTAACATGTATTTGGGTAAATACACAGCTTGCATGTGTTCTTATTACAGTTCTATTAGTGATCCCTTGATATAATGGCTGCCACACAGGAAGCACTCAGTAACTCAGTAGATGCGTAGTAAATGGACGTGTTGCCCCAAACTTCAGGCTTGCTGTCAGCCTGTTTATTTGCCAATGTGCATTCCTTCCTTAATCTCAAGTAGTCTGTCTTCAGCCTGTCTTACTTTTTGAAAGTTATAAAGGTGACGTCACCATCCATCCCACTGATTTTCTCACTACTAATCCTTCCCACCTCTCTGTAGCGTGGGAGACTTTGGAACTAATTTATTTGTTCATACATTTATTACTTCAATAAATTATCAAAGGCATTTTGTCATTTTCAGTGCTAGTCTGTAGTCCTTTGTTTTTCTACTTTCTGTTCCTTTTTGTGTCTGATACTGTCTCTCTCAGGCATGTGCTGTCTCACTCTCTCACTGATGCATTTATTCAAACATTCACTGAGCACTTACTGTGTGCCAGGATACATTGATTAATTTCCATTTGAGCTCCCCGTTTCTATTCTAATTCCCCTGTACTCTTTACCTAGTAGGGACTGTCTTGTTGGCTAGGCTTCTTTTTGCTGTGTCTCCAAGGTACTCTTGCTACAGTTTTCATCCTCACTATTGTCTGAAATTTTCCTCACTTTTTCATTACTATGTTAAAGACTGCTATTTTCTGAGAATTTATTTTTTTCCTCTTCTAGCCCATAGTAGTCTCTCATTTTTTAAAATTTGTTCTTATGTCATTAATGAATTAATAAATAATTTTCTCCTTTCAATATTTCATGAAACAATATTCATTTTGTGCCCATCTAGATTATAACATCCTTGGTAGAGACTCTTTTATGCTTTACTCCAGTAATATCTGTACCCCACACCCCCCCAAACGTTGGCACACATTTTGGTTTGTAGAGAATACTTTCTAGCTAGTTTGTTTTTGAATGATGAAGTACGATGAGATGTGCATTGGACAACAGGACTGAAAGACTGCTACTCACTGTCTTTTGTAAATATAGACTTACAGAGGATCTGATTCAGCACACTGCATTTGCACTTGTATACTGTGGCAAAGAGATTCTGGTTTTCATAATATTTGTATCCAATACATATTTGTTTAAAAAATGAATCTGAAGTACTATGAACTTAAGAAACTTTTGATGTTTTGTTGTTTATAGCTTAGAAATATTGGTAGAAGGTAAGATGCAAAGCTTCTACTTATTTAACTATGTTTCATTACAGATGGCTGATAGCTAAGGAGCATTTGTTTCCCTGAATACTTACGTATAAATATGTATTGTGTACCAATTTTGCATGACATTAATACAGAGCCATTTTTGGAAAGACTTCAATTGAGATGTGTTCAGGATGTACTTAGGAACATTTAAGGGAACAGATCAGGCTGACAGGAAACTGGAAATGTAGAATTTTTAAAAGCTGGTTGAGAATGTCTCAAGTGCTAATTTGGGAAGGCATTATCAGCTTATTTCAGGAAATACACATTTAAAGCCTTCACAAAGGGCTATTCGGAGGTGATGCTATATCGTTAGAGAGAAAAAGGCGTAGATAGCATGTGTAGTGTTTGGACATCTGGAGAAGAAAATCTTGATGGAATTGTCATTGCCCCTAGGTCTGTTTGCCTTTTCCAACAATAAAATGACATAATCCTTGTCCGAAGCAAAATTTTCAGACAGGTGACAAATGTACCATACAACTAAATAAAAATTTATTTCTTTAGTTTATGGTTGATTAGAGGATTTGTTTTCATGTTTTAAACTAAATTGTACTAAATGATCATTTCTTTTTTTCACTTAAAATGCACGTTAGGTTAGAATAATATGTAACTTCTTTAGATACTTTGCTTTCAGTTAGTATAAACAGGCAATACACCTGTATATTATTTTGCCACTAATAGGTTTTCTTAACAATGAGAATACTTGAGTATCCTGCTGGTTACCAAACAAAGATAGACATTAACAAAAAACATAAAAGTGAACCTAACATTTAATCAGTTCTTTCAGGTTATTTTGTGTCATGGGGCAAATTATCTAATGAAGTTTTTAAATCTAATGTTTGTTAATGTTCTCAACTTGAGAATTGTGATATTTTATAATGGAGCTATCTGAGTTGTGCTAGACAAGACCTCAGAATGTGATCTGAGTTTGAGGATAGATGGATGTGATTCCCTACTTGCTCTCTGTATTTCATGAAGGGTTTACATGAAGGTTGTAGTTTTCTCTATAGTTTAGCTGACTGCAGGAATTAAATGCTATTTATTTATTTTTCTGAAAATAGAATAAAATGGATTATAGTCATATTGTTAAATTCTTATTTTCCTCTTCTTCCATTCTAGATTAAAGAGTCTATTGTTGGGGAAATCAGACGGGAAATTGTAAGTGGACTTCTGGCAGCAGTATCTTCAAGTAAAGCATCTAATTCTAAGCAAGATAGTCATTAAATGGAATTTATAGGTAAATTTTTCTGAATTTTTTTGTTTAGCTAAATGTAAATTAGTATTTAGTTTTTAATACTTTTTTTTTTTAGTATACAGGTCTGTTTCTCTAGCTAAATTTTGATTTATAGCAAGTATGTAATATGTTATCCTGCAGTGTGAAAACCTCTTACAACCTCATTTGAAGTGTAAGCAAGTCAAATCTCATAATCTCAAACCTCCAAGGGATTGATATTTTGTCATTTTATTGAAATTTCATTATAGTAAATAAATTCTGGAATTGGGGAAATTGGGACCTTCAAACCTGAGTATTATTTTGATAGCACTGGTTTTAATGTTATTTCAAATGTACAATTTATGGATCAAGATTTCAAGCCTTAATCATAAATTTTTAGTATCTTTGTCTTTTAAAGAAACATATCCCATAGGTCCCATATCTAATCATGTCATAATTTATAAAGGAGGATCATATATATATATACATACATATACATATATATGTGTATATATATTTTTTTAACAGAATATTCTCATCCTCCCTTTTAAAGACCTTTCAGTAGTAACTGAAAAATGTGTAATGTTCACTTCTCTTTCTTTTTTAAGATTGGCATGGGTCCTATTAGCTGTGTGATATTGGAGTTATCAATGATATACACTGGTGGAGGTGTCATTTGTGCTTCAGAAGATACTTGCTGCTGAGCTGGGCTACTGTATACAGTGTACAATGTTTATTTCTTCTGTGCATATCTTTTTAAAAAACATAGAAACTTAGGCACTTTGCTGACTTTATTTCTTTTCTAAACTATTAAAACTGTAGCCATTTGAAAAGCCTAATATTTATTTGTATGTCAATATTTTCCAATTGATTCCCTAGGAAGAATTAATTTTAAAACTTGAAAACTTCCAGACTTAACCAACTTATAAATAACATATTTCTTCAGACTAGCTTCTTAAAACACTGACCTCTATGAGGTATTTACTGTGCAATAACTGATTCATTTTTTGAGAGCTTGAAACAACCAATGATTTTTCCCTCCACTGCTGTTAATTAGTGTCACTTCCAAGAAGAAAAATTGTTCTCTTGTAAAAATTGCTCTTAATTCTTGAGGAGGTTACTAATAGCAGTAGGATAGAATTTATTACCTAAAACTACTTAATGTTCTTACACTGTAAAGCATTGTTACTTTACCCAAGACAATTGCAATTTTATTATAGCTTATGTAGTTTTTTTTTTTTTTTTTGGAAACATGCCTTAGGTTAAACACTATGTACTTATTGCGTTTTCCAGACTTCTTTATTATAAGGAGATGTTTCTTCTTCTAGACTAAATAGTGGAGTATTGCCAAAATAATGGGGCCTGTGACTTGAATGGATAGAAATGAATAAGCTGGTTTTGTTTTTTCAAAATGGAAGTAATTTAGATTTGTTTTTCTCATAATAGATGGTTTAATTCATTTTTAACCAGTGAGAACTGTTTGTTTTATGGGAAAAAAAAGGAAGGTAGTTTCCTATTTGGTTTCATATATGTTAAATAAATGTGTAAAGTAACAACCAAATGTTATTAGAATTATTCTTTAGCATTTATAATTTTCAACTCCTATCATATTTCTTTGTGTGAAATTTTAATCAAAAGTGGTTGAGATGTTAACAGTATACTTTGAAAGAATATCTAAAAGGTTTTTAAATGTTTGAATTATCACACAAAGGCTGATTTCTAAAAAAAAAAAATTAATAAAGTATTTATTTTGCCTAACATGTTTTTAGTGATTTCTTTTCTTGAACCACAACATGAAGAATTTGGATAAGATTTGATGAGTAACAAATAAGGTCCAAAATAATTGAAGCATATAACCTAATAGGCTAAAATTCTCTTTTCCTCAAGAGGCCTCTATGATGCTTTCAAAAATGGTTAAGACTAGACCACCCTGGAGAAAGAGTGCACACTGATGCCTGTTGGTCTCATCCAGTTCTGTGGTCCTAATGATTACCATCTGAGGCAAAATAAGACTTTTCTTTAAAATGCACTGTTAAACTACAAAGAACAGACATTAAAATATTACCTTAGTCTTTGGCCAAATTATTCAGCAATTTGATGACTTGATTCTCATAATTGCAATGATACGTATAAGCCAAACACCCAACGTTAATAGTTATACAGATATCAATGATTTTTAACTAATCAGCTTTGTAGCCACTTATAGTTCATTTCTGACAATACAAGATACCCAGAATTTGGCAATCAAAATGAGAGGTAATACAACTGGAATAACAGCCTGAGTCAATGGGCAAATCCCTTACACAGTTTATAAGTCAAATAAAATGAACTTCATCTCCTCTTTCCATTCTAAATCTTTGTGTACTTGAACATTTGAAAGCTACTATATTGACACCACCATGCTAGCTGCTGAAATGAATGAGAGAGGGTCTAGATGGAAGGACAGGACATTTTTTTTTCTTAATGGGTAAGTTTAAAGTATCAAATGAAAAATGTGAAGATCATAAAAAGAATCTGCAAAAGTGTAGCCTGGGGTGGTTGGAGAAGTAAGTCTTCACCAAGAAGATTCAGTTTGAGTAAAGTCTTGAAGAATGGGAAGTGGAAAGGATAGGGTTTAAGTTATCAAGAATATTAGCAAAGGTTATACATTGAGTTTGAATTACTATATGATTGGCGAAGGCATGTTTTTAAGAGCCCAAGCTGTGTACAGCTTGTACCTGTTGTGCTAACAGCCTGAATGAAGAAGGCACAGAAGGAAAATGAAACTTGAAATGGTGATATGGAAGTTGGGAGCCACTGTGAATGATGTACCATTGACAAAAATGGGCAGTTTCTCAGACTTGAAGTAAGTACTGTTCCTCTAAGAACATTAAGTTGAATTTCTGTAACATTTAAAATAATTGTCTTACACCAATTAAGACAATAATAAATTGTCTTACACCAATTAAGACAATTAAGCTCAGCTGGATGTCTCACCTCTTTTTTTTTTTTTAAAGACATTATTTTTAGAGCAGTTTTAGGTTTACAACATTCAACTTGTTGTAGAGGAAAATAAGAATGCAGTAAAGTGCATGTAAAATAATGTAAAAAAAAGTATGTTTCAGGGATTCCTGAAGAGATGGTGTACTGCCCATTCTCCTGACCTGTCCAAATGGGAGTGTAGTGCTAGTTGGGAGAACACAGCAGAACTGAAGCACAGTTTCTTGTTTTTGTTTTTTTACCCTTTCCTGGAAAGGAAGAATTGATAGCACTTAGGAAGTCAGAAGACAAAACATTCTATCTTATAATTAAATTAAGGATCTAAGTTGTAGTAGGTTATGTATGGCTGTTAGAATCATTTATGAATATTGAAAGTATTTAGTTAACACTCTAGCTGCATTCTAAATGTACAAAGTTAAGATGTCTTACCTAATTAATAGCTCTCTCCTATACAGTTTTTTATTTCCATTTATTATTGTAAGGTGAGGCCCTTCACCTTTTTTTGTTCTCATTTTCACAACTGATGCTCTGTTTCTCCTAATGAATAAGTAACAGCTTGTGTACAGAATGTTGGTGTGCCCAGCAACAAATCAGAAATGTACTCAAAGAAACATGTCAAACAAATGCCAGGGGCCATTTCCTCCAGTAGGATATCCCAATGGAGGCTAAATCTTTTGTGTACAATGATTAACTAGTTTACGTGTTCACTCTGTTCACTCAAAAGGTTGCTGGATACCCACACTTTTTAAGGTTCTGAGTTTGGGAAAATGGAAGTATAAAGAATGAGTTAAGAGCTTGTTTTAAGGAAAGTTAATAAAGTACATTGTTTAGACCTTTGAAAGAATCAATACATTTAGGAATTACATTGTAGTCTCTTTTTGTCCATTTAAAAAAAAATCTAATGTGTTCTTTAATGGATAGAAAAGCATATTAAATGTAGGTAACATGAAGTTGGAATGAATAGGAAAGCAATTTGAAGAGCAGACTTCAGAATGACTTAGAAGTGGAACTGAGAAAAGAATGTTGCTTTATTTTAGAAATAAAAATATTTGAAGTGATGACAAAATATCTTAAATAAACTGATTAACCTCTAGGCTTAGGAGAAAAAAATTGAAGGAAACTTGAGAAGTTACCTTATATATACTACTTAAGAGGAGATCACACAACTATAGATAAAACATGCATTTTGTAAATATTTTTATGTTCTTGTGGTTTTATAGAACCTACATTCTATACTTTTGATGCCCCTATTGATTTAGATTTACAAAAATGTCCCTTGAATCAGCCTTGATGTCATAAATACACTTTTATGGAATTAATAAAAGTAGTATTGAATGACAAGTGTACTCAATTTGAACATTCAAATGATATGCAACAATATTTTAAAACAGAGATTCATGTTTTATACTAAATTATTTTTGGTTCTTGATTCTAATGTGCATAAATCTCTTAATTTTCCTAAGAGAGCAACTTGGCAGTGTAACACACTTTACAAAATATACTTCTTTATAATTTTATGCCTTTAAAAATATTGGGACTTTCCTGGTGGTGCAGTGGTTAAGAATCCACCTGCCAGTGCAGGGGACACGGGTTCAATCCCTGGTCCAAGAAGATCCCACATGCCACGGAGCAACTAAGCCCATGTGCCACAACTACTGAGCCTGTGCTCTAGAGCCCACAAGACACAACTACTGAGCCCACGTCACAACTACTGAAGCCTGCACGCCTAGATCTCGTGCTCCACAACAAGAGAAGCCACCGCAATGAGAAGCCTGCGCACCGCAACAAAGAGTAGCCCCCACTTGCCGCAACTAGAGAAAGCCTGCGCCCAGCAACAAGACCCAACGCAGCCAAAAATAAATAAATAAATTTATTAAAAATATTATTAAATGTCATATGTTTGGCTTCGTGAAATATAGAAATGTAAATGCTACTTTTCATAAATACATGCACATTTTAATAGAATACCTATTTTTTCAGTATAATTATGCTTATAGCTAGTAATAGTAGTGTTTTCGTTAAATAAAAGTGGTTAGGTATCACTCTATTTCTACAGGTACTTTCTCAGAAAGCAACGTACTAGATCACTAGAAAGGGTAACAAAATATTTAAAGTAAGAGGGCTAGTATATACGAGATTCATGCAGTCGTTGACTTGACAGGGTTGTACATGTTTCTAGTGGTTAAGGCTCAAGCTGGGTTCAGATGTCTCCTATGTAGAACTGGGATGGTAATAACAGTACCTCTTTCATAGAGTTGTTAGTATGAATATAAATGCACTTGGCACAGCTCAATAAGATTTGTGGTGGTGGTGGTGGTAATGATGATGGGTAGAAACAGGGTAACATGTAGATGAGGTATGGCAAATTAGGCATTATGTGGAAGAGAGAACCTGAACTTCTAGATCCAGGTCTGAATCATTTATCTTCATTGTGGTCTTTCAAGCAATAGAACTAGGGACTGGCAAAGGACCCTGACTCTCCTGTTACGTGAAAGGTGGACATTACTGAGTTTCAATTTTCAACAAAGAAATTTTGTTCTTTAGAACAAAAAAATTTTCTAATGGAATACCACTTAGAGTAATGCTTCTCAAACTTTAATATGCATAGAAATCAAATCACCTGAGATTTTGTGGAAATGAAGATTCTGATTGAGTAGGCCTGGGTCCTACTTTCTGGGGTCCAAATTTCTGCATTTCTAGAAGCACTCAGGTGAAGTTGATGCTTCTAGTCCATGAACTGTACTTTTAGTAGCAAGGATTTAGATTAGTAGGTCTTACTACCTGTCTGCCAGTTACTTCAAAGGGAGAAATTTGGTAAGCAGGAAAAGGAATTTTTATCTCCAAGGAGATGTAATCTTAGAGGTCCCCTTCAGGAAACTTTTCATTACAGCCCGAAGTTAAAAATTAAGAACAAATGTATACAAAAACCAGAGAAAGATACAACCAAAAAGGAAAATTACAGGCCAGTATCTTTGATGAATATAGATGCAGAAATTCTCAACAAAATATTAGCAAACCAAATCCAACAACACAAAAAAGATCATACACCATAACCAAGTTGGATTCATCCCAGGATCAAAAGGATGGTTCAACATACACAAATTAATGTGATGCACCACATCAACAAAAGAAAAGACAACCACCACATGATCATCTCAATAGATAAGAAAAGGCATTTGATAAAGTTCAATATCCATTCATGATAACTTACCAAAGTGGGTATAGAGGGAACATATCTCAACATAATAAAAACTATTTATGACAAACACACAGCCAATATAATTCTCAACGGTGAAAAGCTAAAAGCCTTCCTGCTAAAATCTGGAACACGACAAGGCTGCCCACTCTCACCACTTCTATTCAGCATAGTATTGGAAGTCCTAGCCATAGCAATCAGGCAAGAAAAAGAAAATATACCCAAATTGGAAGGGAAGAGGTAAAATTGTCATTATCGGGCTTCCCCGGTGGCGCAGTGGTTGAGAATCTGCCTGCTAATGCAGGGGATGTGGGTTCGAGCCCTGGTCTGGGAGGATCCCACATGCCGCGGAGCAACTAGGCCTGTGAGCCACAACTACTGAGCCTGCACATCTGGAGCCTGTGCTCCGCAACAAGAGAGGCCGCGACAGTGAGAGGCCCGTGCACCGCGATGAAGAGTGGCCCCAGCTCGCCGCAACTAGAGAAAGCCCTCGCACAGGAACGAAGACCCAACACAGCAAAAATAAATAAATTAATAAACTCCTACCCCCAACATCTTCTTAAAAAAATTGTCATTATATGCAGAAGACATGATACTCTATATAGAAAAGACTCCACACACAAACTACTAGAACTGATAAATGGATTCAGCAAAGTAGCAGGATACAAGATTAACATACAGAAATCTGTTGCATTTCTTTTTTTTTTTTTAAATTGGGTGCTGTCTCAATTATCCTTTATTTGTAGTTTACCTTGAATTACTCTGGTAACCTATTGAGGTTTTTTTTTTCTCCAATTCACGCTGTCTCGGCGCACGTACGTGTCACCGGCTCTTTTTTTTAAATTTTATTTATTTATTTATGGCTGTGTTGGGTCTTCGTTTCTGTGCGAGGGCTTTCTCTAGTTGTGGCAAGTGGGGGCCACTCCTCATCGCGGTGTGTGGGCCTCTCACTATCGCGGCCTCTCTTGTTGCAGAGCACAGGCTCCAGATGCGCAGGCTCAGTAATTGTGGCTCACGGGGCCAGCTGCTCCGTGGCATGTGGGATCTTCCCAGACCAGGGCTTGAACCCATGTGTCCTGCATTGGCAGGTGGACTCTCAACCACTGCGTCACCAGGGAAGCCCCTCTGTTGCATTTCTTTACACTAACAACAAAATATCATAAAGGGAATGAACAAAAATAATCCCTTTTTAGGTCACGTCCAAAAATATAAAATACTTAGGAATAAACCTGACCAAGGAGGTGAAAGACTTAATGCTGAGAACTATAAAACATTAAAAAGGAAACTGAAGATGATTCAAAGAAATGGAAAGATATCCCATGTTCTTGGATTGGAAGAATTAATGTTGTTAAAATGGCCATACTACCCAAAGCAATCTACAGATTTCAGGCAATCCCAAATTACCCATGACATTTTTCACAGAAGTAGAACAAATAATCCTAAAATTCATATGGAACCATAAAAGACCCAGAATTGCCAAAGCAATCCTGAGGAAAAAGAACAAATCAGGAGGCATAACCCTCCCAGACTCTAGACAATACCACAAAGCTACAGTAATCACATCAGCATGGTACTGGCACAAAAACGGACATATGGATCAATGGAACAG
This sequence comes from Mesoplodon mirus, assembly GCF_964341445.2. Taxonomy (NCBI): domain Eukaryota; kingdom Metazoa; phylum Chordata; class Mammalia; order Artiodactyla; family Ziphiidae; genus Mesoplodon; species Mesoplodon mirus. The sequence goes on from NC_138984.1 coordinate 95,844,437, forward strand.
AACAGAGAGCCCAGAAATAAACCCACACACCTACGGTCAATTAACCTTTGACAAAGGAGGCAAGGATATACAATGGGAAAAAGACAGTCTCTTCAGCAAGTGGTGTTGGGAAAGTTGGACAGCCACATGTAAATCAGTGAAGTTAGAACACTCTCGTACCATACACAGAAATAAACTCAAAATGGCTTAAAGACTTAAATATAAGACATGACATCATAAAACTCCTAGAAGAGATCATAGGCAAAACATTCTCTGACATAAATCACACAAATGTTTTCGTATGTCAGTCTCCCAAAGCAATAGAAATAAAAACAAAAATAAACAAATGGGGCCTAATCAAAAGCTTTTGTACAGCAAAGGAAACCATAAACAAAAAGACAACTTACAGAATGGGAGAAAAAATTTGCAAATGATGAGACTGACAAGGGCTTAATTTCCAAAATACAAAAACATCTCATACAACTCAACCCCCCAAAATAAACAATTCAATTGAAAAATGGGCAGGGGCTTCCCTGGTAGCACAGTGGTTAAGAATCCATCTGCCAATGCAGGGGACACGGGTTTGAGCCCTGGTTTGGGAAGATCCCACATGCCATGGAGCAACTAAGCATGCGCACCACAACTACTGAAGCCTGCGCACCTAGAGCCCGTGCTCTGCAACGAGAGAAGCCACTACAATGAGAAGCCTGCACACCATGACAAAGAGTAGCCCCCGCTCACTGCAACTAGAGAAAGCCTGCGTGCAGCAAGAAAGACCCAATGCAGCCAAAAATAAAATAAATTTAAAAAAAAAAGAAAAGAAAAATGGGCAGAAGACCTAAATAGACATTTCTCCAAAGAAGACATACAGATGGCCAACAGGCACAAGAAAAGATGCTCAACATCGCTAATTACTACAGAAATGAAAATCAAAATTACAATGAGGTACCACCTCACAGCAGTCAGAATGGCCATCATTAAAAAAATCTACAAATAACAAATGCTAGAGAGGGTGTGCAGAAGAGGGAACCCTCCTACACTGTTGATGGGAATGCAAATTTGTACAGCCACTAAGGAACACAGTATGGAGGTTCCTCAGAAAACTAAAACTAGAATTACCATATGATCCAGCAATACCACTTCTGGGCATATATCCAGACAAAACTATAATTCAAAAAGATGCATGCACCCCTATGTTCGTAGCAGCACTATTCACAATAACCAAGACATGGAAACAACCTAAATGTCCATCGACAGATGAATGGATAAAGATGATGTGGTGCATCTATACAATGTAATACTACTCAACCATAAAAAGAATGAAATAATGTCACTTGCAGAAACATGGATGCAACTAGAGATTATCATACTGAGTGAAGTAAGTCAGAAAGAGATAGACAAATACCACATGATATCACTTATATGTGGAATCTAAAATATGACACAAATGAACCTATCTATGAAACAGAGACAGAATCACAGACATAGAGAACAGACTGGTGGTTGCCAAGGGTTGAGGAAGGAAGGGATGGAGTGGGAGGTTGGGGTTAGCAGATGTAAGCGTTTATATATAAAACAGATAAACAACAAGGTCCTACTCTATAGCACAGGGAAGTATATTCAATATCCTATGATAAACCATAACGGAAAAGAATATAAAAAAGAATATATATATATGAAACTGAATCACTTTGCTGTACAGAAGTAATTAACACAACATTGTAAGTCAACTATACTTCAATACATTTTTTTAAATTGAGAACAAATGTAAGCAGAGCACATAGGAAGGAAACCATGAGGGAACCCACCCAAGGACTCACAGAAATGTACAATGTTCAAGAGAGTCTTATGTGGCAGCAATCACAGCATGAGCTAGGAGCTATTTTACTGTTAATGATAGCAGCTAATAAGTCTATATACTGTGTTGACTGTACAATGAGAAAATGCAAAGATAGTCTGAGTCCTTCTAGAGTCAACCAGTCAAGAAACAGAATGAGACTCAAAAAGGAAAGAACTAGCTCTGGAGATGCTTCAGAAAGAGGAGATGAGCTCTAGTGTGGAGTCTGTTCCAGTAATTGGTGTTTGGAGGAGTTTACCATCGCTTTTGGGAAGGGATTAGTGATTTAAAACAATTACACCTGTGTTGAACACATTGTAATATGTTGTGTTCTTGAATAAATTTGTTTAGTAAACCCATCCACAGATGATGCATGGTTTTATTTTGGTATATGTCATATAACTCCTTTTATTATTTTTCCAGTCCCAAAGTTAAAAACCCCTGAGGTCTTGCAAAGTAGGTATTATGTGATGAGTTGATTCTGAAATATCTATCACACTCCTGTGCCTGGGCAGAGGTTGCTCTTGATTGAATCACAGGCTCATCAGATAAATCTCAGCTGTGAATGTTCTGTGTTTGGTTAGAAAGTATTCATACCATTTTTAACCTATTGAGATAGGTAAAATAAACTTATTCATATAAGCATTTGAAGAAAAAATGTAATGTGCTTACCCGGGCCTCATCAGACTGTGAGGAAAAATAGGATTGCATTAAGGGTGATAGACATTTTAAAAAGTCTTTTTTCCATCACCTGCTGAGGCATATCCTCTTCCAAATCTCGTTCATTTATACTGAGAGTCTGAAAAGTTATTCATATATCTTCACAATAGTCCTTATCAATCAATTCCAGCTGATTTCCTCTTCTCTTGCTTCCCTGCTCTTCCACTGGGGTCCTCAATAGGCCAAAGTTGTGATGGTATTATGCTGTTTGAAAGTGGAGAGAGAGCTTCTCGTGCCGTTATTACCATTTACTAAATTGGCAGAAAAGCAGCACTTCTTAAAATCCAGCCTTCTCCCCCTTGTGAACACAACTTTCTTCCTTTATGCTTTTACTACCATCTCCTTGGGGCTTGGCCACGGGTGAAAAGCACTTGAGATAAACACTTTGCTGTCCTTCCCATCCCCTGTTCTCCAGTGGTGGCAAGAGCTCTTGCTCTCTGCCAAAACACCGTCCTGCAAATCAACTAATTCAAATCAACAGTGGCTGAATATTTAGCAGGAGCACAGTGTAGGTACAAATTCGTTCCCTCTTACTCTTAGGAACAGACAAGCATTTTAATGACAAATGTTAAGCGTTCATATTTTTATTATTTTTTCACTCTGAAATATCATCACAATTAGATTCATCTAATACACAGCTAATGAACAACTGTTGAGTACAAAGCACTAATTACAAAGTTAATTTTTTGTGCTCTTATTTTACTATTGGCTAAAATGTTAATTTTGCTGGCATTTGGATCAAGTTTCTCAAGATTCACAAAAGAGAATTTTTATTTTGGTACAATTTATTATTGTTGTTGTTATCTTTCAACTGCAGTACAAGAAGCCAAAAGCAGAATACAAATAACATCACCAATTCTGTCAGGTATAATCCTAAACCATTTTTTAGAGAAGATATTAATTTCCTAGAAGAGTCTTTGCTTGGTCCATTCTGCCTGTAATGCCCATGATGGAAAGGGAAGTGAGGGAAACAGCCCAACTCTTGTGAGATGTTCTACTTCTTTAGACTCCAGATACACATTTGACAGAACTTATTTGTAAAAAGGCACAGTAGCAGTGAAGGAAACTTCATCCATGATCGGAAATTATGTGAGTATAGAACACAGCTGTACTTATCACTCCTGATTTTGGGGACAGTTTCCCAAAAACAGGCTTACCTTCCAAAGATTTTGGATTGTGTCTATTCTAGATAAGTTATCATTTTTTAGAAAACCAAGTGACAGAATGCTTGGCTTTATAAGTAATACCTGGAACTCAGCATGGACCATCAGTGAAACTGATAACTCTTCATTTACAACATGTCTTGGTTTATGGATTAGCTGAATTATAGCAAAGTTGGCAGCAAACCAAATTCTTCAAAGTATTCTATACTTTCCAATTAATAACAAGAATAAAGGAAGCACAGGAGGCAGTTGGGGCAATCAGTAATAGCCTGAACTTAAATTGTTTGGTGAGGAGATACTTCTATGACTGAAAAACCCTAACCACAGGTACCGTAGAGTAATATGTATTTCTTTTATAGTGTGTTCTCAACTTCAGCATTTCCTTTCTGCTCTTTTCTTTTCTTACCTCTTGCCCTTCAAGACCTAGAAATTACTTCCTCACCGAGGGATTTCTTTTTTTTTTCTTTTTTTAAATTTATTTATTTATTTATTTTTTGCTGCCTTGGGTCTTAGTTGCAGCACGTGGGATCTTCGTTGAGCCATGTGGGATCTTTTGTTGCAGCGCGCAGGCTTCTCTCTAGTTGTGTCATGTGGGTTTTCTCTCTCTAGTTGTGGTGCGCAGGCTCCAGGGCATGTGGGCTCTGTAGTTTGTGGCATGCAGGCTCTAGCTGAGGTGCGCAAGCTCAGAAGTTGTGGCACACGGGCTTAGTTGCCCCGCGGCATGTGGGATCTTAGTTCCCCAACCATGGATCGAACCCGCGTCTCCTGCATTGTAAGGTGGATTCTTTACCGCTGGACCACCAGGGAAGTCCCACCGAGGGATTTCTTGAACCTCACTTTTCTGCTCTGAGAACATAGTTTTCTTTTTCAAATCTGTGTATTAGCATATCTGGTTATGGATTTAAATATCACAACTGGATTAAAATATAACATTTCGTCAACAAATGTTCCTTTCAATGTCATTGTAGCCTGAACACTGAGTTTGAGACTTCAAGTTATGTAAAACAAATCAGTTCTTCATGTGATCTGGCGTACGTGTTTGAGTCTGTACTGAGTTTGCTAAAAAATATCTATGTTCACTTTTCTTTTTACAAGAAAATATTGTTGAAAATATATATATAACAGAAGGGAGTAGATGAATGTAAGCATTAAGAGGCCCAATCTAGAGGCAGATAGACCTCGGTTCCAGGCTTAGCTCTGGCACTTTCTTACTCAATCTCCTGGAAATAACAATAGCCCCTTCCTCTTTGGTTTACTGGGAGAGATTAATAAGGTGTAATAACATAAGGACATTTAGGATACTGTCTAGCATATGATAAGAGCTCAATAAATATTAGCTATTAGCAAGAAATAGTAATAACAACCATAGAAGAGAAAGCAAAAATACACAGCACTGTATTAAATATCAAGATGATACACTGTATTGATTATCTGAGTCAAATATGAGTAAAAATACAGTTGACATTATCCCAATTTTATGTTAAATGAACCACAATCAAAAGTGTGTGATTTGTCCTGCTTAAGCTTTATTTAATTCAGGAAAAGCTCAACATTAGGTACATTTGTCAGAAGTTTATCTTTTCTGTTATTTATAATACACTTAATTGGCACCACAGTAAATGATTTGGATAATTGCCAATGATGAGATGCTTTACTCTGTATCATCTATTCAAAGGCTTTGGGGTTTCAGAAAACTGGAATCCTTAGTTTTGGCTATTTGCAACCATTTATTGTTTTTTATAAGAACGTGCTTGACAACAACATTCTTAGCATAATCCTCCTGTTTCTTTTCTTTTTCTCATTAAAAAAAAATGAATTAATGAACCACTGAGTTGAGCTTTTAAAAATCCTCTAAGCACAGAGATTCTCAGTTGGGCAAAGGCAATTATGAGAATACATGTTTTGTGTGTGTGTGTGCATATGTGTGTGTATTTATGCACATATGCACGGGTATGTTGTTTTTATTCAGTTTTATAATTTTATGTTTAAAGAAATATTCCTTTGAAATACAAGCCTTTAAAACACGGCCTTTGAAAATCTCAACTGGTGAGGTGTAGGTTTTAAAAAGTTGAGAAAAACTAACAAATTAAGCCAATTTATTATCAACATAGAAATACTGAAAATAATATAGTACAAATACTCTGTACTATATCGAGCGTTTACTTAATTGATTTGTAACTGTCAAATGATTTTCAAGCTGATACAATTCTGAAAGACATACAATCTAAAGTTGAATAAATATTCAACTGGTAGAAATTGCAAATAATTTCAACAACAAATGTTTAAGTCACTACAATGGGACAGTCAGCATCTTCTCTCTAGAGGGAAGAATTTACAGCTCTGGGTGATGAAGTTTGCTAAGGGAGTAATACTTACCTAACCATGACTTCTATATCTTAGAGACTGAAAATCAGGAAGTATGGACATCAGTCTTTCGTGACCATGACATCTCATTACAGGCGAGAAAAAGAAGAGGCCCTCTTGAGAAGTGATGTTCACTGCCAACTTCCTGGTTTCTTCTTCAAACAAGGAACATTTAGACCTCTCCAAAGTCCTCTGGCACAATGCTAGAGAAACATCCCATATCAGCAGGTGCTTCTGCCCGGTCCACCGATTTTTATGGTTGCTGGTACAAAACTTCACAGTTATTCTCAAACATTATGGGACTTCTAATTAATGATGACACTAATTTGCAAAAATAACTCTAAAAAGAACTTCCCAATATCTAAAATAAGCCTCTGGTTTAGTGGTTATGTAGTTATTAAAATATATATTTGACTTCTTCTTGAGGAGCATGTGTGAACAATTTTATATATTTGAGCCCACCTTTACAGATTCCAAGCATATAAAAATACATTTCTAGGCTGTTCCATGTATCATTTCTTTCCCTTCAAGGGAATATTACAGGCAAAGATTATGTCATTTGAAGCATTAGCCATTTCAGATTACTTTTTACATTTTTCCCTCATTGAAATAGCAAGTAAAAGCCCCTCCAAGTTCTGGTTTTGCTTAGCAAATATTGTTTTTTTTTGCTAGGTACCTTGCTTCTTTACAAGTCCTGAGCGTCTAACTCCTTCATATCTAATCATGTCCGCTGCTAATATCTTAGTTCAGACCCTCTTACTTCTTGCCTGAGTTATGGCACTATATACCACGTAGGCCATTCTGCTTATAGTAATTCATCTACAGTCCATATTCCTCCATATTGTTTGAGTTATTACTCTGAATGCAAATACGATCCCATTGCCTTTGGCCATCTGCTCAAAGCCTTCCAATGACTCTTCATTGTTTTGGAGTTAAAGTCCAAATGCATCCCTTTTTACATCTCCAAGCCTCATTCCTTGAAAGCCCTCAGCATGCCGCCATGCTTCAGCTACACTCAACCATGCTGCTCCATCCTTCCCTGTATTTGCATGTTCCATTCTCTCTGCTTGGAAGTCCTTTTCTTTTTCTCCAGTGCCACCCACTTTAAGCATATCTTCCTCCAACAAGCCCTCTGGGATCCACCAAGTTGAGATCACTACTTTGCCTTTGACTCCACTTTACATAGTACATACTTTTATGCGTGTGTGTATCAGCTTTATTAAAATATAATTCACATACCATACAGTTTACCTATTTAATGTGTACAATTCCATGGTTTTTAGTAGATTCACAGAGTTGTGCAATCATCACCACAACTAACTTTAGAACATTTTCATTACCTCCCAAAATATCCAGTACCACTTAGCAGTCACTCTCCATTTCTCCCCAACCCACTCCCATCCTCTACAACTACTAATCTACTTCCTGTCTCTATAGATTTGCCTATTCTGGACATTTCAGATAAACAGAATAATACAATATGTAAACTTGTGTGACTGGCTTCTTTCATTTAGTGTAATGTTTTCAAAGTTCATCCATGTGTACCATGTATCAATTCATCATTTTTTTTTTTTTTTTTTTTTTGGCTGTGTTGGGTCTTCATTTCTGTGCAAGGGCTTTCTCTAGTTGCGGCGAGCGGGGGCCACTCTTCATCGCAGTGCGCGGGCCTCTCACTGTCATGGCCTCTCGTTGCAGAGCACAGGCTCCAGACGCGCAGGGTCAGTAGTTGTGGCTCACGGGCCCAGTTGCTCCACGGCATGTGGGATCTTCCCAGACCAGGTCTCGAACCCGTGTCCCCTGCATTGGCAGGCAGATTCTCAACCACAGCACCACCAGGGAAGCCCCATCATTTCTTTTTATTGTTGAATAATATTCCATTGTATGGATATACCACATTTTGTTTATCCATCATTATTTGATGGACATCTGGACTGTTTTCACTTTTTGTCTATTATTAATAATGCTGTTAAGAACTTTCATGTGCAAGTTTTTGTACGGACATATATTTTTATTTCTTTTGGATAGATATCTAGAAGTGGATTTTATGTTTAACCTTTTGAAGGACTGCCAGACTATTTTCCATAGTGGCTGGTTAGACAGAGTTATCAAAGGTTGAATAGAGTTACCTTGTGAACCATTTTACATTTCTATGAGCAGTGTATGAGGGTTACAATTTCTCCACATCCTTGACAAAACTGTCTGTTGTTTTTTTTAATTCTAGCTTCCTAATGGGTGAGTGGTCATATCTCATTGTGGTTTTGATGGACATTTCCCTGAATGATATTGAATCTCTTTTCATGTGCTTATTAGCCATTTGCATATCTTCTTTGGAGAAATGTCTATTTGGATCTTTTTACCAGTTAAAAATATCGAGTTATTTCTCCTTTATTCTAGATATGAGTCCCTTATCATACGTATGATTTGAAAACCTTTCCTCCTATTCTGTGTGCTGTCTTTTCACTTTCTTGATGGCGTCCTTGAAGCATAAAAGTTTTTAATTTGAATGAAGTCCAATCGATCTATTTTTTCTTTCATTGCTTGTGTTTTTGGTGTCATATCCAAGAAACCATTGTCTAACGTGAGGTCATGAAGATTTACTCTTATGTTGTCTTCCAAGAGTTTTATAGTTTAAGCTCTTACATTTAGATCTTTATGGATCTTGAGTTTTAATTTTTATATATAATGTGATGTAGAGGTCCAACTTCATTAATTTTCATGTGGATATAGTACATACCTTTAATATTTTTACATTTATCTTACTATGGTATAATTAACTAGTGTATGCCTTTCAAACTACACAAAGAGAGGAACATATCTTATTTACCATAGTATACCTAGCACAGTGCTTGGCATCTAATGTTCAAAATATACTTGTTAAATGGAACTTAACTGGCTTGTAAATATAGACCATTTTTTTCTTGTTACTAAAAAACAAGTTATTTTGATTGAAACATGCAGTATTACTTGATTTTTAGGATAGTTATATTTTATGAGGATATGTCCATTTTAGATGGGCATAAAAAGATTCCTAAACTGGGTTAGATCTATAATCCATCTAGACAGATTTTATTTACTTGCAAAGGAACAAGAGCTATATTATAAAGTGTTTAATTCTTCTTCATAGTTTTGGCATCAGTGATAAGAAATATGCCCCCCAAATATTAATTTTTTATGCAAATTTTTTTAACTTAAGGTAGATTATATTTTCTAAAGTTGGGTCCAGCAATATCTCCTGTCCCACCCACATACTCTTCTAAAACCTTGCCACTTCCCCATCAAGAGCTGTAGTCTATAACCTTTCCCCTTGCAATTGGTTGAAATTTTATGACTGCTTCAAACAATAGAGTCTAGTAGAAACGATGATCGCTACTTTTTTTTTTTTTTAACTTATTTATTTATTTATTTTTGGCTGTGTTGGGTCTTCATTTCTGTGCGAGGGCTTTCTCTAGTTGTGGCAAGCGGGGGCCACTCTTCATCGCGGTGCACGGGCCTCTCACTGTCGCGGCCTCTCTTGTTGAGGAGCACAGGCTCCAGACACGCAGGCTCAGTAGTTGTGGCTCACGGGCCCAGTTGCTCTGCGGCATGTGGGATCTTCCCAGACCAGGGCTCGAACCCATGTCTCCTGCATTAGCAGGCAGATTCTCAACCACTGCGCCACCAGGGAAGCCCGATGATCGCTACTTTTAAGGCTAGAACATAAAAATGTTATGCATGTCATTCTGGTTCTTTTGGGATGCTTGGTTTTGGAATCCAGCCACCATTCTGTAAGGAAGGCCAAAACACCTTGGAAGAAGAGGTCTATGTGGAGAAAAACAGAAGGTTCTGGCTTTTGGCTTTGGCTGAACTCCCAGCCAATGGATAGCACCAAATTGCCAAATATGTGAATGAGTTGTCATGAATGTGGATTCTCCAGTTGCCAGGAAAGTCACCCCAGATGATGCCATGTAGAGCTGAGACAAGTTGTCCCTGCTAAATCCTGCCCAAATTGCAGATTTATGAACAAAACAGATGATTGTTGTTGCTTTACGCCACTAAGTTTGGGGGATAGCTTGTGTATCAATAGGTAACTACTACTAATTTTGGTACCTAAAAAAGGGATGTTGTCATAATGAAATCTACTACATGTGGCATTGGCTTTGGAACTGGACTGTGGGGAGAAGTTGGAATGGTACTGAGGAGACTATTAGTGAAACCAAAGGGCTCTTAAGTAGAGGGGTTGTGGAAGACCTACAAGGCCTTGAGGAAGCTGTCAGCAAAGCCTTAAAAAGAGGAAAATATTATTGGAAGCTGGAAGAAAAGGACCCTTTGTTAGGTGACGGCAGAGAGCTTGCCAACACAGTCATCTAGAATAATGTGGCAAGGAGAAAATGTACCTAATAAACTCAATGATCTAGCTAAGGAGATTTCTAGGAATAATATTCAAAATGCCACCTGATTTTTTTTCTCATTGCCTAAGATGAAATGTGAGGAGAGAGAAACGAGCTAAAGAATAGACCATTAAATATAAAAGAGCTCAAACTTGCTGTGTTTGATATAAAACCATTTTTCATGCCCACATTCTGTAAAACAATTACTAAATTCTAAAAAATGGCTCTGGAAAAGATCAAATCCAAGATGAGTCTATAAGATCTTTGTTAATACCTCAGAAGGATTTAAGACAGTTGTTCATAAAACATTTCAAGAGAGGAAAGGTCCTTTAGGAATCTTAATACCTACCTGGCCACATCATTTCAGTTAAATGATAGGACTTCTAAGATTCTTTTTTTTTTAATTAATTAATTTTATTTATTTATTTTTGGCTGTGTTGGGTCTTCATTGCTGCGCGCGGGCTTTCTCTAGTTGCGGCGAGCAGGGGCTACTCTTCATTGCGGTGCACGGGCTTCTCATTGTGGTGGCTTCTCTTGTTGCAGAGCACGGGCTCTAGGCATGCAGGCTTCAGTAGTTGTGGCTCGTGGGCTCTAGGCGCGCAGGCTTCAGTAGTTGTGGTGCACGGGCTTAGCTGCTCCGCGGCATGTGGGATCTTCCTAGACTAGGGCTTGAACCCGTGTCCCCTGTATCGGCAGGTGGATTCTTAACCACTGCACCACCAGGGAAGCCCTAAGATTCTTAAAAGAATTCTCCCACAGCAGTCTCAAAAGAATCCCAACTATACAAGTGTTTGTCTTCAAGAGTTTTGTGGATTTGGCTTTTGTTTAATGGAGTTGGTTATCAATTGATATACAAGAAACCCACAAGAATTTTTAACAAATTATATCTGTTCAGACTGAAAGCAGGAGATATAATATAAAATGAAGAGAACCCTGGATCCCCAGATTTTTAGAGGCAGGCCTTTTCAATTCACACTACATTTGTGCTAGATCAAATTATTTGCCTTGCTTGGGTGATGTATTTTACTTCACGTGTCTTAAATTTTCAGGTTTCTGTTTTTGAAGGGCATTTTCTTATTTCTAATATTACTGGAATTTTAAAAACAAGATGTTGTCCTCAATCTATTAATTTAGTAAGTTTTAGAGGCTTCAAATAAACTATCACACTGACTTTCAGATTGAGAAACACCAGAGTTTTTTTTTTCTCTCAAAATGTAGTCTCCCACCCACTACCCACCATCTACTTTCCTTCAATAGTTTATGATCTCCTTTTGTCCATTTTATGGATTTGCTCTTTCTTAAAGTCTATTGGCCAGAACTACACTAATATTTTAGGGCAGATATATGCAGTCTTTGTCAAAGATCAGGACAAGGTTATATCTTTTGTTTACTACAATACTTTTCTTGATGATCATGGAGATGATATTTGTCTTACTAGATTTGTTGTGATTGAAAAATTACTTAATATCTTTAGCTATAAATCTCAGAGCAAAGAGATTACATTGTTAACTGTCTCTATTAAGAACAGTTCATGGATTATGGAAAAAAAAAGTAGGAAGCAAATATCACACCAAAATATTGTCAGTAGAAACATTAAATATTGGCAGGATCCTGTTTGAAAAGCAACAGAGGATTATTCCATGTGTTTCCTTTTATTCATTCAATTATGTTAAATTTAAGGGGGTGAACTGAAGTTAGGTATATGTAAAATACTTCCCTTTGCATTAGGCATTTGGGGACTGGAAGTCAGTGTTACAGCAAGTACATATTTGGGATTGTCTCAGACCCTGTGTGAAGTATGCCTCTCCCTGAGCAGCATGTACTGGCAGTGTCAACAGTAACTAAGTAAGTACCAGCTGAGCTGCATTCCTTGTAAAACAATCCAGTTAGGGGGAGCATGAAGACCTTAGCCCTGGTGATAATTTCCAGAATGAAATGTTCACAGGATGAAATGGAAAAACATCAGCAGCTCATCCTTTTCTCTGTCATCCTTGTTTATGGAAAGCTAAAAATGTGAAGCAGCTTCCCTTGTTCATGTTTCCCAAGCTTCAAAGAGACATACATGGAATTTGGCCTAATGAGTTAGCATTTCTTGGCAAGTTCTATACAAATGGTTTTCTACTGTTTGAACAACTAGTCACTTGTTCTGGATTCAAAGTCATTTACTTAGAAAGAAACACACCAATTTAATCAAGTCATTAACTGAAGACAATGTTGAGTGATGGTAGAATCTCACTTTTTAGTTGTTTATCATTTGATTGGTCTAGTTTTGTATAGTTTAACGGAGTCAATGTCTGTCAGGTCTTTATGCCTAATTTGCTCTGGCAGGATAGTTTTTTATATTAATTTATGCTTATTTCCTTAGTACTCTTCTTATTGCAATTAGAAGATACTAGTCAAGATTTATAATCCCTTGTTTCAGGATTGGGATGCAGGGCTGATTATCCAACACTAAAAAAGAAGCAGCTGCTCTCCTGGACCCCAACCTTGAGAGGGCTCCACTTTGGCCCTCATCTTTGGACTGTTTTGTGAGCAAACCCACCACCACCACAAGACAGCAACTACAACCTTTCCATGGCAGGATACCTGGAGGTATGGGTATGGTGCAGACCAGGCACCCACAGTTCAACTCTGATGACATATATAGAACATGGGCTAAGAAGAAGGACTTCTGTAGAACGAAGACCACATACCCTTTCTTTAGGATTATTTTCAGGAAGAGGAGGGACAACCTCTGTGAGCTTCAAAGTTCATGTAAATGTAAACAATCTGATAGAACTTCCTATCACTGGGTCAAAAGGAAATTAAGGACTCTGCAAAGGATGATGACTAAAAGAATTTGGAGGGTCTTAAATTTGTAGTTTTCCCAATGTTTTTTTTTTTATTTTTCATGTCCATCTGTTTTCCTAAAATGAACATTAGTGACACACATAAAAGATCTGTGTACTTATCTTGAGTGTCAGCTAGTAAGATTGTGCCTAGTGCTTAGATATTCTTGGGAGATTAGCCTAAGGAGTAGTGTGGGAAAAGGCTGATCTCTGGAAAACAGAAATTCCCATGCAGGTTGACTAATCCTACGATACAACTGAGGTGAGTTTTTAATTCATTCATTGTGGATTAAATGTACAGAAATGTAGATTTTTACTTTAAAACTGAGCTTGTTCACCATTTGCATCTGATGCTCATCAAAACAAAATTTTCAAAAAAAAATTAAAAACACAGCTCTGACAAATATAAAATCAGCAAGTGTCAAAGATTAATTTAGTTAATTATTTAAGGGAACCAGAGGGATAATAAAGCTAATTTTAAAATGTGCTGATCTACAGATTTAATGTGATCGCTATCAAATAACCCATGACATTTTTCACAGTAGAACAAATAATCCGGGCCTCCCTGGTGGCGCAGTGGTTGAGAGTCCGCCTGCCGATGCAGGGGATACGGGTTCGTGCCCCGGTCTGGGAGGATCCCATATGCCGCGGAGCGGCTGGGCCCGTGAGCCGTGGCCGCTGGGCCTGCGCATCCGGAGCCTGTGCTCCGCAACGGGAGAGGCCACAACAGTGAGAGGCCCGCATACAGCAAAAAAAAGAAAAAAAAAAAAAAAAAAAAAAGAACAAATAATCCTAAAATTCATATGGAACCATAAAAGACCCAGAACTGCCAAAGCAATCGTGAGGAAGAAGAACAAAGCAAGAGGCATAACCCTCTCAGACTCCAGACAATTCTACAAAGCCACAGTAATCACATCAGCATGATACTGGCACAAAAACAGATATGGATCAATGGAAAGAACAGAGAGCCCAGAAATAAACCCACACACCTACGGTCAATTAACCTTCGACAAAGGAGGCAAGGATATACAATGGGAAAAAGACGGTCTCTTCAGCAAGTGGTGTTGGGAAAATTGGACAGCTACATATAAGTCAATGAAGTTATAACACACCCTCTCACTGTACACAAAAATAAACTCAAAATGGGTTAAAGACTTAAACATAAGACATGACATCATAAAACTCCTAGAAGAGATCATAGGCAAACATTCTCTGACATAAATTATACCAATGTTTTCTTAGGTCAGTCTCCCAAAGCAACAGAAATAAAAACAATCAAACTTACAAGCTTTTGCAGAGCAAAGAAAACCATAAATAAAATGAAAAGACAAGCTATAGAATGGGAGAAAATATTTGCAAATGATGAGACTGACAAGGGATTAATTTTCAAAATATAAAAACAGCTCATATAACTCAATACAAAAAAACAAACAACCTAATCGAAAAATGGGCAGAAGACCTAAATAGACATTTCTCCAAATAAGACATATAGATGGCTGACAGGTACACGAAAAGATGCTCAACAGTGCTAATTATTATAGAAATGCAAATCAAAATTACAATCAGGTACCACCTCACAGCAGTCAGAATGGCCATTATTAAAAAGTCTACAAATGACAAATGCTGGAGAGGGTGTGGAGAAGAGGGAACCCTCCTAGACCGTTGGTGGGAATGTAAATTGGTACAGCCACTAAGGAACACAGTATGGAGGTTCCTCAGAAAACTAAAACTAGAATTACCATATGATCCAGCAATCCCACTTCTGGGCATATATCCAGACAAAACTATAATTCAAAAAGATACATGTACCCCCATGTTCATAGCAGCACTATTCACCATAGCCAAGACATGGAAGCAACCTAAATGTCCACTGACATGGACAGATGAATGGATAAAGAAGATATGGTGCATCTATACATTGTAATACTACTCAGCCATAAAAAGAATGAAATAATGCCGTTTGCAGCAACATGGATGCAACTAGAGATTATCATACTAAGTCAGAAAGAGAAAGACAAATACCACATGATATCACTTATATGTGGAATCTAAAATATGACACAAATAAACCTATCTATGAAACAGAGACAGAATCACAGACATAGAGAACAGACTGGTGGTTGCCAAGGGTTGAGGGAGGGATGGAGTGGGAGGCTGGGGTTAGCAGATGTAAGCTATTATATATAGAACAGATAAACAACAAGGTCCTATTGTATAGCACAGAGAAATATATTCAATATCCTATGATAAACCATAACGGAAAAGAATATAAAAAAAGAATATATATATATACACACAACTGAATCACTTTGCTGTAAAGCTGTGATCAACACAACATTGTAACTCAACTATACTTCAATTAAAAAATTGATTTAAAAACGTGCTGGAGATATGGGTATGGTGCAGACCTAGAGAATATTCCGTGTGCACGTGAGAAGAAAGTGTAATCGGCTGTTTTTGGATAGAAGTCCTATAAATAACACTTAAATCTATCTGGTCTCTTGTGTCATCTAAAGCTTCTGTTTTCTTATATATTTTCATTTTGGATGATCTGTCCATTGGTGTGAGGTGTTAAAGTATCCCACTATTATTGCGTTACTCTCGATTTCCTCTTTTATAGCTGTTAGCAGTTGCCTTATGTATTGCGGTGCTCCTAGGTTGGGTGCATATATATTTATAATTGTTGTATCTTCTTCTTGGATTGATCCCTTGATAGTTATGTAGTGTCCTTCCTTGTCTCTTGTAACATTCTTTTTTTTTTTTTTTTTTGGGGGGGGGGGACGCTGGCCTCTCACTGCTGTGGCCTCTCCCGTTGCGGAGCACAGCCTCCGGATGCACAGGCCCAGTGGCCATGGTTCACGGGCCCAGCCACTCTGCAGTATGTGGGATCCTCCCAGACCGGGGAATGAACCCACATCCCCTGCATCGGCAGGCGGACTCTCAACCACTGCACCACCAGGGAAGCCCTGTAACATTCTTTAAAGCCTATTTTATCTGATATGAGTATTTGCTACTCCAGCTTTCTTTTGATTTCCATTTGCATGGGATATCTTTTTCCATCCCTTCACTTTCAGTCTGTATGTGTCCCTAGGTCTGAAGTGGGTCTCTTGTAGACAACATATAGGTGGGTCTTTTTTTTTGTATCCATTCAGCGAGCCTGTGTTTGGAGCATTTAATCCATCCACGTTTAAGGTAATTTTCGATATGTATGTTCCTATGACCATTTTCTAAATTGTTTTGGGTTTGTTTTTGTAGGTCCTTTTCTTCTCTTGTGTTTCCCACTTAGAGAAGTTCCTTTAGCATTTGTTGTAGAGCTGGTTTGGTAGTGCTGAATTCTCTTAGCTTTTGCTTGTCTGTAAAACTTTTGATTTCTCCATCGAATCTGAATGAGATCCTTGCTGGGTAGAGTAATCTTGGTTGTTGGTTCGTCCCTTTCATCACTTTAAGTATATCATGCCACTCCCTTTTGGCTTGTAGAGTTTCTTCTGAGAAATCAGCTGTTAACCTTATGGGAGTTCCCTTGTATGTTATTTGTTGTTTTTCCCTTGCTGCTTTCAATAATTTTTGTCTTTAATTTTTGCCAATTTTATTACTATGTGTCTTGGTGTGTTTCTCCTTGGGTTTATCCTGTATGGGACTCTCTGCGCTTCCTGGACTTGGGTGGCTATTTCCTTTCCCATGTTAGGGAAGTTTTCGACTCTAATCTCTTCAAATATTTTCTCTGGTCCTTTCTCTCTCTCTTCTTCTGGTACCCCTATAATGTGAATGTTGTTGCGTTTAATGTTGTCCCAGAGGTCTCTTAGGCTGTCTTCATTTCTTTTCATTATTTTTTCTTTATTCTGTTCCACAGCAGTGAATTCCACCATTCTGTCTTCCAGGTCACTTATCCATTCTTCTGCCTCAGTTATTCTGATATTGATTCCTTCTAGTGTAGTTTTCATTTCAATTATTGTATTGTTCATCTCTGTCTGTTTGTTCTTTAATTCTTCTAGGTCTTTGTTTAAACGTTTCTTGCATCTACTTGATCTTTGCCTCCATTCTTCTTCCGAGGTCCTGGATCATCTTCGCTATCATTATTCTGAATTCTTTTTCTGGAAGGTTGCCTATATCTCCACTTCATTTAGTTGTTTTTCTGGGGTTTTATGTTGTTCCTTCATCTGGTACATAGCCCTCTGACTTTTCATCTTGTCTATCTTTCTGTGAATGTGGATTTTGTTCCACAGGCTGCAGGATTGTAGTTCTTCTTGCTTCTGCTGTCTGCCCTCTGGTGGATGAGGCTCTCTAAGAGGCTTGTGAGTATTTCTATTTCTATGTCTTCAGGTTTATGGATTTTCTTCTTTAGTATTTAATATGCTGTCATATCATTCAATGAAATTTTCAATTCCAATTTTAATTTTTAGCTATAGAAATTTTATTTGGCTCTTTTTATATCTTCCATTTCTCTCCTCATTGTGTTTCTGTTTTTCTTAGAATCTTTTAACATATTTATAATAGCCGTTTTAAAGTGCCTGTTTGTTAATTCCATGTTTGTCATTTGGCGGACTGTTTCTATTAACTGATTTATCTCTTGGTTATGAGGTCTATTTCCTTGCTTCTTCACATGACCAGTAATTTTTTAATTATATGCTGGACATTGTGATTTTGTGTCATTTAGTGCTGGATTTTGTGGTATTCCTTTAAAAAGTTTTGGATATTGCTTTGGCAGGTAAGCTACTTGCAGATCAGCTTGATCCTTTCAAGGCTTGTCTTTCAGTTTTTCATATGGGTCTATAGTAGCCCTTAATCCCACAGCTCACCCTGAACCTTCTGGTTTCTCTAATGAAATGACAAGTGTATTCAAGATTTCTCCACTCTGACTGATGTTAACTCAAATGATTCCCAGGTTCACATGAGCTCTGCGGATAGTTCAATTTACAGCTCCCTAGTAACTATCTTCTCTCAGCAGCTATTATTTGTCTGGCCATGTTGAATTTCCCCTTACCCACCAGGGACCAAAGACCACCAAAAACCTCTACGCAGACTTCTAGAGCTCATTCTCTGCACAGCTCCCTCCTCTCTGGTAATCTTCCTTGCAAATTCTAGTTGCCTCAGCCTCCCTCATCAGCTCTGTCTTCTCAACTCTTTGCAACTGCTAGGGTCTGTTTGGGTTTGCCCCCCCTGTGCTGAAGTCCAGAAATTGCTGGGACAAACACAGGGCTCATCTTGTTTAGTTTCCTTCTCTCAGAGAGTAGTTATTTAATGTATAAAAACAGCTGTTTCATCTATTTTGTCCAGTTTTCTAGTTGTTTGCAGTAGGAAGGTAAGTTCCACAAGCAATTGTGCTCTCATAGAAGGATGCATCAATTTAAAAATATTCCAGAATAAAAATACTATGCCAACAAAAATTTTGTGTTTTCTTACCATGGTATATTGGAATAGTAGAATGACACCAAATGGTATAGCAGCCACTAAGTCTGGAGAAAGTAGACCAACTTCCCAGAGTTGACTAGAGCCCACCTCTGCTCTTGCTAGTATTTCAGATCCGATGAGATTTTTCTGGGATTCCCATTCAATGTCTGGCTTAGCGGACTCCTCCTTACAGCCCACTGCTAAGGGCTGCGGCAACTCCAAATTAAGCATGTGGAAATTTCTGCAGATGGAGAAGGGGCTGCACACAAGGTGCTATCATAGGTCTTCTTGGTCTGAATATGCCCTATTGCTTTCCACTTTATGGCACCCATGCCAGTTTGGCATGGAACACTCTTAGAGGCTGCCTCCATTTAGAATTCCAGGCCCCAAACAAGTGAAAGTTCCTTTCTGCCCATAGCACTGAGCTATTTGAGAGTTTTCTGCCATCTAGTTTATTGTCCAACCCACCTTCTCTCCACAGGGGGAGGAGGCAGGGCAGGGCCCTGTTTGGAAACTCATCTATGATTCACTTACTTGCTCTACTACCTTTAGGATCCCCTCTACATGCTTTGGACTGAATTATGTACCCCCAAATTCGTTGCTGAAGCCCTATCCCCCAGGGCAGCTGTGTTTGGAATAAGAAAGTAACTAACCAATTACAAGTATGGAAATTCATATCGGTGACTTAAAAACTCCCAACAAGCAAAAGTCCAGGACCATATGGCTTCACAGGTGAATTATATTAAACATTTAGAGACTAGTTAACGCCTATCCTTCTGAAACTATTACCAAAAGTTGCAGAGGAACACTTCCGAACTCATTCTACAAGGCCACAATCACCCTGATACCAAGACCAGACAAAGATACCACAAAAAAAGAAAATTACACACCAATATCACCAATGAACATAGATGCAAAAATCCTAAACAAAATACTAGCAAACTGAATCCAACAGTATATTAAAAGGATCATACACCACGGACAGCTACATGTAAAAGAATGAAATTAGAACATTCTCTAACACCACGCACAAAAATAAAGATGGATAAAGAGCTAAGTGATACTATAGAACCAGATACTATAAAACTCCTAGAGGAAAACATAGGCAGGACACTCTTTGACATAAATCACAGCAATATGTTTTTAGATCTGTCTCCTAGAGTAATGAAAATAAGAACAAAAGTAAACAAATGGGACCTAATTAAACTGAAATTCTTTTGTACAACAAAGGAATCCATAAAGAAGATGAAAAGACAACCCTCAGAATGGGAGAAAATATTTGCAAATGATGCAACTGACAGGGATTAATCTCCAAAATAAAGAAATAGCTCATACAGCTCAATATCAAATAAAACAAACAACCCAATAAAAAAAATGGGCAGAAGATCTAAACAGACACTTCTCCAAAGAAGACATACAGATGGGCAACAGGCACATGAAAATGTGCTTAATATTGCTAATTATTAGAGAAATGCAAATCAAAACCACAATGAGTTATCACCTCACACCTGTCAGAATGGCCATCATCAAAAAGTCTACAAATAATAAATGCTGCAGAGGGTATGGAGAAAAAGGAACCCTCCTACACCACTGGTGAGAATGTAAATTGGTACAACCACTATGGAAAACAGTATGGAGGTTCCCTAAAAAACTAAAAACAGAGTTACCGTATGACCCTACAAGCCCACTTTGGGGCATATATCTGGAGAAAACCTTAACTCAAAAAGATACATGCACCCCAGTGTTCAGTGCAGCACTATTTACAACAGCCAAGACATGGAAGCAACATAAATGTCCAACAGAGGAATGGATAAAGATGTGGCATACACACACACAAAATGAATATTAGCCATAAAAAAGAATGAAATAATGTCATTTGCAGCAACATGAGTAGACCTAGAGATGATCATATTAAGTAAAGTAAGACAAAGACAAATATCATATGATATCACTTATATGTGGAATCTAAAAAAATGATACAAATGAACTTATTTACAAAACAGAAAGAGACTCACAGACATAGAAAACAAACTCATGGTTACCAAAGGGGAAAGGGGGGTCAGGGAGAGATATATTAGGAGGTTGGGATTAACATATACACAGTACTATATAGAAAATAGATAACCAACAAGGACCTACTGTATAGCACTGGGAACTGTACACAATATTTTATAATAAGGGAAAAGAATCTTAAAATGAATATATATTACTGAATCACTACTCTGTACACCTGAAACTAACATGATAGATATTCTAAATCAACTATACTTCAAAAAAAAAAAAAAAAAGAAAGAAAACCCAGGGGAAAAAAGTAAGTAACATAAGAGTGGAGTCCTGATCTGATAAAATTAGCATATTTATAAGGAGACACCCATATCCTTGTTCTCTCTGCCACATGAGGACACAAAGAGAAGGCAACCACCTGCAAGCCAGGAGGAAGGGCCTCACCAAGAACTCAATTAGCGGGCACCTTGAACTTGGACTTCCCAGTTCAGAAATATGAGAAATAAATTTCTGTTGTTTAGCCACCCGGTCTGTGGTATTTTGTTATAGCAACCCAAGCAGTCTAAGATACCACACCTAAGGAAAGTTTTGTTACTTCTTTGTTTCCTTTCTTTAGACTTGAAAACTGCCCTCCCATCATCTCCTGTATCCTTCATATTTAAAGGTTTTTAGTAAAAATAGTTTTCTCAGCTTTCTAGGCTTTTTCTTGACATTTAAAGGAGAGATTATGAAATTAAAAACAGAAACAAAGACAAAAACCTTCTCTATCTCAATCTCTTGCTGGCTCTTGAAACTGAAAACTAAATTCAAAACTGTCTTTACTGAAATTGATTTTAGGAACATAATTTTGGAAGCCAAAAGCCAAACTCTGACTACTGACCCTTTTTCTTTTTTAATTATATAATCTTAACCGTCCCAGAGGTAATGAAAGCTCTTGTTGAATAGGGGTAAGATTTAAAAAAAAAAAATACAAGGAAGTGCTGAAAACTATAGTGATGTATTTCAAAATATTATTTCACTACATAAATATAATACAAGATTTTCTAACCATGCATAAAAAAATAATAGAGAAGAACTAGGTAACACCAAACAATAGTTTTTTTTTTAAAAAGTAGTATTCTGTTCTAAGCTACTTCTCCTCTCTCTCTCTAGCCCACTGATACTGCTAGACCTTAGATTACAAAATATTTTTCTTCTTGGCAGAGTCTCTGGTATGGAGTTCTTATGGGCAGTACATGCTTGGCCTCCACACTGGTCTCAGGATTGCTGCCTGGGGTCCTGGTGTGCAGGGGCTCCTCTAGGTGAGTCTACTAATGGTGGTAGAAAGTCTATTCCCCTCAACAGTATTATTATTTTATGTGGTGTCTAGGTAGAGTAGCCTTTATAGTTTTCTCAGGTCCTATTTGTAGTGCCAGATGTTATATGCTTCTTGATATCCTCTTCAATTTCTTGAGAGAATTAGAACAATATCTTCCATGAGCAGTTTCGGGACGATCCATATGACATTCCATTGGGTCACCTGGAAATATCACCTTTTACTACAAGGTTAGCAAGTTTCCTACAATTCAATTCAAGCATCTTCCTACTCCTTTCCCTGAGTTTTTTTTTATATATCCACTATTTCCCTGAGAGATTCTAAGATTGCTTTTATCCTCTTCTTTGAGGAGAGATTTAATTCTTTTTTTTTTTTTTTTTTTTTTTGGTATGCGGGCCTCTCACTGCTGTGGCCTCTCCCATCGCGGAGCACAGGCTCCGGACGCGCAGGCCCAGCAGCTATGGCTCACGGGCCCAGCCGCTCCGTGGCATGTGGGATCTTCCCAGACCGGGGCACGAACCCGCGTCCCCTGCATCGGCAGGTGGACTCTCAACCACTGCGCCACCAGGGAAGCCCGAGATTTAATTCTTGATTCCTTTTTTTCTAGAGTCCGTGTACAACTTCCCCTCAGGGAACAACAGACTCTTTTGCAAATACACTTACTGTTTGTCCTGATATGTTAGAATTTTGGATGAGCATGCAAATTAGGTCTTTAACAAGTTGGTTAAAATGATGGAGAGGATTCATCGGCTCACATAACTGGAAACTGACATATAAGTTGGCTTCAGGGTTGGTTTGATCAGCTGCTCAATCGTTTCTTCAAGGATTCAGTTTCCTTTTATCTCCTGTCTCTTCCAGGTTCAGCTTTTTCTTAAGCCTGGTTCTACTTTGTGGTCACAAGACGGTTGTGTCAACTCCCATGGCAATGTGCTTCTCCATGCACATCTAAGGAAGATGAGGGGATCGTTTACAAGAGTGCTCTCAGAAGAGAGAGGACACTTTTTCTACAGAAACCACCAGAAAACCTCTCCTCTGATCTCCTCAGCCTGAGATCAGTCATCCTGGAACAAATAACTGTGACCAAGGAGGGGGATTAGGCTCATTAGCTGGGCTTCAGCCACTTGCTCCATGGCTAGTGTGAGATGCCCAGGGGAGGTGAAGATATCTAAATGAAAACTGGAGCAGTGACTAAGGAAAGGGAGTGTAATTTGGAGAGCTAACCACAATGTCTGTTCTAACTCCTCAGAAGAGAATAAATGTCTTGAAAGGGCAGAAAAACATGCTAAGTATTTACTTATGCCAGGCCTTGTGGCAGCAATATATGTATTTCTCACACTATTGGGGAGCATCTACCTAGCCTATTACCTCCTTTCTTTGAGAATTTCCTTGCCCTCAGGGACAGGCTCTGATAGCCTGCTTGTTGAACAAAGGTCATTGGAGTAGGGATAGACATTTGGTCTAGACCAGGCCAATTGTCTTTTTTTCTTTAGGAATTTTGAAATGAGATTCAAACTAGTCTCTGTGGTCTGTGGGAGCAAACATATAACATTGGAAGCTGTGGGGTAGCTGTTTTTTGTATGTACATAGAGAAACCAAGAAAGAGAGTTTGGGCCGAGAAAGGAGAATGAAATAGATTATGAGCAGGGAGAAGCAGAGTTAAGGTAGTTGTTTGACTCTAAAGAGGGAAAGACAAAGAAAAGCCTCCTTGGTTCTTGAGGACGTTCATTCATGGTTCAGTTACTCCTTAAGCCCATTCTCTGTGGAACAGGTTGTTAAATGGAGCCCAAAGACTAATATAATAGATTCCAAAGAATAATTCCACCCCCACCCCACCCAATGATCCAGATACTGAAGTGAAGTGCTATGCATAATGCTAAGGGATAACAAGATGGTTCTGCCAGCTTGATCAGGTACCACAGCTGGTACAAGGATGAAAAGTTTGCAGAGTAGAGAGATTTCTTTGTGTGAGCTTTGTATTCTCTTCTCCATCCTCACAGACATAGAAAGATACTTTATTTTCACCTTAGGCCAATAAGCGAAGACAATGGGGAGATTTTGATATTTTTATCCTGGAGATTGAGGGAGACAGACAGTGGTGCTTAACTTAAGCCTGAGAAGTTAAAGTCAAGAGCTGTAAAGAGACTCCACTGTGATGGTATGCATTTCCACTCCAAATGGCTCGTGGGGACAAAATGAGACCTCTTACAAAAGTGAGCTGACCTGGGTCATCTTTAAAAGGTATCTTCCAGAAGGACAGCCTCAGTGGGTTATGATACAGGAAGAAATGGTGAGTTCCTGGATGCTCAAAACAGAACCACCCAGAGGAGAGCATTGCCAGCCATGGTCCCTTTCCTCTAGTCGCTCTTTTCCCAGGCTGACTTGGGAGAGGCCAGAAATGTGGCTTACACTGTGGGAGAGGAGACAGAGGATGAGTTGCTTCCAAAGCTAACTTTCTCCCCTCCCTGCCTGGACCTCCATTCTGGGAATGGGGAGAACTTGACACTGAATAAGATTTCAGATAATTTATTTCTTTACTGAACTGGACTTCATCTTTGCAATTATTAGACTAGACTGGAGATTTTAATGCCAAAACATAATCTAAGAGTGAGTATAAAAGCTACGGACCTACTGCAGTTTGATCTTTAACAGTGAGAAATAATACACTTACTTTCTCTTTACATTTTGTTACTGATGGAGGTGTCATAAGTATCATTTAAATGATGCTGCCAGGTAGACATGATTATCTCAGTAGGAATTCTTTTCTCCACTCTGTGACTGAGGAAACTGAGGCTCAAAGAGCCTCATGGGATGGGAGTGACTCATGAAACGGACTTTACAGGATGAATAGGTTTTCAGTAAGCTGAGTGGAGAGGAAGGGCACTGTAGGAGAGAAAAGAATGAAGAAGCTGAGGCTGGATAGGGTGTGTCCCAGGAACTGTGGGAATCCAGTTTGGGTACAATATAAGTTCTGGGCAGGGGCAATGTAAGATAAGTCTGGAAACATAATAGAGCAGCAGTTCTTTAACCCCACTTTCCCCCCATCCCTCCTCTACAACTGCCTCCTTCTCATTCTCCAAAGAAAAATGAAAATATCCCTTCCATTTGATCTATGTGAGAATGCACAATTTGGAAAGTAGGGATTATGTGCTAGAATCCCATAAGGTATAGGGAAAAATTTCAAGAGCTTCTGAGATAGGTAGACCTAGTTTCGAATCCATTACGACTGTAAGAACACACTTTCTCTGAAACTATTTTCTAGTCTGTAAAGCACGGAAATTACCCTAGAGGACTACTGTGAGGGATAAATAAAATACGGTAAGATGAAAACGAGGCAGAGACATAAAATAACTGCGTGATCTTAAGTAAATCATAGACGTTGTAGGTCTCAGTCCCTCTGTTTGCCCATCCCATTGTGTTGTCAATAACACTTCACGTCAGTGTTTGAAGTACCTAACAGTCAAGATTGTTTTTTTTAGGCAAAGCAAGGTATTCATTTCTTGTAAATGTCAAGTCTAACTTTTTCTGTGTCCAAAATTAAACTTTTTGTTTTAGTTACATAAGAAAGATCCTTTTGGGGATGGGAATAAGGACATTTAAACTGAAAGTTATATATATTGGGCCTGAAAAATTTTTAATGGCCTTATTTAAAATGAATGGAAAGGTACTTAAGGAAGGTAGCAGTTGTAAGCTTTCTTTTCTTAGGAAATCAATACTCATAAAATTCAAGGTTGGAATTGAGAATTAAAACCCACAGTGAGTTTATTTTAAAACATGCAGTCTGTCATCTTTATTTTCCCTTTGGATAACATAGTGTTTATACCCTGAGGTCTATTTATGTTACTGCAACTCTTTCCTTGACTTTGAAGTGAACTTCGTTTGGTGCTAGAATCAGAACCTTAGGGCTTAGAGATCATGTAGTCCAACCCCCTCATTTAAAAAGAGTAAATTGAGGTCAGAGAGGAAAGTGAATTGCCCAGACACCTCCTCCATTTCCTCTGAGTTGAGTTGTAAAATGGAACCTCCTGTTGTTCTTAACCACAAGGCCCAGCTCTGAATGGGCAGGAGTCGTCTTCCCCCTGCTCATCCCTCACCTCAGGCCTTGATCTCCCATAAACCTAGACAGTGCCTGGCGCTTAGCAGGCACTCTGTCTACAGTTCTTAAAAAGAGGAATTGTATTTAACTATGAACAGAGCATTTCGTCTCAACCGAGCCTGATCAGAAACTCACTGGCATTCTTGGTGTGACTTAGGAGAATCACTAATTACTGGTTAAAACAAACAAAAATCCCTCCTGCTCTTCTCCCAAATGCATGCTTCGTGGAGTTGCCTGTGTGACAATCAGTTCCCGAGCCAATCAATGCCTGTAATTGAAAGCCCCCTGCTCTTGAAACTTCTCATCTGCAGGTTCATTTAATACCACCATCTCCTCTGTCCAGGGCATCTTAAAGCATCCAGTACCTCTCATCCAACTGGCAAGCACACAGACTTGTTATCACAGCTCATTGTCAGGTCCGAGACCTGCCCACTTCTTTGGGCTGTCCCTTCAGGGTTCCAGAAAACAGATTTCATTTATGCTTGTATTTTAAATCTGGCTGTCCCAAACAAAGCTTCAGTATTTACAAGAAGTCTGTTTAGCTCTTTTGGTGTGATTCAGATACAAACAGAGACTGATTTTATTTACATAGTTATCTTTAAGGTTATGTGGCTTGTAGAATGAGTCATAGACAACGAAAACATAAAGTCAGTAGAACAAACCAATTTAGAGGGTTTGTAATTGTGCAGGTTTTGTCTGAAGAGGAGATAGCTAAATCTGCGCTAGCAGTAGGCTTCCTGTATGCTCTGTGTAGGAGAGACCCGCTGTTCCTCTCTTTACTAGGGTGGGCCCACTAGTCATCAGGCTTGAAAGGCAGCAATAGGCACTTTTACCTGGAGTTCCTATAATGAGAGAAAGATACCTCCCTGGAGTCCCTTTTCATTTTCCCCCAAGGCCAGTTCTGCCCCTTGCGCCACCTCATTCACAGATGATCTAGAGCGGTGTGTCCCTAACTGAGCCCAGGTGCCCAGGAGCCCCCAAGAGAGAATGTTGTCGAGGAAAGCACAGTGCCATCTGTTGGACATCACGCCCACTACTATTATTAGTTGTTCAGACCAAACTACTTAATAAATGGAACTCTTAGGTATTTCTTTTGCCTTCGGGGCCCAGTGAAAAATTTACTGAGATTTCAGGGAATCACGAACCAAGAAAGTTTGGGAACCTCTGAACAAAGGTTAAGAGATGTCAGGAAGATCACAACTGACAAAGGAGCTAGGAAAAAAAATCCCAAGCCTTCCACCTTTCTATTTATTGCTTACAGACTCCCCCATTTTGTTTTCAGCTATGTAAACAAAGGCAGATGTTTGTGGTCAGGAGCCAGGCTCCACCTTCAATGCCTGTTATCAATTTACTGCTACTTTACTGGTTATGAACCCTTTCTATGTATATCTCAGTATCTATATTTATAGGTAGATGATATTTATCTGTATGTGTGCATATATAGAGATTTTTTTTTCCTAGAGACCTCTCCTTAAAAGTTATCTTTAAAATTTAAAGACATGGGTTTCATGTTACAGAGTGTTCTAGAGTTGAAGCTGTGGAGTTCTCAAACCCTAATTGACAGCCATCCCTGGGAGAGGTATTGATATAGAATCAATCTCATCCTAGGTGACTGCCAACTTTACAAGCTCTTTGATGACTTATTAGTCCATTTATAAAGCAAAAAAAATTGCAGCTGTTACTGAAGTTTTGTGTTTATAAAATATTCTAAGATGCTCAGATAAAAGGTGTGACTGACAGGAAATGCCAAGTATGAAATAAACAGTCCCATGGGTTCACATCTGATCCCATTCAATGTGATGGAAACTTGTTAATTGAAAACTCCCTTGATAAGAGTTCTGTTCTCATCAGCCACGCCTTTTCTCTGAAATTTGTTCCTTTTTTCTTCTTTTACCATGCCTTGAAATTGGCTGTTATTTATAACCTGCAAGGGAGTCATTGAGCAGTTACTTAAGGGAGACCTGCACAAATATACTTTCCTCTTTACCAGGTAAAGGTCATGTGAGTGTGTGTTTACATGTGCTTATCCCCTCCCTTTTGGTATTTGTCCATCAAGGAAATAGATGTTAGGAAAATGGCTGGTTGTTTAATCTCACCACTACCAACAAAAACAGTTCTATTTCAGTCTGCAATGCTCCCTTATTTTGGAATGTTTTCTAGGTAGTATATGGTAATTCAAAGAGATCAAAGTAAATCTCTCTACCTAATTCACGCAAGCCTTCATAATAATGTGCTTTCATAGCATGCCCATGCCTAGGTGACAGTCACCCACTAAGCCTTTATTTCAGGTAACTTTGAATTGGAGAGAGGATCTTACACATCATGTTTTTCATAAACAGCGCTTTTCCTGATGAAGAAAATAAAATGATCCTCAATCCTAGCAAACAGATAAAAACTACTGAAATGTTGGCATGCTTCAGTCTAGGCTTTGTCTATGCATATTGTTGTTTATACATTTTTTGTTTTGTTCATCGCCTTTTGTCACAGGTTCTTTTGGTAACTTTAATTACCATTCACTCCAATTCAGTCAACACTTAATAATTAACACTTTTCTTTTTTGCACAAACTGTTTAAAAGGCCAATTTAAGATATTTTAGATATAAGTAAATTGAAATTGTGAGAGTGTAGCTTTAAAATATTTTTGAAATTTCCATCTGATATGTTAGATAACTTTATGATTATTGACTCATTCGGTAATTAATTCTAAAGCTCATACCACCAGCTGTTCATATTGCTAAACCTTAAGATGGATTTTGGGCCAAAAAAATTTTGATCAGCTGTTTGAGTTAGAATAATTAGAATTGATGTGTTTTTCCATTGGATAACTGTGCTCTTACCAAGCAAGCTCTTGAAATCTCACTCAATTCACGAAGCCTTACTGGTTTCATCTGGGAAAGGTAGTCATTTTCCCCATTCTCAACCACTTAAAAATATTATAAGTCCCCTGATTTATCAAATCACAACATGCATTCATGCATAGCATTAATAAATATTAGTTCAGGGCTAGTCCTAGATGAAATTCATGAAGTTAGACTGTCTTCTGCTCAAAACTGTTTCTGTTTTGAGTCTTCCTTTCCTGTACCCAGGTGACTGAAATCTAATATTGCTGCTTGTAGCCTGGGGAATGTCTCTCATGCCCCACTCAGCTCTCCTTTCCAGGCAAGGCTTGTGCCTTGGACCTCTTCTGAACGTGATTCCTGGCACTCACAGTCACCAGCCAGTGGTGGGTCTCCTGCTGGCTGAGGGTCCTGTCAGATGACTGCATCGCTAATCTTATTGCATTTTGCTAAAATGCAAATCATTGATAAATGCTTCACGAGAAGTTGGCAGGCTAAGATGACACAGAAGGACCCTGAGCTCACCTCCTCTCACCAACACACCAAAATCCCAACTATATGGAGAACAACCATCAGTGAAAAAGACAATATCTTTTACAACTAAAGACATAAAGAAGGAACCTCAATGAGATGAGTAGGAGGGGCAGACCCGCGATATAATCAAATCCCATTACCCCTCCCCCATAGTGGGCAACCCACAAACTGGCGAGTAATTATATTGCAGAGTTTCTCCCACAGGAGTGAGAGTTCTGAGCCTCATGTCAGACTCCTCAACCTGGGAGTTCGGCACAAGAGCATCTGGCTTTGAAGGCCAGGGGGGCTTGATTGCAAGAGCCCCACAAGACTGAGGGAAATAGAGACTTCACTCTTAAAGGAAGCACACAAAATCTCACATGCACCCAGACCCAGGGCCAAAGCAGTAATTTGACAGGCGCCTGGGCCAGACCTACCTGCTGATCTTGGAGAGTCTCCTGGAGAGGCGGGGGTGACACGTGGCTGCGGCGAGCCAGGGACATAAACACTGGACAGTCAGCTGCTTGAACGCTCCTGGTGGCTCTTTAGTGCCAAGACCTAGCACCATTCAACAGCCTGCAGGCGCCAGTGCTGAGACAGCTCAGGCCAAACAACTAACTGGGCGGAGACACAGCCTCACCATCAGCAGACAGGCTTCCTAATTACTAAGAGCCACAGCTGTCTCTGGACATGCCTCTAGACACATCCCAGCCCACCAGAGGGCCAAGACCCAGCTCCACCCACCAAGGGGCAGACACCAGAAGCAAGATCCTGCAATGCAGGATAGACCCACCCCTGGGACCAGCGGGGCCCTGACCCTGCTCACTAGCAGGCCAATGCAAGCTTTACCCTGGACCCTGTATACAACTGTATCAGGAACCATGTCCCTGCCCCCTCAACAATCTGAACCAAGCTCTGGGATCCCTGGGCCCTGCAGTTGGACTCCAGGAACCATCTCTGGCTGCAAGTAGTCTGTCACCAACCCCAGAATCTGGCTTCACCTGCCAGTGGTGGGGAGCAACAGCCCCGGAGTCTTTGGGACCCTGACTCTACCCACCAGTGAGCCAGCACTAGCCCGGGGCCCCCTAGGGTTCTACAGGCCCACCTCATGACCAGACCCTGCTACAGCAGACAGCAGCATCCACACAGGCAGGGCCTGGCAATCAACCAGACTAGGAACCAACAAAGCCTACCAGACCACCCACGTAGTCAGTCCACCGCAACAGAAGGACCCATGCAGCTCTCTTAGGAGGAATCCCTAGAGCATATATCTTGGGTGATAAGAGGGGAGTGCACTGCTGGGATGCACAGGACGTCTCCTACAAAGGGCCACTTCTCCAAGGTCAAGAAGCGTAAGTAACCTACCACATACATAAAAATACAAATAGCATCTTAGACAAAATGAGGCAGCAGAGGAACATGTTTCAGACAAAGGAACAAGATAAAACTGCAGAAGAACTAAGTGAAGTGGAGATGGGCAATCTACCCAAGAAAGAGTTCACGGCAATGATTGTAAAGATGATCCAAGAACTCGGGAGGAGAATGAATGCTTCATGAGTGTTGCCTCCTGAATTAGTCTCCATTTAATTCATAGAAGCCTTTCAGAACCTTAATCCCTAAAACAGATTGTTTGGGGTATAAACTCTAGGCAATAAGGAAGGAAGTGTTAAGTATTTCAAAGGGGAATGGGGGACAGAAAGCTACATTCATGTGATACTGGATTTCCAATATGGCTGTTTGGGGTCCAATTCTTAGAGGATGACCTTGACATGAGAATCTGTGGCAAGAGATTTGTTATGGCAGAACTCACAGGAGAAGCCAGTAGAGGTGTAGCAGAAGCTAGACAGGTAGGGGAAAGAAGCTAAGGAAGGGAGCAGGTTTAGGTCAAGTCACAGCCTTAGTCTAACCCTATAGGTAGTTGTGCAGAGAGTTTGTCTTGTCTTGAGGGAAAAGAGCTGGGCTTTCACCCTTCCACACCAGTCAGTCAGTGGCCACAGGCTGCCCTGTGGCAGATATAAGCTCCCTGGCATTTCCTGCTCCATGCAGGTACAGCCAAAGGGGCTCCAGTAACCAAAGGAGAGTCCTCTGAAAATTGCAGCTGTGAGCTGGCAAAAGTACAACATATAGAAGCCAACAGGGCTCCATAAGATGATCCAAGGACATGTGGGTGGAGCACCATCTGTATCCACTGCAATGACATAAACTTGAGAGGGCGCATGGTGGGTGACCGATGTCTATGCAGCCAGGCCTTGGGCAGGCTCGTAGCCTTCTTCCCAGGGGTAATCACAAACCACAACAAGATATGGAATAATACAAGCACCCTAGAAGTATTCCTTGTGCCTCCTCCCAGTCAATAGATGCTTTAAGAAGATAACTTGTTCCTTGATTATAGTTTTGTTTGCTTTTTAGCCTTATATAAATGAATTGTACAGTATGTATTCTTGTGTGTCAGACTTTTGTATTCAACTTACTGTGAGATTCATCCACGTCGTAGCATCTAACGGCAGTTCATTCTTTTTCATTGCTCTGGAGTATTCCATTCATTATACGGCTGTTTCACAATTTATTTTGGTGCTGATGGGCAATTGGATTATTTCCAGTTTGGGGCTATTATAAGCAATGCTATTACAAATTTCTTGTAAGTGTATTTTGAGGCCCAAACATCAGCATTTCTGGGAGGTATGTTGGATAGATACCTGAGAGTAGAGTTGATTGCACAGACTATGCATATATTATGCTTTTGTAGATAGTGCCATATATATAGTTTCCCAAAGTGATTATGTCATTTTAGCTCGCACCAGCTGTGTATGAGAATGTCAGTTGCTCTACCTCCTGAAAAATACTTGGTAGTCTCAGTCTGTAATTTTTAGCCATTCTGGATGTATTGGTTGCTTTTTAAATGGTCATTAAATTGAAAATTCACAATTAAAAATTTTGCAGAAACTTTCCTTGAATCTAGTAACCGCATTTTGAGAAATGCTGATATTGGTGAATAACTACTCTTCCCACACATAAAATAAATGCTAAATATTACTATTTATTTATTCAACTGATAAACTTGTTTTTAAAATTTTTAAGTCATCTGTATCTGAATCAACAAGATTTGTCTTATATTGTCCATTCCTAAATCTGTTTGAATTTGCTCTATATAGAGCAAATTTAATGCTATCAACTGAACCCACATCTTTTACAAAAAATATTTTATGTTGGCTAGTCTTCAGCCTAGAATTTTCTAGCTCCAATTTAAGATAGAGGCACCTGGTAGAAGTATGTGGAGATATTTTGACATCTGTGTGAATGTAAAGAATTAGAAATGAGTTATTTTAGTGTCAAATGGGGGAAAAGAAACACATTTTCAGTGAAGATGTATAAGACTATAAAAAAAGTTATATTTTTCTGTAGGCTGAAACCTGATAGTGAGCAGGAGGGAGGTGGCTGTTTGATTCTGGACTATAATTTGAGAAGGCTTTGAGCAGTGCCCTTCCTCAAATATCAGTGTCACTATGTATCATTTTACTAGTATGACTTTATCTTTTTAAATGTTTAGAACTTCTACAGTAGCCAATTAATTGCTTTTAATTTA
Organism: Mesoplodon mirus; assembly: GCF_964341445.2. Lineage (NCBI taxonomy): Eukaryota > Metazoa > Chordata > Mammalia > Artiodactyla > Ziphiidae > Mesoplodon > Mesoplodon mirus. The sequence goes on from NC_138984.1 coordinate 95,877,428, forward strand.
AGTAATCATGCTATAGAATCAGAGGCCATTGTAGGTGGTGCCCCTAACCCCCACATTGTTCAACCATATGATCTGTATGTTAGCTTTTCTCCTTACAACTGAAAAAAAAATCTTGAAAAATAAAAAGATAATGCTTTTTATTAAGCGCTGCCTCAAAAAATTGTATATAATTCTATAAAGCATCTTACCTCAGTCCTTATCAGCCAATACTTTCCTTATCAGAGATTTGTAGAATCAGCCAGAGTAAATCATTGGGAAATTGGTGGTTGAAAGAGAGAGAACCAAGGATAACAGTGGAGAATTGTTTGAAGAGAAAAGAGCGCTGCTCATAAACCACACAAAAAAGAATAATTAAAAGAATAATTTCCTCACTATTTTACCAAAGTCTGGTCCTACTCATTTTAGGATGAGTGCAAACCATATGGCTTCTATCTGTAGGATGCTGTGAGAAGATCAGTGGTCTGGTAAGGTCTATTGATTTCCAATACCTAATTCACAGAACCACAAAGTGATTAAACAGGAAAAGCATCTTGGGCATCTTGTAGTCACGTTCTCTCTCCCAAATGGAAGAACTGGGGCTCAGAAAAAGGTCAAGAACAACCTCACTATCACACAAAAAATTTTCATCTCTTTCTCCTCACCAGTTTCTCTAGGTTTTTTTTCCACTAACAAAACAGTCAGAATTCTCTCTTCCATATAAGCCTTTCTGTTTCTCAATTTCTGTGCCCTTGTTCACGCAGTCTGCCCACTTACAGACGACTGGGCTCACAATGGGGATTGCCAAGGTCACTTTCTAGTGGGGAGACTTATGTAAACAGAGGACAATTACTCTAGTGTACAATCAATATATTCATGAAAAGTATGAACCTAGCTCTAGCTCCCCGCCTGTGCCTTTTGGAATTGCAGGAATTCTATTGAAATACATAGAAATACATAGAAATGATTATCTATCTATTATAATAGATAATAAATCCATTGTACACCCTAAGTAAAAAAGATGAACTCACAGACCAGCAATTTTGAGGGATTTTTTTTGATGGTAAAGAGCAGGTAGGATGACCTTGCTGGAGACATCGGAAAAGAGAGAGCTGTAGTGTAAGGGCTGTTGCTGGAGAAGGCAGGCTCAACATTGTCTTAGCATTTCCTGAAGAAGCTCAGAGAACCACTGTGCTCAGACTGAACAAATCAAAGAGAGGGAGGGACCCCTAGGAGCAGGGAGGGCAATTGATTAAAGACCTCATTTGGACAGCCTGGGACAGCTGGCCTGCTCCTCACTCCCATCCTCCACCCTCTGTACAAAAGCAGCAGCAGTATTTGCCCCAGGATGAAGCCTGGAAGACTGTTTCATATACCAAGTGAGTTACCTCCCTAGGGGAGTCCCTTGTATGAAGGATGGGGTTAAAGATGAAGGGAAGCAGAGCCTGAGCTAACTTGGAACTTCCAAATCCACAGCAAAGAAGGAGAAGGAAGGAGAACCACTGATTCCTTTCATCCACAGGACAAATTTGGGGGTGGTGCACTCTGAAATGGGAGTTCTGACACAAGATACTCCCAGAGTGGGCAGTGGGCCAGATAACATACAACAACCAGCAGGGCTGGGGAGCCCCCAGACCCTAAATAAAAGTTATTTGTATACCTTGCAAATTTTCCCAGCCTGACCCTCCTCCCAAACATCTAAGGCATCTTCTATATTCAGAATTTAACATAAAACAATAAAAGAGGTTCTCATTTGATCTGATGAAATACACTCTAACAATCCTGTTTGATAAAGATGCTCAACTATAAATATAAATAGCAACCCCAAAGTACAAACTAACTGAAGAAACTTAACCATAAGAGTGAGTCATTCAAAATGTTGAAAGGATCCAAAAAGTTTCTGAGTAGCATGAATAGAAAAACACTACCCACATTTAGACACACTCTAATGTAACCTTAGGATGCCAAACATACACATAATATCCTAAGAGTTTCTCAAGAGAAAAAATCAGACAGCCTATGAGAGAGTTCTCTCCCGATTAAAATCAGTAACACTGGATACAAGTCGACAATGGAGAAATAATATCAGAGTTCTGAAAGAAAAAAAAAAATTAAACTGGAGTTCCTTACCCAGACAAACTCACTCATGTGGGAGGGCAAAATAAACATTTGCATTTTTAGATATGCAAAGACTTAGAAAGTTTACTACCTATGAATCATTTCTAAAAGATTTACCGAAGAACACAGTTCAGCAAACGGAATGAATCCAAAATGAAGTGGGATATAAGAACAATGGTGGCGAAATAAAGCAGTAAAATGAAATAACATGTCATAATACAATGCGAAGGGGAAAATCCCTGAGATTAAGATAAAAGATTGTTTCACCATGTCAGGTGAGTAAAGTCTGGGGAAAGGGACATGGTGTCTTGTTTGGGGGCAGATACAGACAATGAATATTATTCATCTATGACACTAATTATTAGTATAATTAGTTTTTAATAGGGCAGAAAACAATGTCTGAACAAAACCTCTGAAAGCCCAGAGGATTCTGAGAAGATATATCAGAGAAGGGGGCATCTGAACTCAGTCCTAAAGGAAGAGATATTTGTCAAGTAACAAAGGTGGGGTAAAAGGACATTCTGAGCAAGTGTCCTCATGTACAAAGGGTGCAGTGTTGTGCAAGGGATTGGGTTATTCAAGATAGAAGAAGAAGTTCAGTGGTGCTGGAGGGTGTGTGGCCTGAGATGTGCTTGGAAAATAAGATTTTTAAAATTTCTTTCTTCTTTAAAGGGCCAGGTGATGATCTAAGCTGACTTCCTTATCATAATTTCTTAACTAACTACTCCTAATCATCCATTTTGCTCCATGACTCATCATTTGCACTGGAAAATAAGGCTTAGCACACGACAACCTGCTGAAATGTCATTCTGTCTGAATTAAGAATGATTTCTTTGCCTTCAAGATCATTGTGCATATCTTACACAAGCAGTGTGATGAGTCATATACTTTTAAAACTAGGTGGCTAGGGAATCATAAAAAAAGGTTTATAATATTTTAAACTCTCAAGAAACACATACCATGGGACAGTACTGATGATCCCCATAACAGGTTGCTGTGAAATAAATGTGATCAATAGGCAACTCTGACTTACAGACCAGACCAGAGTCACTACAGACCAACATGACCAAGAAACTATGGCAAACACCCTGAGAAATTCAATACAGGTTTCATGTTCTTACAAAGAGGTTTGCTTTTACTGGAAATGACTCATCTTAATCAGTAAATTATTCTAGTTTTTAATGTTCCATTATTTAAGATTATTTGTGGATATGAATAAGCCTAAGTTGCACATAGAAACTTGGGCAAACACTGAAGAATGGATCACATTCCTTTTTAAAGTCTACTTAGAACCAGAAGATTGCTAATTGCAACAACATGAAGCTGAAAGTTGCAGTCATCTCATAAAGAACCTATTTTTGCTTAAATGGAAGTTGGAACAAAAAGAACATATATAAAATACTAAATATGTAAATGCATTTTAAGTGCATTGTAAGTGTGCAGGTGAGCAGAAAAAGTAGTTAAAGAAGAGCTTTTGTCAAGTTTTATAATGATGATAAAAAAGGCAAAATGATGAGTGTTAAAAGTGCCAGTTTAAACTAATCATTTCTTGAGGTATAAGTCAGAAGAAAAGGGGTTTTTGGCAAAGCAGATCTTTTTCTGACATTGAGAGTACAGAAAATAATTGGCTTCCTTCTAGAGATGTTCTAATCAAATATATTTCTTGAAAAATTAAAAATACACTCAATATGAATATAGTATTCATTCATATAATACCATAGCCTCACTGACATCTATATTGTATAAAACTTACAAATCACATGCATACTTCATTTAAAATCATACCCCGTTTTCTTTAAAAAAGATTTTGAGAAGCTTGTCAAATCAATTACTATGAGCACCAGCTTTCTGTTTCTGGGGATTGATGAATCAATTTGTGCCTTATGTAGACATTTGCCTCTGGTCTTCCCTGTATCTTGCCTTTTAAGCAATCTCCTAAATATCCAAGAGATTGGATTTCTGTGGGAAGGGACTAATATTAGACAATCCAAGGTTGTCTAATATTAATTAATTAAAATAACATATGTACCATTACACTCTGAGAATATTTCATACTTGATATGACTCAGTGGTACACAGGTTTACCCCACTACCTGAAAGATCGCTTTTATACCACTCTGCTTTTCTTCAAGACCGACATTAGTATCATACATGTTTTCGATAACCAAAAGAAATCCAAAGAGGATTTTCCCTTCTACGAAAACAGGGGAAAACCGAAATCAGAGTTCAACGTTTGTTTTGCAGAGTACCATCACAGCAGCAGCGCGCACCCTGAGCAGAGAGAATGACACCAAGCTCCTTCCCCAGGAACTACACTCAGCATCTCAGCATCAAGCCTCCATAGCTTTGAACTGTGTTTGAGCATCTGTGTTTTATCTCGATTTATTTTGTGCATCCCTTAGCAAAATGTGTCCTAAGATATCACAAAAGCCTAAGAGAGCTCATAGGGGTGTTACGCTTAGCATAAAAATGGATGTAATTAAGCACGTCAATCGTAGTGCATGAAATAAAATTTTTTATGCATTATTCGGTATGATTTAATAGGCTATTTTGGGTGTCTGGGAATGCTCAAAAATGTTCTTATATAAATTGATGGTAATTGCTTCTTTACTTTAGATCATTTCTGCTTATGAAGACTTTCATAGGAACACTCTACTTTCCAATAGTGGGGGAAACAAGTATACATTTCAAATTGGATTACTCTGAGAATCTTTGCAGGTACAAATGAGTTGAGCAGAAGATGTTATTAAAACATTTCCCAGAACAACCAAACATTAAATGAAAAATCTTATCTGCTTTTCTATATCATCACAGAAGTTAGGTGGGAAAAAAAACTTCTATTTTTGTCACAAATTGTAATTGGAAAAGACTGTGGTCCTAAAGATTTTCTGTCCACTCTGAGATGGGATTCTTGTATAAAGATTTGCTGTCCACTCTGAGATGGGATTCTTCTAGAATTAAGATAAACCTGAAGCATCTCAATCACAACCTTACACACAGGGTGGCCCTTCCTGGAATTTCTCTGGGGAACTCATATTTTCTGTTTGTGCCCCAGGGTTTTAAGAAACTATTTGAGACAGTACAAGCATGAAGGAGTGAGGGGGAGACAGACCAAAGCACCAACAGAAGGTCAGCGTTGGGTTGGAAGAAGCCCCTAATCTGAGAACAATGAATCCGAATTCTCACTGGTCCCCAGGGGTCAGAATTAGGGTGGTGGCAGCAGCTTGCTGGGATCTACCTGGTAATCTTCCACTAGCTATGCCTGAGTTCCCTTTAAAAGGTTACCCATGTTTTAAAGTAAAGTGCTTCATTGTAATAGGAGTGTAGTCTTTTCCTGTCTTCTTCAATCATTTAAAATAGTCTCTCAATAAGGTAGTACACAAAATGCTTTTCCTGATATCTGTAATATGGATGAAAGGGATTAGGAGTCTACCAAAATTTTGATGACTATCAAATTGTGTCTGACATCAATTATATAACATCACAAGTCACCGATCTTAGGTGACTCACCAAACCCTGTTTCGAAAAATTCTTTATCTAAAACCTTGGGGGTAATGGAGGTTGATTGCTCCCTATCTGGCATTTGATGACAGATATTAAAGAACTAAACTACAGTTGGGCTATTAGCTGGAGAGTTATTTGTTGCCTATTTTGTTTTCTTCAAAATGTGTTGTCTATTCAAGTTTCTTTTTTGAAAAACATCTAAAAAAGTAAGACTGGGAAGGACTTGGAAAGAACTAGTTCCTTCAAGTCTTATCTCATTGACAAGTATTACCATAACCTACTTCATACTTAGCCTGATCACATTTTGTAGTACTTAATACCATTTATATTTTGAACCTTTCTTCTGAGTAAAAGACCTGAGGTTCCTTAAAGTTTAAGGAGCTTCATTTACTGCCCTGTTAATTCCCTCTCTTTCTCTCACCTTCTTTTCATGCTGTTTTAATTATGTAACAGTAAAAGTAAGGCTATATTTCATTTGTCATCCATGGCTTAGAGAAGCAATAACGCTACCAAGAAAATAATAGCTGCTTTTCAAGGAAATTCCAAGAAAACAAAGATTCTCCTGATTTTTTCCAATTATTATTGTAGCGCCTATGCATTATATTGCATATATCAGCAAGTATATTGAAAGGCCCTTTGTGTACCTACAGTCTTTCCTGTAATATTGTTGTTATAGGTAAATATAAGAGTGTTATGTAATTTTTTTGCATTTAATAGGTGAGGTAAATTCAATATTTTTATGAAAATAATGATCTCATCCAAAGAAGACTGTCCTTAATTAAAAGATAAAACATGTTTTTTAAAAAACTATTCTATTCCAATCTCTCTAATTTAAGGGAGAGTGAAAACAATCTTATGTGTGAAAATTAAGAACTTTTACAGAAAGTATTACTTAAAAAATTCTCTTTCTTATTCTGGAAGCTACTTTTTTATTATAAACTGAATACCTGCCTGTTGTATAAAATAGAAAAATGTAAAGAGTGAAGATGTCACATATAATCTTACCTCCCAGAGATAATCCCTAGCAACAACTCAAAACAGATTCTTCCAAACATTTTCCTCACATCACGTACAAAAATATAAATGTCGACCAGAGCGCTTACGTGTATCCTCCCTGCAGCTTTGGTTTCTTCACAGTGTGGTGGCTGGTGTCTAGGTGGAAGCATTCCCAGATGGAGGCACAAGACAGTAAGTTCTGCAAGAGAACTAAGCAGAATTAGTACAGCCTTTTATGATCTCTACTGTGCAGTCATGTATCATCATGTCCTCTGTATTCTATTGGTTACAGACTCCAGACTGTAAGAAATAATGTTTTTTGTTTATAAGACACCCAGTCTCTGGTATTTTGTTATAGCAGCCTGAATGGACTAAGGCAAGTGACAATTTTAAAAATGACTGTTGGTACTCATCAGACAAAAACTTTAAAACAGTTATAAGTACTATGTATTTATGGAATTTGCAGCCAATTAAGATAGCAAGAAATACCAATAGCTTCAGATGGCATCTCTGTATATCACAGAGTACAACAACTGTTGTTTATATGAATGCTAAAAAGTAAGGAAAAAGGACAACTTATGTTTGATATATACTCCTTTAAAAGGCATGAAAATAGGGAATATATTTTTAAGTGTCCCTTAAAATATTCAAATAAAAGCAAGGTGTAGTGCTTAAAAGCATGAGCTATAGACCAGGGAAAATTCAAGTATATTGCAACACCTTGTTTCCTGACAATATGACAGATGAAGCCTAAGTGGAGTTATTTGGAAGCTACTAGATCCCCAACATCTTGCTTGTTCTGTTTATATTAAGATAGGATACAAAAGGATCTGCTGTCTAGGAGGGGAGCCAAAGGAACACAAAGGAAATTTGTAGAGAATAACATAAAACTACATATAATTAAATACCAGGAGGGGAAAAAAGGGAGTGATTCCTCTTGTCTGGAGAATTTGAGGATGGCTTTTTAAGGAGGTGGAGTTAGAGTATGAATCAATTTGGATAAAAGGAGAGCCTCCCAGGAAGGCAGAGGAGGCCACAGAAAGGCTGGCTGAGGGGTAAAGTGTAGCCAAATGGGGGTCTTGAGGAGCTGTGGAAAATAGGGTCAGACATATTATAGAGTAAAATTAGGAAGGCCTAATGGCCTATTGTCCTAGAGGTTTTACCTTCTCTACTCATAGTATCACTTTTCTTGAAGAGAAACTGTAATTATCACTTATTCTAGACAGCTTTTTAAATCTTTAATGATAGCACCCATTATATTAAGAAAAAGAAAAGCTGCCTTCTTTCAAGTCAGCTTGGTGACATAACATCGAACTCTAGATTCTAAATTCTATGTTGATTTATAATTTGAAATATAAGATCATGATTATTTGTACCCTGTAATCATGCTACCTCTTTTCCTTTTATTCATATGTCATGTCACCTTAAGGTCTTTTACCATGGGACTCTTGTGGTTAGAACATCGAACCACTGTAGAGATTCTGGTGCCTTCCATGGACTGCTCTCTGGGCCCTTATATGATAGTAGCCATCATGATTAAAGCCCAGGCTTGATGCAAAATTGCCTGCATTTGAATGCCGGCTCTGCCACACGTTAGCTGGATGACGCTGGGCAAATTACCTAAATCCTCTGATTCTCAGTTTCTTCATTTCAAAGTAGGGATGGCAGTAGTACCTACCTCAAAGGGTCGTTATGAATACTGTATTCAATAAGTTAATGCACATAAAGCACTTAGAATTGTGCCTGGCACATAGTGTCATGTAACGGTTAATTATTACTAGTATCTCTAACAGGGAGAAAAAATATACACCTAATATTTACCATAATTATACTCCCCGTATAAAAATGTTTAGATTATTTCAAATTCAAGTTACATTCTAAGTGATTCTCAGAATAACAATTTAGCTTTAAAAGAACCTCAGATGCCTCTAACACAATGTCTCCTCCAATGCCATAGAAAAAGCCTGGCATGGAGTAGGCTGTAGTATCTTCCCAACAAACACTTGCCGTGTGAATGAGTGGCACTGAAAATGCTAAACAGTTAGAAGACAGACCGGTAGTTATTGCACTAAGTAGAGGTATTCTGGGTGCTTTGGGAACACAGAAGAGGTGGCTCTAAACCCAATGTGGGTGGGAGGAGATCTATGAAAGCTACCCAGAGGCAGTGATACTCAGCTGAGGCCTGAAGTATGCACAGGAGCTGACCTGATGAAGAAAGGGTCTAGACAGTCAATACTATTTACGAAATTATTTCTCACCAAACTATTCAAAACAGAGAATTAGTTAATGAGAATCATTTTATTGATGTTTATACCATAATGCATATGTGGTATTTCACTTTGTCACCTATTGTTCTAACTGGTATCCAATTATTCTAAATAGGTAGAAATTCCTCGTAAGCTGGATTAAAATTGTATTTTCAGCTTTTTGAAAAACCTAGCTATCTTTTACTTAGTGGTTATGATGTGCTGGCCTTGTAATGAGCTCTTTTAAAGAATTCATTTTAAATAAATTCATTTTAATTCATCTAAACTTCACAAGAAGGAAATTCTCTTACTGCCCACCTTGATAAACTAAGTAGCAGAGCCAGGATTTGAACTCAAGGCTTTAAAGTGCATGCTCTTAATTACTACACTAAATGAGGTTTTGGATTAATTGCTCACTAGAAGTGGTCTTGTTTTCCTTACATGTAATTTGAAGAAATATTTAGAGAAATAACTCCTTTAATGATATCAATTCAGATTTTCATTCTGAGAACTTTGGAAACTGTTACACAAAGTGTAATTTATAAATGTAATTCCTTTTGACACTACAAAGATGAACCCATCACAAGATTTCTTTCTGGTCAGCGCTGTTCTCCAACTGAAATCGCTTTCACATCTACATTTTCATTTGCTTTTTCCCCAGAGAGTATAGAAAACTATTTGAATAATGCATATTACTTTCTATACTCTTTCAACAGAACGTTGCATACTTAAATCATTAAAATGGATTCTTAGGTATGGACTCAAAATTTAAAAAAAAGAAAGAAAACTATATTTGTAAATACCTGGAACAGTAGTCAATGTCTAAATGTACTAGCTAAATCCAAAAATATATTAAAAAATCTAAGAGGGGGAAGATGGCGGAAGAGTAAGAAGCACAGATCACCTTCCTCCCCACAAATACATCAGAAATACATCTACATGTGGAACAACTCCTACAGAACACCTACTGAACACTGGCAGAAGACCTCAGACCTCCCAAAAGGCAAGAAACTCACCATGTACCAGGGTAGGGCAAAAGAACAAAGAAAAAACAGAGATAAAAGAATAGGGATGGGACCTGCACCAGTGGGAGGAAGCTGTGAAGGAGGAAAGGTTTCCACACACTAGAAGCCCCTTCGCGGGCGGAGACTATGGGGGGCGGAGGGGGAAAGCGGTGGAGCCGCGGAGGAGAGCGGAGCTACAGGGGTGCGGAGGGCAAAGCGGAGAGATTCCCGCACAGAGGTTCGGTGCCAACCAGCACTCACCAGCCCGAGAGGCTTGTCTGCTCACCCACCGGGGTGGGCGGGCCTGGGAGCTGAGGCTCGGGCTTCGGTCGGAGCGCAGGGAGAGGACTGGGGTTGGTGGCGTGAACACAGCCTGAAGGGGCTAATGCGCCACAGCTAGCCGGGAGGGAGTCCGGGGAAAAGTCTGGACCTGCCGAAGAGGCAAGAGACTTTTTCTTCCCTCTTGGTTTCCTGGTGTGCGAGGAGAGGGGAATAAGAGCGCTGCTTAAAGGAGCTCCAGAGACCGGCGCAAGCCACGGCTGAAAGCGCGGACCCCAGAGATGGGCATGAGACGCTAAGGCTGCTGCTGCTGCCACCAAGAAGCCTGTGTGCGAGCACAGGTCACTGTCCACACCTACCTTCCGGGGAGCCTCTGCAGACCGTCACTTCCAGGGTCCCGGGATCCAGGGACAACTTCCACGGGAGAACGCATGGCGCGCCTCAGGCGGGTGTAATGTCACGCCGGCCTCTGCCGCCGCAGGCTCGCCACACACTCCGTGCCCCTCCCTCCCCCATGGCCAGAGTGAGCCAGAGCCCCCGAATCAGCAGCTGCTTTAAGCCCGTCCTGTCTGACGGAAGAACAGACGCCCTCCCACGACCTACACGCAGAGGCGGGGCCAAATCCAAAGCTGAGCCCCGGGAGCTGTGTGAACAAAGAAGAGAAAGGGAAATCTCTCCCAGCAGCCTCAGGAGCAGCGGATTAAATCTCCACAATCAACTTGATGTACCCTGCATCTGTGGAATACATGAATAGACAACAAATCATCCCAAATTGAGGAGGTGGACTTTGAGAGCAAGATTTATGATTTTTTCCCCTTTTCCTCTTTTTGTGAGTGTATAGGTGTATGCTTCTCTGTGAGATTTTGTCTGTGCAGCTTTAATGCCACCATTTGTCCTAGGGTTCTATCCGTCTGTTTTTGATTTTTTTTTTTTTTTACTTCTTAAAAAATTTTTTTTCTTAATAATTATTTTTTATTTTAATAACTTTATTTTATTTTATCTTACTTTATTTTCTTTTTTCCCCTTTCTTTCTTCCTTCCTTCCCTCCTTTCCTTCCTCTCCCTCTCTCTCTCTCTCTTCTCTTCCTTCCTTCCTTCCTTCCTTTCCTTCCTTCCTTCCTTCCTTCCTTCTTTCTTTCTTGCTTTCTTTCTTTGTTTCTCTCTCTCTCTCTTTCTTTCTTTCTTTCTTTCTTTCTTTCTTTCTTTCTTCTCCCTTTTATTCTGAGCTGTGTTGATGAAAGGTGGGAGAGCCAACTTCAGGACACTGGTCCACAAGAGACCTCCCAGCTCCACAGAATATCAAATGGCAAAAATCTCCCAGAGATCTCCATCTCAACACAAACACCCAGCTTCACTCAACGACAAGCAAGCTACAGTGCTGGACACCCTATGCCAAACAACTAGTAAGGCAGGAACACAAGCCCACCCATTAGAAAAGAGGCTGCCTAAAATCATAATAAGGCCACAGACACCCCAAAACACACCACCAGACATGGACCTGCCCACCAGAAAGACAAGATCCAGCCTCATCCACCAGAACACAGGCACTAGTCCCCTACACCAGGAAGCCTACACAACCCACTAAGCCAACTTTAGCCACTGGGGACAGACACCAAAAACAACAGGAACTACGAACCTGCAGCCTGCAAAAAGGGTACCCCAAACACAGTAAGATAAGCAAAATGAGAAGACAGAAAAACAAACATCAGATGAAAGAGCAAGATAAAAACCCACCAGACCTAACAAATGAAGAGGAAATAGGCAGTCTACCTGAAAAAGAATTCAGAATAATGATAGTAAAGATGATACAAAATCTTGGAAAGAGAATAGAGAAAATGCAAGAAACATTTAACAAGGACCTAGAAGAACTAAAGATGAAACAAGCAATGATGAACAACACAATAAATGAAATTAAAAATACTCTAGAAGGGATCAATAGCAGAATAACTGAGGCAGAAGAACGGATAAGTGACCTGGAAGATAAAATAGTGGAAATAACTACTGCAGAGCAGAATAAAGAAAAAAGAATGAAAAGAACTGAGGGCAGTCTCAGAGACCTCTGGGAAAACATTAAATGCATCAACATTCGAATTATAGGGGTTCCAGAAGAAGAAGAGAAAAAGAAAGGGACTGAGAAAATATTTGAAGAGATTATAGTTGAAAACTTCCCTAATATGGGAAAGGAAATAGTTAATCAAGTCCAGGAAGCACAGAGAGTCCCATACAGGATAAATTCAATGAGAAACATGCCAAGACACATATTAATCAAATAGTCAAAAATTAAATACAAAGAAAACATATTAAAAGCAGCAAGGGAAAAACAACAAATAACACACAAGGGAATCACCATAAGGTTAACAGCTGATCATTCAGCAGAAACTCTGCAAGCCAGAAGGTAATGGCAGGACATATTTAAAGTGATGAAGGAGAAAAACCTACAACCAAGATTACTCTACCCAGCAAGGATCTCATTCAGATTTGATGGAGAAATTAAAACCTTTGCAGACAAGCAAAAGCTGAGAGAGTTCAGCACCACCAAACCAGCTTTACAACAAATGCTAAAGGATCTTCTCTAGGCAAGAAACACAAGAGAAGGAAAAGACCTACAATAACAAACCCAAAACAATCAAGAAAATGGGAATAGGAGCATACATATCGATAATTACCTTAAATGTAAATGGATTAAATGCTCCCACCAAAAGGCACAGACTGGCTGAATGGATACAAAAACAAGACCCATATATATGCTGTCTACAAGAGACCCACTTCAGACCTAGAGACACATACAGACTGAAAGTGAGGGGATGAAAAAAGATATTCCATGCAAATGGAAACCAAAAGAAAGCTGGAGTCGCAATTCTCATATCAGACAAAACAGACTTTAAAATAAAGACTATTAGAAGAGATAAAGAAGGACACTACATAATGATCAAGGGATTGATCCAAGAAGAAGATATAACAATTGTAAGTATTTATGCACCCAACATAGGACCACCTCAATACATAAGGCAAATACTAACAGCCATAAAAGGGGAAATTGACAGTAACACATTCATAGTAGGGGACTTTAACACCCCACTTTCACCAATGGACAGATCATCCAAAATGAAAATAAATAAGGAAACACAAGCTTTAAATGATACATTAAACAAGGTGGACTTAATTGATATTTATAGGACATTCCATCCCAAAACAACAGAATACACTTTCTTCTCAAGTGCAGGTGGAACATTCTCCAGGATAGATCATATTTCGGGTCACAAATCAAACCTTGGTAAATTTTGGAAAATTGAAATTGTATCAAGTATCTTTTCTGACCACAATGCTATGAGACTAGATATCAATTACAGGAAAAGATCTGTAAAAAATACAAACACATGGAGGCTAAACAATACACTACTTAATAACGAAGGGATCACTGAAGAAATCAAAGAGAAAATCAAAAAATACCTAGAAACAAATGACAATGGAGACATGACGAACCAAAACCTATGGGATGCAGCAAAGCAGTTCTAAGAGGGAAGTTTATAGCAATACAGTCCTACCTTAAGAAAGAGGAAACATCTCGAATAAACAACCTAACCGTGCACCTAAAGCAATTAGAGAAAGAAGAACAAAAACACCCCAAATTTAGCAGAAGGACAGAAATCATAAAGATCAGATCAGAAATAAATGAAAAAGAAATGAAGGGAACGATAGCAAAGATCAATAAAACTAAAAGGTGGTTCTTTGAGAAGATAAACAAAATTGATAAACCATTAGCCAGACTCATCAAGAAAAAAAGAGAGAAAACTCAAACCAATAGAATTAGAAATGAAAAAGGAGAAGTAATAACTGACACTGCAGAAATACAAAAGATCATGAGAGATTACTACAAACAACTCTATGCCAATAAAATGGACAACCTGGAAGAAATGGACAAATTCTTAGAAATGCACAACCTGTCAAGACTGAATCAGGAAGAAATAGAAAATATGAACAGACCAATCACAAGCACTGAAACTGAAACTGTGATAAAAAATCTTCCAACAAACAAAAGCCCAGGACCAGATGGCTTCACAGGTGAATTCTATCAAGCATTTAGGAAAAGCTAACACCTATCCTTCTCAAACTCTTCCAAAATATAGCAGAGGGAGGAACACTCCCAAACTCATTCTGCGAGGCCACCATCTCCCTGATACCAAAACCAGACAATGATGTCACAAAGAAAGAAATCTACAGGCCAATATCACTGATGAACATAGATGCAAAAATCCTCAACAAAATACTAGCAAACAGAATCCAACAGCACATTAAAAGGATCATACACCATGATCAAGTGGGGTTTATTCCAGGAATGCAAGGATTCTTCAATATACGCAAATCAATCAGTGTGATACACCATATTAACAAATTGAAGGAGAAACCATATGGTCATCTCAATAGATGCAGACAAAGCTTTCGACAAAATTCCACACCCTTTTATAATACCCTCCAGAAAGTAGGCATAGAGGGAACTTCCCTCAACATAATAAAGGCCATGCATGACAAACCCACAGCCAACATCGTCCTCAATGGTGAAAAACTGAAAGCATTTCCACTAAGATCAGGAACAAGACAAGGTTGCCCACTCTCACCACTCTTATTCAACAGAGTTTTGGAAGTTTTAGCCACAGCAATCAGAGAAGAAAAGGAAATAAAAGGAATCCAAATCAGAAAAGAAGCAGTAAAGCTGTCACTCTTTGCAGATGACATGATACTATACATAGAGAATCCTAAAGATGCTACCAGAAAACTACTAGAACTAATCAATGAATTTGCTAAAGTGGCAGGATACAAAATTAATGCACAGAAATCTCTGGCTTTCCTATACACTAATGATGAAAAATCTGAAAGTGAAATCAAGAAAACACTCCAATTTACCACTGCAACAAAAAGAATAAAATATCTAAGAATAAAACTACCTAAGGAGTCAAAAGACCTGTATACACAAAATTATAAGACACTGATGAAAGAAATTAAAGATGATACGAATAGATGAAGAGATACACCATGTTCTTGGATTGGAAGAATCAACATTGTGAAAATGACTCTACTACCCAAAGCAATATACAGATTCAATGCAATCCCTATCAAATTACCACAGGCATTTTTCACAGAACTAGAACAAAAAATTTCACAATTCGTATGGAAACACAAAAGACCCCAAATAGCCAAAGCAATCTTGAGAATGAAAAACGGAGCTGGAGGAATCAGGCTCCCTGACTTCAGACTATACTACAAAGCTACAGTCAACAAGACAGTATGGTACTGGCACAAAAACAGAAATATAGATCAATGGAACAGGATAAAAAGCCCAAAGATAAACCCACACACATATGGTCACCTTATCTTTGATAAAGGAGGCTGGAATGTACAGTGGAGAAAGGACAGCGTCTTCATTAAGTGGTGCTGGGAAAACTGGACAGGTACATGTAGAAGTATGAGATTAGAACACTCCCTAACACCATACACAAAAATAAGCTCAAAATGGATTAAAGACCTAAATGTAAGGCCAGACACTATCAAACTCTTAGAGGAAAACATAGGCAGAACACTCTATGACATAAATCACAGCAAGATCCTTTTTGACTCACCTCCTAGAGAAATGGAAATAAAAACAAACAAATGGGACCTAATGAAACTTCAAAGCTTTTGCACAGCAAAGGAAACCATAAACAAGACCAAAAGACAACCCTCAGAATGGGAGAAAATATCTGCAAATGAAGCAACTGACAAAGGATTAATCTCCAAAATTTACAAGCAGCTCATGCAGTTCAATAACAAAAAAAAAAATCCAATCCAAAAATGGGCAGAAGACCTAAATAGACATTTCTCCAAAGAAGATATACAGACTGCCAACAAACACATGAAGGGATGCTCAATATCATTAATCATTAGAGAAATGCAAATCAAAACTACAATGAGATATCATCTCACACCAGTCAGAATGGCCATCATCAAAAGATCCAGAAACAATAAATGCTGGAGAGGGTGTGGAGAAAAGGGAACACTCTTGCACTGCTGGTGGGAATGTGAATTGGTACAGCCACTATGGAGAACAGTATGGAGGTTCCTTAAAAAACTACAAATAGAACTACCATATGACCCAGCAATCCCACTACTGGGCATATACCCTGAGAAAACCATAATTCAAAAAGAGTCATGTACCAAAATGTTCATTGCAGCTCTATTTACAATAGCCAGGAGATGGAAACAATCTAAGTGTCCATCGAGAGATTAATGGATAAGGAAGATGTGGCACATATAGACAATGGAATATTACTCAGCCATAAAAAGAAACAAAATTGAGTTATTTGTAGTGAGGTGGATGGACTTAGAGTCTGTCATAAAGAGTGAAGTAAGTCAGAAAGAGAAAGACAAATACTGTATGCTAATACATATATATGGAATCTAAGAAAAAAAATATCATGAAGAACCTAGGGGCCAGACGGGAATAAAGACACAGACCTACTAGAGAATGGACTTGAGGATATGGGGAGGGGAAAGGGTAAGCTGTGACAAAGTGAGAGAGTGGCATGGAGATATATACACTACCAAACGTAAAATAGATAGCTAGTGGGAAGTAGCCATATAGCACAGGGAGATCAACTCCGTGCTTTGTGACCACCTAGAGGGGTGGGATAGGGAGGGTGGGAGGGAGGGAGATGCAAGATTGAAGAGGTATGGGAACATATGTATATGTATAACTGATTCACTTTGTTATAAAGCAGAAACTAACACACCATTGTAAATCAATTATACTCCAATAAAGATGTAAAAAACAAATAAATAAAAATAAAAAGTTTGAAACATAAAAAAAATACAGTTGCATAGTCTAGGCACTGAGTGAGGTTCTGCACACATACACACATACAGGGGGAATGAATATGTAAAAAATATATATATCTATCTATATATAAAAAAGTCTATCATTCATCAAACACTATCTTTCACATAAAGAATTAAAGAAGTTCTTTCTCCTATTAAAGCAGCTTCGTTTTCAGCCTTCCTTTGCAAAAGGAGTTGAATTCATGAAGCCATCTGGCTGTGCTAATGCCTCTCCTTAGATATTAACAGATGTGAAGAGCAGGCCAGTGGCCCCCTCTACCTTCACCACTAGCCAATATAACCATCATCCTCTATCATTCTGAAGATTTCCACTTTTACACTTTTTTCCCCTAAGACCTTTTGTTTACATATATTCCCACTATTGGCAATAAATCGCAATGCTGGATCCCATTAGGTTTCCACTAATGTCTTCTAGTCACTTTTGTATTCTTCCAAATCAGAGGATATAACTGGCTCCACCAGGAAATAAATAGAGGTCATTGCAGCAGCCGTGACTTTCAAGCCATTTGCTAAATTTAGCTGTCCAATACTTTCCACTCTAATGAAAACTGTGGACTACAATTATAGAATGCTGGAACAGAACAGGAGCTTAAATGTCACTAAGTCCAATCTCCTTGTTTTTCTGAGGAAGGTATGGCGGCCTAGATGTAGCTTCTGATTTGCTTGAGGCCACAGAGCTTGTTAGTGGTAGGGATGGAACTTGAACTGAGATCTGCTCAGTCCTGAGGGCAATGTTTTCCTCACTCCACCACAGACGCTCTGCATCCCATGATTAGTCTTACCTAACCAGATCTCACAGCATAAATATAGCTGATATTATTGGTTGTGGCTTACCCTCCATGGCAATTCATCGATTTGGTAGCTGGATGTGAAATAACAAAGGTGTCTGACAGATAAGGTTCTCCAAGAGAAATGAAATGATCCTACACCCAAACCCTGCCCCCAACTCTAAAAACGTACTGCTTTATGTTTATCAATAATGAATGGCCCATCCCTGCAATACTCAGAGGGAGCTTACATTGCACTTTTGAGCAGCCGGTTAGTAATGTACAGTGGATAGAGCCTTTCTTTCAAATCCCGAGGCAGCAGGTCCTTCAAGGCTAGCATTGCATTTTCAATTAGCTGCTGAGTGAATGCTTGGCATGTGTATATTAGTGAAGAGGCACACAATTAGCTTACAGTTCCTTTTTGTATTGTGCTGAGAGGATCTAAGGGATTGGTGGGGGAACAGGCAAGCCAGGCATCACTGTGGATGTTGAAGAAGGGAGTTACTCAGACCTCGGCATCTTCACTTGCTTTCTCTAGAATTACAGCTATTTATTACGAAGCACTCTGTGTAGCGGGGTGGAGTGCGCCTGAGGAAACACATCCCAGACACCACCTGGGGTTAGTCTTTCTGAGCCCTTCACATCTCTAATTCTCATCATTGTCATGGAGCCCAACAGTCCCAAAAAGATACAATTTGCTGTGCCTTTATTCCAGAGTCAGATTGCACCTGAAGCAGCTGAACAGGTAAGTGGAACTGGGTGGGGACCAGCTCCTGTATGTAAGTAATACAGACGTATATTCTTGTTATTAATTGAAAGCTTCTCCACCTCTTGAATTTGCCTAACTTTGTGACTTCCCAGGATATATGAACGAGAAATAATTTCATTTCCACATGCACTTGTATTTGAGTTGCATTGGGGGAGCTACTGGCTAAAATGCAGCATTTCATGTGATACAAATTAGCACCCATTAAGGAAAAATGGTTATATTAGCAGTTTAGGTTGGGATCCAAAAATCTGTTTGCTTTTGCTTATTAAAATAACAGTTTCAACATTTAGAGAAACTTCAAATTTTTTTTCAAAATTAGCAAGCTTTTATTTTATTTATAATAAAATTATTTATTATTATTCATTTAACAATGAAAGCATTAAATCTTGGAATAATTTCAGATTACAGGCTTAATGTTTCATTTTAATGTTTTCATTGTGTATCCAAAGCAGTAATTATATGTAATACATTATAGGATCGCAGGTATATGTATTATTTAAGAAACATTTTATTCAGGTATTAAAAATGGTACTTTAACACAACCTGGATTTTTTCCAAGTCTAATATGCCTATATATCTTTATTTCTATCTCTCTCTCTCTCTCTCTCTCTCTCTCTCTCATGTGAGATTGGTTTACTGTATCACCTTTCATATTCAGATTTACTTAGACTCTTGATTCAATGGAACCACTTAAAAGATTATTTGTGGTAAAATTACAACAGTGAGGAGGCAAAAACAAATTTATGGAGTCTGCTACCTAATTCATTAATTTCTTAAAGCCTAAATTATTCCTGAATCCTCTTCCAAATATTATATACAAAGTCTTAAAAGTAATTATTGAATCTGAGACTCTCAACTTCCTAGGATGTTTTGATAATCTGAAGTAGATTCACCCAAACTCAAGCCAGATA
This sequence comes from Mesoplodon mirus, assembly GCF_964341445.2. Lineage (NCBI taxonomy): Eukaryota > Metazoa > Chordata > Mammalia > Artiodactyla > Ziphiidae > Mesoplodon > Mesoplodon mirus. The sequence goes on from NC_138984.1 coordinate 95,896,867, forward strand.
AATACAACCTTGAACATGTATCTATGTTGAATGGGGCATTGGTTCTATCCTGGACAAGATATCATTGTTTAAAATTTACCCACTATCCTACTGATTTGGGAATTTACTTATATATTTAAAAAATCAAGGATACATTAGAAATTCTAATCATAATATGTTCCTGTAACTCCTAAAATAAGGGAAAAAAACCCCACACCAAACCTATTAGTTTTAAGTGAATTATATACTTTTGTAAGATCCATATTCATTCTTTATGTGTTAATTTGTTCTAAATAATACTACAGAAAATAAGAAAAGTTTATAATATTAATTGAAGTTAAGAACGTATGCTGTTAAATTTAACCTGCTGGAAATTTGAGTTTTCTAAGCTTCTCTTACCCCGTTTAGAAATATGTGTAATGGATCTTGAAAGCTTCGTCAATTTATGAGGCTCCAAGAGAGGCACTAAAATTAGCAAGTCATCCCTGTACCTTCACTGCATATTAGTATTCAGTGGTATCATTTGGTTACATACAACTAGTTCTTTTCTGTGGAAATGCAGCTTTTTGATCAAAGAAGGTGATATTAATATCTGACAGTTCTACTGTCTGGCTTTCTATTATTCAAAATAAAATTAGTGAGCACCTACTGTGTGCCCCCCAGAAATTTGCTCTTTATGTTGGGAAAAGATGAGGATGGGACAGCCTTGCAAGCTGTAGAGTAACCTGGAACAGAGTCTGACAGTCTCTGACCTTAGCTGGGCCTTTGTTGTTCACAGATCAGGAAAAGAAGACCTACACCAGCATCACTTGTGATTCTCAATGAACATAACCCCCCAGGTAAAGAAGCATGATGTCTTATGTATTGATGTAACAGAACAGAATTGTTTGAGGAACATCAAAGAGCATGCCATTGGGGCTTCCCTGGTGGCGCAGTGGTTGAGGGTCCGCCTGCCGATGCAGGGGACGCGGGTTCGTGCCCCGGTCTGGGAGGATCCCATGTGCCGCGGAGCGGCTGGGCCCGTGAGCCGTGGCCGCTGGGCCTGCGCGTCCGGAGCCTGTGCTCCGCAGCGGGAGAGGCCACAGCGGTGGGAGGCCCGCATACCACACACACACAAAAAAAAGAGCATGCCATTGCCAACAGATTTCAATTCGGGATTTCAGTTAGCAATAATCTAATAAGCTAGTCTATACAATGGATCATAAACAAAATCAGAAATAGATATTATGAAAACTGTCTCAGCCAACTGCCTGCTTTTCCTCTAGAATGACTTACTGGTGACGATATGCTATGAAATGTTTTGTTAGCAATCACTGTCATGTGTTCAGGTGTTTGCATAGAATCTGGTTCAGTGCTTATTAATGAGCCTGGTAGAAAGTTGTTTAATTAGGTTTCATAGCTCAAATTGCAGCCCTGGAGATGCTTATATCTTTACAGAGTTGGTTTTTTATCAAAGGTTATCATGGGGTGGGCAATGAGCCAGCATTGGCTACAGCTTTGATGCTGATGTAATCTCTGAATAATGCAATTGACAAGTAACCAGATCAATTTTCAGCACTGCCCATTTGAGAGCCATTCTGAAGAGTTGCATCCATTTGTTGAGGTTTTATTCTCCATTTCCCATAAAAAGTAAAGCTGCATTATTATTCCTGATAAAGGACTATGATCTGCAATACACAAACATTATGTACTTATTGAATGGGGGTGATTTTAATTTCACATTTAAGCTCTGTTTCTAGAAATACAAGTAAGAGAGCAAAGGTCACTGCACTAATTTGTATCCAGGCAGGACTTGTTGTTGGATTTTTTTGCAGGTATAAACAATAAGGGTGGCTAAAAAGAGTTTAGTGGAAACATAGTAAGTGTAATTACAGATTGTAGTGAATGATTCGTTTTAAGAACACCGGGGCAAAACAGTCTTTGACTTTTTCAGATTCCTTTCTAATTAGAGAAACATATATAAGATAAGAAAGTAAAATTCTAATAGCATATTAGTCATCGAGCCCAAATACAGAAAGATGTTCAGTTGTTGGGAAACAAATAGGCAAATTTATTCCTGCTGAAAACAAAGAATTATAATTTGATCCTGTATCTTTAAAGTGCTATAGCATTTTAAAATAATTTTCAAATATATTATTTCACTTAATAAATATAACATATTTGGTTGAATAAGAGATGCAACTGGTAAGAGGTGCAAATAAATACAAGTAAATAAACATAATAATGAAATCTTTTCATATCGGAGGTAATTTTAGAGCAATTTTCCATCACAGCCTTTTGCTCATAGTGGCAGACTTCTCCACAGTGTCCTAGAACTTACCTCTCTATGCTAACCTTGAAAAGTGTTGCCCAAAGATATAACAAGAAGAACAGAATCTTCATAATTTCATCTGTGCTAAATACTTCTTTCCTATCCAACAATTCTTTATGTTTCAAATATTATCTGAACATTCTCTATCAAACAAAACAAAACAAATAACAGCAACAACAACAAAACTTAATTGTTAAATGACCTTGTTAAAGCAATTGTTGCTTTTAGCCCTCAAAAGCAATGTGTTCTTTGACAAATAAAAATTGGGTGCAGCTTTAAATCCTGGTAAATAAATAAATCTCTTCAATTTATTGAAATTGCCCAGGACACATATGAGTATTCTTGGAACCACCTATCATTAATGTTCTTTAAAATTCAAATCCCTGAAAATCTTTCTTGTCAATTAATGAAGCAAAGAAAATTAAATTTTCCATTAGAGACATAATTAACAAACCTTTCCAATTCATATGATAAGATCAGTATATTGTAATCATTGTTAAATGAATTAGACATGGCTTACTTAAAAAAATCTTTCAGGAGTTTGCAGAAATAGTTTGTTATAAAAGAATATTTGAAAGAATGATTTAATTTTAGATTAGAAATAAAGGAAATAGATATGTCAACATGTAAATCCAGATTGTTTGCTAGTTCATCTTTCCTGTGTAAACATATAGATGAGGTGGGCACCTGATTGGTAAGATTCCAGGGGCAACAAAATGTCACATCAGTCCCTTTCTAACCAACAGCCTAGAATTCTCAGCAGTAGAAACACTAGGGTAACAGTTACATAACCTGTTAAGGATATATCCTCCGGCATAGATTAATCAATTTAATTCAAAATAATGGGACACAAGACTAAAAATGTTAAATTGAAGGCATCATACCTGAAAAAGTTTAAAAGCAAAGGGTGTGTCTTTATGGTGGAGAGGGCAGAAACAACGTTTGCTTCTTGGAATGACTCTAAACAGCCAATGGCAGTAAAAAGGTACTAGAAGCCGGAGATGCGGGGGTAGAGGTGCACCAAAGACAAATTTCATCTTTTTCAAATGTTTTCTAGGGCTACTAATTTGAGTGACCTTGTAGCAAACTGCTTATCTCTCAGAATTTTTAATCTTCTGAGTAAGTGCCTATTTATGATAACCTCTCTGAGTTTATACAGTAAGAGTCTCATTGTCTCGTCTTGTACTATTTGCTTTTACTTTTGTACAATATGTAGTTAACTGGTTTGGTTTCTATATTTTTATTTAAAGGGATGACTATATATAAATCTTCTCTATTTAGAAGTAAATGGCAATGGAACTTTCTGCAATTTATTTCATCACATTTCTAGATTTACTTAAACGTTACTTTTATTTACAATAGTAGGCTTATAAGAAGACTGTATATTTATTTGGCTACTAGTATTAGAAACCTAGAATTGGGAAAAAACTTCAGAAAATACCTAATCTAACCACACTTCTTCATGAAAGATTCAGAAATCGACCCAAGTCCCTGAGACTTGCTCCATTTTGTATATATCAGAGAAGAATCCATAGTTACAACTAGTTTTCAATATGAGATCAAATAATTTTACGAGTTAGAAAATAGTTTCTTATGAAAAACTTGAGTGATACCCCACTTTATTCTAAAATAACTTCATTTACTCTTGTCAATAAAAGTTCATTTACTCACCTTTTTTAAAAAAATATTTATTTATTTATTTACTTACTTACTTACTTATTCAGCTGCACTTGCGCGGCTTGTGGGATCTCAGTTCCCCAGGGATTGAACCCAGGCCACGGCAGTGAAAGCCCAGAATTCTAACCACTAGGTCACCAGGGAACTCCCTACTCACCTTTTTAAATACATAAGGCAATTCTTCATTACTTTCTTTTCTGGATTGAATATTCCCAGCACCCAATAAGGGCCTTAATGAGCTCTATCCAAATTCTCCTTGCCTCTAGGCCTTTGGAGCATAGAGCTGGACACAGTCTTCCAGTAAAAATCCAGATTAGAACAGGCCTTCTGAATATTAAAGTTTGTGGCATCCATTCTTTTCCACTTACTGTTAAGCAGAGACAGTATGGTTACAACTAAGTTTAATGGACCTGATGCCTATTAAACATGAGTGAACTGTAAAAGGCCAAGAGCTTACTGAAGATTTGGATAAGTACACAGGAGTTTTGGCATCATTTAGAAGTTTGTTGTACATCTAATAAGTGGGACCAGACATATAATGTAAAATGGGGGATATTTATTGAACTTCCTATCACAGACCAATGTGGGAGAGACTGACTTTCTCTTTGACACTTTTCGCTCCAGATATTCTTAGAAATGAGGAATAAAAACAAAGCATTTTCTCACATGGGCCATGTTCCTAAAAATTACTTAATAATGAGACATATGAATTCAATATCTCACCATCTCCTTTCAACCTTGAGAGTAAGTCTAGTCAGTAAAGAGAACTGGGATTTCCAATTGATTGGGCTATTGGGCTCCACACACTGAAAAAGAAGCCACAGTCCGTTCTGGAAGTAGCATGTGACTTTCTAAATGAGGCTTGCATTTTAGGAATTTGACAGTAAGTTGACTAATAAGATTTTCAAGGCTCTGTATTTAAAATCCTGAGACACTGGATGACAGAGAATATTGCTGGACTCAGACTGAGCTGTTCAAAGCAGAGAGGCTCCAGAAATTTTCAATGATGTGAGGTTATGCAGGGTCATCAAGTTAAAGTGGACATTTATTTCTAGTGTTAGGGCATTCATATGCAAACAGTCTCTCTTCACAGAGACTCTCTATTTCACAAAATGAGTGATTGGTAGGCAATGGGCACCCTGAGTACAAGTTCCAGGAATCTCACTGAGGATTTTCCTGGGATTCTTAAGGACGGGTAAGACATCATTAGTCCCACACCTGGAGGGGCCTGTTACCCCCAGGGACCGCCAATCAAATGTGTTCAAGTAAAAGCTGTACTGGACCTATAGTCCATACAGTTTCGTTTCATTCTTTTTTCTCATCTCCTTTGGGAATGTGGTTGTAATTCATTCTGACCCACAATTGTCGTTGATTGTTCAGCATTTATTTTGCCTTCTGAACATTAATGACAGTACAAAAGAAAGAAAGGTCCAGTGTTTGAAGACTCTTCAAGGTTTAACTGGTATTAATTTCTGTCAGAAAAGCCTATTTTTTTCTCCTCAGCATTTATTTCTATAAGTTATTGAATGCCAAACCATGCTGAATGAATTAAAGATAAGTAATGCAGGGACTTTCCTGGCGGTCCAGTGGTTAAGACTCTTAGCTCCCAGTGCAGGGGGCACAGATTCTATCCCTGGTCGGGGAAACTAAGATCTCACATGTTGCACGGCACAGCCAAAAAAAAAAAAAATTTCAAAGATAAGTGATGCATGTGGCTTTCAGAGGTTCATGTACTGTACAACTGATTGACTTATTTTCCTATAACTATTCAATCTGTGCAGCCAAACAGCCCGATCAATTGGAATAATTGTGAGCCAGAGATGAGGTTCCAGTTCTTAGTCATGCCGAAGTTTGCTATACTATAAGTGTTCAAAGGACTAGTGTAATCTTCAAATTGAATGGAAGACAAATGAAAGGGCAAATTATAAAACTATGAAATAGTGCTGTTTTATTTCAGCAAGATTACTACTTTTGCTCATTTTGAGCAACAGTATATACTGCTCACCTTTTACACTGATTTTAATAAGAAATAGCTTAGTGAAATATGACAGAATTATGGTAGGTTCAATTCACTTCCTTTTTCTTGGTCTCCGTTTTCCTACTTGTGGGGATTATAGCAGGTGAAAATAACCCTAAGGTACTTCTGCATGATGTAGAAAGGCAGTGTTTGTAGTAGGTAAAGCACTGCCTTTGGAGTAAGACTTGGGTTTGAATCCCAGCTTTGCTGGTTCCTGGTAGTGAGACATTGGGTGTGCAGTTGACCTCTGTGGGCTCAGTTTCCCCCTTTCTAAAAGAGGACATTGAGGTGTAAGAAAATGCATAGCACAGTGTCTGCAACCAAATAGATACTGAAGACATGCGATCCCCCTGCGTCATTATATCCATGCTGAGAAAAGCTGAGTTCTCCTAAAACCTGCATTTCTTATCAGAAGATGGCCCAGTTCTTTTCCCATCCTGACTGCATTAGGCAGTGTCAAACAGTGTCCCCATGAGGCATTGGTTCTTGATAAGAGAAAAGATGTACCATAACTCCTAATTCATCAGGATAAGAATACACAATTATGGAATTGTTACGGATCTTATACTGTGGTATTTGTTCAACTGACCGTGTCTGGTTTACAAACATAATTTTCATGAAATATGAGTCCTTGGGAATATTTTAAAAATAAGCATGCTACTGATGTCTATAAAGTTATGAAAAAATATATTGCAAGCAAGAGATCTTTGTGAAAGATTTGTATCCAATCAAAAATGCAATTCATGGGAATTCCCTGGTGGTTCAGTGGTTAGGACTCTGTGCTTTCACTGCTGAGGGCCCAGGTTCGATGCCTGATCAGGGAACTGAGATCCTGCAAACCACTTGGTGCGATCAAAAAAATGCAATTCATATCCTAATAGTATGTGGAAAGAAAGAAGATTGAATATGGAGTATAAAAATCCTTTAGTAATATCTATTAAACTCTCATTTGGTTGCTCACATTTGATTCCACTCCATTTGCTCTCACTTCCTTCCATACACCATTCCTGTGCTATATTCTGGGTAAGCTTTCTTCCTTTGGTTCCTCCTTTTGGTTCCTTTGCCAACTCTTAAGACAGCCTAGACTGACTCATTTGTGTAAATCACTCTCCATGTTTTCCAATTAATCTTATTTAAATTGCAGCCTGAGACTCATTTAAACCTCAAAACTTTCCCCTAACTAATCTGATTCATTGTCTGGCTTTGTTATTCCAATACTCTCCTCTCACCTGCAACTCTTGAAGGTATTTATTGATTTGTACATTCAATTCAATTAAGTATTTACTGAGTCCTTATTCTAAATCCTCGAGGAACATGTGGACTAGGTAACAGAGAATAATACATCTGGATGAACCAGGATACAATTGTAATAACAGAAATTCCAACAGCTCAGACCACAGTAAGATTAATTCTGGCCAAGACAAAGAGGCATTTATTTATCATGCTCACTATTCTATGAAACATTTGTAAAACTTGTCTTGATCTTTTGGCTTTAAGCTTTTAAGAATTGGCATCAGAGCTAAAATTTTACTATTTATTCCAAACTAGTAGCATAGATATAGGTACTCAAAACTAGTAGCATATCTAGTAGATATTAGATACCCATGGTCTATTAAATTTAAGTGGATAAAAAAATATATTCTCAAATCCAATGGCTATCTATCAAACTTTCTGGGCACTTATTCTGGCTAAGGCACAGTGTTAGCTGCTCTAGGGGATAAAATAAGTAAGTCACCATCCCTGACCTCATGGAGAAACCTACCTGAGGCATAATTTGACACATGTATATATATTGGTAGTAAGATCAACAACATGTGGCAAAATACAAAATATATTTCAATTCAGTGCAGAAATGTTTACCATAGGATGTTTTGGGTGATTAGGTTATAATGTTGTAAAATACGGTACAGAGACTAGATGCTTGATAAATGGCAACTCTTATTTTGGAGAGGCTGGCATGTACTACTTAGGAATAGAGGTGTTGGAATCACTCAGGCTTGAATCTGGCTCTCAGATGGCTGCTTACTGCCTGTGTTACCCCAAAAAGTGGCTCATCCTTTTAAGGCCCATTAAAAGTGAGGAAGCTGGGTTCACGAGGCTCTGAAAAGCTTGTTTTTTCCCAACACTACCAAACTTCACTCAATATAAAATATATTCATTAGAAATAAGGCTATTCTGCATCCACTGAATAAACAGATGTACATTTTTGTGTCTACATAATAGTACACATGGACAACATTGTAATCAGCTGTTCTGGGGAGCTTAAGGGCACATTCAATTTCAAATTTAAGCTAGAAAAAGTTTCTAACAGCTCTTTCTAACTGTTTCTATTTCATAATCATATTCAAGGAGAACAGTAAATTACCAAACCTCTAACAAAAAATCTAACCAAGCTATGTAGTTAACAGAGAAGGGTTATTTATGTATTTATTTTAGAATTGCTCAGCAACAAGCTTTCAAGCTTTGGGATTTTCTATCCTTTCTTCCACCATTTTCTATTCATGACTTTGACCAAGTAGTGATCTGATGCTGTTCCAGCAATACCAGACACGATTTGGTAGCAGAACTTACCAGGAGCTAAAGCTGAAATGCCCGCACAGGGTCCAGAAAGGTGACATAGATGCCTGCCTGGGCTCCGTGTAGGATGCTGTGAAGGGTACCGTGGTCTACTTGGAGGATGCAAGCTCCATTCAAGGCTGTCAAACTAAACAGATAACACTACAAAGAAAGAAAAAAACACTGTAAGGGATGGAGGCACCTAAGTGGTAAGATTTTAGAGATGCTGGAAAATATCTCCCTAAATCCGTTTCCATACTACCTGAAATTCTACCTTTTGAAGTTGTTGTTAATACTGTTACTACATTCTATCTTTTGAAACAACAGTACTCTGACCAGATGTAACATATTGTCCTGGCAAGTAGTCTACCTGGAGCTCAAAAAGCCTGAGGTGGAGAGAAAGGAAGGTCCTGGAGCAAATGTCCCAGATGCAGGGATTAGGGCCCTCCGAATTCATCTCTTCCCTCCCAGTCTGTTTGCTGTTATTGCCTTCTCCATACTCGTCCCCTTCATATCTTCCTTAGCATTTCAGAGGACCCTGAACGTGCTGGGAAATTTTAAATCTATGAGTCTTTTCTGTGTTATGGATAGAAGATTATCTTTGAATTTAACTCAATGATTTTGTATCACTTAGGGTAATTTGATATAGTAATTATAGCGCTTAACAAGGCTATTTGTGAAATAAGTTTCCAAAACCTGAATCATCAAAGGGAGATAGCTTGACAGTCTGGTTAGAATACAATTACAGTGCAACCTTGGCAATAATGCTGAGAAAAAAGTACTGTGAGAACTAAGAAAAGCTAGGAAATTTGTAATCTTTCTGGGTTTGTTGTTGTTGTTGTTTCATTCTCTGGGAGCAATTTTCCTTCATTATGGGAAACAATTTTCATAATCACACTCGTTACATATAAATACATATTGACCTGCTCATAAAAATAGAACTGAGTGCACAAAATGGAAGAATGAGAACAACAGTTATTTTGGAATCCAATTTTTAGAATAATTTGCCTCAATGTAACATCAGTTTATGCTTTTTTTCCCTGTCTGTTGAAGAACAGACTATTAGGACACATATACACAATAGATATTTCCATGCACAAACACATGTACCCATGCTTATATAAGCCAAATACACAACTGTGTGTAAAAATATCACAGGCTATTTATCCATATAATAAAATCCACCTGCACTAAGTGACCTGATTTTAAAAAGGCCAGCACCTACCAAAGTATCTAGAAAAGCTTCATGAATTCAGGTTATAAATGGAATAAAGCTAATAGTTATTATTTAAATTTCTAACCCTTTGAACTTGAAACCAATAAATCAAAAACTAATCACATTTGAAAACCCATGAATAAAAAACATTGAAATTACTGGCATAGATTCAAATGGTGAGATTTGTTAAATTATTTTTTTAAATCAGAAGAATATTTAAAAAATAAGTTACATTTATTGAATATTAGTTAGTTTAAGACTATTCTCTCATTTTGGAGGTTTCCTGTGCCCGTTTTCATAATTCATGAATACAGGGAGAAGTATTTTAATTAGAAACAGAAAGTGAGCTCCTCTGACTACCACCTGAAAATCAATGTCTAACTGAAATGTGTCCCCTAAATTGAAATCAACATTTAAATTTTTGACCTCAACATTTCTGTTAATGGTATCTCCATTCCTCTAATTGCTGAACCACACAACCTTGGAATCAGCTCTGACCCCTCTCTCCCTCCCTTGCCCCTTGAACCTATCAATGGCTCTTCTGCTGATTCTTCTGTACAGGTTGAATCTATCTCACTATATTTTTATTTTCTCTGCTCAGTCTAGGCACTTATGGCTTTATTCCAAAAGAATACAGTAACTTCCAAACTGCTTTTCCACGGCTTTAACACTGGGAGGTGGTTTTGTGTAGAGTTAAGAGCCCTAATTTCAGAATCAATGAACATGGCATGACTTAGAATCAAATCATGGCATGACTGAATATCTGAGTCTTAGTTTCCAATTCTATGAAGCATGGATCATGGCAATTCCAACACTGGTCGTGTTGCTGGAATCAAGCAAGATGACGTATGCTAGCAACGCGACTGATGGGAGATTTATTCTTTCCCCATTCTGATTTGTGTGAAAGGGTTTTGGCAGACAATTATATAATGGGTGATTGGCTAGGCCAGCTTTACTTTACAAATGGATTTGTTATGAGCTCTACTTTGTATACCACAATATAATTTACCTGTCCTAGTTTTTAATTAGCCATAGCTAAGAAGAAGAGTAAGGCACGTAAAGTTGTCTTATGATGAGCTCATTATGTTTCACCATAATGTGCACATTATTCCTACTTCTTGCTTTAAGTAAGTCAGTCAATCGACAGATGAATGGATAAAGAAGATGTGGCACATATATACAAGGGAATATTACTCCGCCATAAAAAGAAACGAAATTGTGTTATTTGTAGTGAGACCTAGAGTCTCATACAGAGTGAAGTAAGTCAGAAAGAGAAAAACAAATACTGTATGCTAACACATATATATGGAATCTAAAAAAAAAAAAAAAAAAAAAAAGGTTCTGAAGAACCTAGGGGCAGGACAGGAATAAAGACGCAGACATAGAGAATGGACTTGAGGACAGGGGGAGGGGGAAGGGTAAGCTGGGATGAAGTGGAAGAGTGGCATGGACATATATACACTACCAAATGTAAAATAGATAGCTAGTGGGAAGCAGCCACATAGCACAGGATCAGCTCGGTGTTTTGTGACCACCTAGAGGGGTGGGAAAGGGAGGGTGGGAGGGAGACGCAAGAGGGAGGAGATATGGGGATATATGTATATGTATAGCTGATTCACTTTGCTATACAGCAGAAACTAACACACCATTGTAAAGCAATTATACTCCAATAAAGATGTTTAAAAATAATAATAATAAATAAATAAACTCAGTCATTTCCACCATAGTCTATGGAGTCTTTATTACACAAATTGTTGATAATTGTACTAAAGTTGAAATTTTAAAAATGAACAGAAGAAAGGAAAATAGTTGTGTTAGATTATGGCTGGCACTGCAGCTTTATATTATTTCCTTCTTTATTTTTGGTGGAGGGCTTGAAGGTTGAACAGGAACTTTGTTCATTTGCCATAGGTACCTTCCTATTGAAAATGGGCAGTGATTTCCGATTAAGCAGGACAGACTCAGACTAGATTTGCTTTCCAAAGCACTCTAAGGATTATCCACTCTCCCTTCATGGATCCTAAATACAGCCCACCTGCCCCCAACGACTAAAATGTTTTCAAGAAATAATGCCAGAGACCCACTCACCATCACATTTCAGTGAAGTAAAATGTCATGAATGATTGAGCTAAAATGTCTCATCTCAGATTCTACCACAGGTCATTTTACTTTGTGAATAGCCCAGAATTCCTGCTTTACTTAGCCAATTAAGGGCACCTTTTTGCTCAAGGTCTTGGAGACAGCTGAAGATATTTTCATACCCATACCCTAATTCTGCGGTCCACTGACATCATTAGAATCGAGGCAAACACCAGTTGTAATGTTTATATGGACAGTTACAGTATAAGGGACATATGTAAAATACATTTTGAAGTACATTTAGGACCTAAAAGACAAAATTACCTCTAAGCTAAAATAATTTTTAAAAACCATGTAAGTTCAAAGGCAAAGAGGTTGATAGTAATGTATCTCACCTTTAGTAGTTTTCTAATTTGCAAACCTATTTCACTTATAACATATATATCCTCAGCAACTCTGAGATGAATATTATAACCTCCATTTTAGAAAAAGGATGATAGATGAGCTGCTCAATGTCAAAGAAGCTAGTACATTAGTGGGTCTGAAATTTAAACACACATTGTCTATCCAAGGTCAGTGTGCTTTCCACTACATTAATAACACTTTTCTCTCTACAAATAAGCAACATCATACCCTTACTATTTTATTTCTGTCTTCCTCATGGAAGCAATTATAAGCAAGTTCTTCATTCTAGCTTGGCCAAGTGAGATTCTGTTTGATATGACACCACAATGTACTTCTTTCCATTCCAACGTGAGTTTGTTTTAGAGTGGTAATTCTACACCTTTTTTTTTCTTTTCTTGGATAATTTATTAGATAAGAGGACTTCAGAGTTGTTAATACTAGATTTTTTATTATATAAGCAAAAAATCAGATTACCAAACAGAAATATAAATCTTACCCATTATTCCATTCTTAGAGTTAGAGCTCGTTATTCATGCATGTGTCCATTTGCCTATTTATCTGTACTTATTAAGAAAAATAATTGTCTTAACTTAAAACATTAGTTGGAGGGCCAACGGTTTACACTTGGATCCTAGTTGACCAAGAACATGACCAATTTGTACTTATACTGGGATGTCATCTTCCCTTCCCATCAACTGTAGTTCTTATCCTCCTAGACTCAAATCAAACCCCCCTTCTTATATGAAACCTTCATTGACCACTCCAGCTGGAAGGCTTTATTCCAGGAGAAGTAACAAGTCACTGGATCCATTAACTCATTTGCTCCCTGCTCCCACTGATTATTGATGACTTTCTGTCACCTAGTAATGCCCTGAAGAAATTAATTATAGAATTAATAAATTTTTTTTTTTGGCTGTGTCGGGTCTTAGTTGTGGCATGCAGGATCTTTTGTTGCAGTGCATGGGCTCTTCGCTGCAGCACGCAGGCTTCTCTCTAGTTGTGGCACGTGGGCTCCAGAGTGTGTGGGCTCTGTAGTTGTAGCTCGGGGGCTCAGTAGTTGTGGTGCATGGGCTTAGTTGCCCCAAGGCATGTGGGATCTTAGTTCCCCGACCAGGGATTGAATCTGCGTCCCCTGCATTGGAAGGCAGATTTTTAACCACTGGACCACCAGGGAAGTCCCAGAATTAATAAATTTTGATGTGAGTCAGAAGAAAAAAGATTGGGTCACAAGTCCCTTCCATGTGTATCAGGCTTTAGTTAAGTACCCTCTGGGTATCAGGAGTGCGGTAAAGGGCTCTGAGGATCTGGAAGAATGACTGGAAAGATGCCTTACTATGGAAGGAAAATAGAGACCATTTAAAACTAATCTGATTATTTCACAAGGTTTATCCCCATCCTAACATCTCACAAGTGCCTACAAATGATGACTCACTGGATTGTCATGAGTTCTTACATTAAATATTTATGGAAATAACTTAAAGTGGCCTTTGCTCTGTAACACACAGCATGAACAAAATTCTTGGAATCATCTCAGCAAGGATACATTTTAGTAGTAGAGGACTTGAGCTAGTTGTGTTGTTTTCGTATAGACATGCTTTGAATTAAACACCACAGGCAACCGGTGACTGTGGATACATAGGCAATTTTGCATAATGATGATTTTGGGATTTCTTATGTTTTACAGGACAATTTTTTTTTTTTTTTTTTTTGCGGTATGCGGGCCTCTCACTGTTGTGGCCTCCCCCGTTGCGGAGCACAGGCTCCGGATGCGCAGGCCCAGCGGCCATGGCTCACGGGCCCAGCTGCTCCGCGGCATATGGGATCCTCCCAGACCGGGGCACGAACCCGTATCCCCTGCATCGGCAGGCGGACTCTCAACCACTGCGCCACCAGGGAGGCCCTACAGGACAATTTAAAGCCTGAGTATGTTTTGCCTAATGACTAATTTTATTCTTTGGTTGTCTTTAAATTATTTGAACCTGATTTTAAAATGTCAGTAAAATGGTGATGGTGGAAAAGTGAATATATAATCAATTTGTCTGCTTTCTTAGAAAAATATAGGGGTTCAAGAGCTCAATTCAATACCATCAAACAGCAGCAGTCTTTATGCACTGAATGAATGGCCAGATACTTTCCTTCTATGCTAACATATGTGACCAGATGAATAGGGGCTAGGTCTTCTTTTCATTTTCTTTGAATAGTGAAATAAATATTTTACCTGGTAATTTTCCTTCAACTATTTTCTTTTCTTTAGCAATAAGCTATCAGGGAATAGTTAGTAACCTGCAGTCAATACTGGAAAGCAAACAGTTCATTACTTACCAAAAGCATTTAAAATTATACAACTTCACTGAAAAATCCATTTTATTGGTTTGTAAGATTTGTATGTAAGTGAAACTTAATGACTGCACGAAAAATAATTTTAGAGTGGACCTTGTACCTTATTCTTCCTTTCCCTCACTTTTTACACAAAGAAACCATAGAAACAAATTACTTTTTGCCCCAGTGAATTATTTGCAAACATATCTGCATTTAGCTTCACATTACAGCATTCCAGCTGCTTTATTATTTTCTGACTGAGTCAGATAAAATTTGTGTTTTACGTATTCCTGTTATCTGGGTACGTATTAACATGTCTGTCATTATGGGCTACTGCTGGTATATCACGCCAAAATGAGCTCATTACAGGCATCAGCTCCATTTCCTCATTTCTAACTTAGTTTGACATTCTTCTTGGCAAATTTTCCAGACATACCACAGTCCATTTTCTGTTGAGATTTTTTCTCCTTTCATATTAAATTTTTCTGTGTAGCAGCTAGAAAATGAGGAATCAACCTCATTTTTTTTTAAGCTATAGACTTACATTTCACTGCAGTGAAAAATCTGAAAGGCTTTAACATCAAACTCCTTATGAGAAAACAGCTTTCTCAGATATGAAGTAAACTTGAAACTTTGACACAAAATAAATCGAGAAGAAATAGAATATGATTCCCTACTCCAAATCTTACATGCTAAGGAAACAAACACACAAATATGCAAACTGAAACAAAACAAGACAAAATAATAAACACTTAAAACATCATTTGTATGTAAGTCATCAGATTTGTTTTTATTAATAATGTAATTATTATGTAAAAATTAATGATTCCTTGCTCTTAAAGTACAGTACGTAGATTTTGCTTTTTATTAATAACTTTGGTTCAATGTTTTGATGAAGAAAAAAGTTACTAAGACAAAAAAAGCACCAAAATGATACTTCAAAGAACTAAAAACTAAAATATTTGTTTTTTAACTGTTTATTAATGTGCTTCATGACTGATTTACATGCTTTAAACACTCCAAATCCAAATTACAAATATAGAAATATTCATACTAATTGCCACCAAACATTTGGTAGCTGGAAGCATATATGAAAAAAACTCTGTTTATAAGCTCACTCTGAGTATCTGTACATAACCCCAAAATATGCCATCAATCATCTTATTGGACAGGACTGACCTGTATTTTGTCCTATGGGACAAAACTAGTAAGCAGCTTCCTTTGGAGAGAAGGGTGGTGGTTAATAACATTGTGACAACTATCAACACATCAGAATTAAAAAGAAGTACGTAAATTGTCAACATTTTAAACTACTGTGATAAAGTCCTCTGTAATTTGTGCTTATATTTGAGATCTATGCTACATATTCTTGCCTCATCTTTTCCAAACAGTACTCTTGTATTTCACTGCATTTGCTCCTCTCTGTTCCTTATGGAGTAACACTTAGATCCCTTAGCCTGATATACGAGATCCTTGACAGTCTGGGTTGGACCAAATTCTCCAACTCTATTCCCAGGCCTGAACCTGTGTCTATGACAAGATTGGCTACTTGTTCTCTAACAATTTCCACCTTAAATGTCTGAATAGAAAATTTTTTCCTGGGCTTCCCTGGTGGTGCAATGGTTAAGAATCCGCCTGTCAATGCAGGGGACACGGGTTCGAGCCCTGGTCCGGGAAGATCCCACATGCCGCAGAGCAACTAAGCCTGTGCACCACAACTACTGAGCCTGCACTCTAGAGCTCATGAGCCACAACTACTGAAGCCCGCATGCCTAGAGCTCGTGCTCTGCAACAAGAGAAGCCACTGCAATGAGAAGCCCACACACCACAATGAAGAGCAGCCCCTGCTCACCGCAACTAGAGAAAGCCCGCAAGCAGCAACAAAGACCCAACACAGCCAAAAATAAATAAATAAATTTATAAAAAAAAAAAAGAAAAATTTTTCCTACTTAGAATGCCCTCACCACTACTTTATTTTACTAAATACTTACGCTTTTTAAGATGCTCAGATATATCTCATTTCATTCATTTCTGGACATGGACATTTATCAAAAATATAGCTTCTAGCAGCTCAAAGCTGAAAAAATACTACTAAGTAGAGTTCAGTTAGGTAGTAGTTTAAATTCACAAGTTTCCTATATTCTACTACAGCTGGACATAGATTCAGTCTGTGACATCTCCAACCTAATAAACTCAAGTCAACCTCTATGATTAGCCACCCTAATTTCCACTGAAACCATCCTCTTCCATTAATTTTGTTTGAAAGAATTATTTTTGACAAGCAAAGGAAACATGCAGTAAAATGGGTAAAAGCCATGATATTGGTTCAATTTTGGTCTCAACTCTATGCAGGATTACTTTCTCTAGGGATCCCAGTTGATGATTAGTCAGATTCCACTTGACCAATTCCAGTGATAGGTTTAGCTCTTTTTGAAGCACCATGGTTATGATCGGACAGCTCTATTTGTTAGAAAGTTATGCCTTATATCTAGTTGGAATATCCTTCTTGAATCTTTCAACTACTGATCTTGGTATGTTCTTCTAAAGGATTTCAGAAAAAGTGTAATACTTCTTCCAACTGAGAACACTTCATATGTTTGGGGACAGGCATCTCGTTTACCCTCAGTTCTCTCTTGACTAAAATTTTCAGTTACATTTATCTTCTTTAAATTGAAATATAGTTGATTTACAATATTGTGTTAGTTTCAGGTGTACAGCAAAGTGATCCAGTTACATATATATATATTTTCAGATTCTTTTCCATTATAGGTTATTACAAGATATTGAATATTGTCCCCTGTGCTATACAGTAAATCCTTATTGCTTATCTATTTTAGTATAGTAGTTTGTATCTGTTAATCCTATACTCACATTTATCTTTATGATTGTGATATGGTTTTCAGAAATCTCACCATTTTGCTCCCTAGTGATACTCATATTTTTTAGCATAGTACCTAAATTTCACTCATTTAACTGTTAGTTACTGAACATCTACTACAGGCCAGTGCCATATATATATCTAAAAAACACGAGGATTCACAATAAAAGATGATGGGGTTTGTGGTAGCAGAAATATAGGATACTTTAGAAGCACACAGAACACATAGCCCAGTCAATAATGGCTTAATGGAGGAAGGACGTTTGTGCTGAAACCTGAAGGAAAAAGCAGGGGAGAGTATTCAAGACAGAGGGGAAAACAGGGACAAAGTCTCAGAAGTAGGGCAAGGCACTGCAGATTCAAGGGAGTGAGAGGAGTCCAGTATGATGCAGCGTGGAGTGGCATTGGGTAGGGGTGGAGATTAGGCAGGCACCATGTTGGGGAGCATCATAAACGTTTTAAAGTAGTTATGATTAGGACCCACCAAATGGTTTTAAGCAGGAGAGCTCACATGCTCAAATTTTATTCTGAAATGGTCCCTGTGGCTGCAGATAAAGAACGGATAGGAGGCAGACGGTCTGAGTGCATGGGAAATCAGTGGACCTGACTAATTGGTAGGGAGGGAGATGGTAATAACAAAGAAGTCTGAGTTAGGGCTATAGATGCTGCAGCCTTTCCTAAAAACGCAGTGCACATTTGGAGGGGAGTGGGGAAAGGTGATGAGTTCAACATGGAACACATTACTTTGGATACAGTGGATAAAAGAGAAAGCTCTCATTCAAATTCCATATGAAATATTCATAACATTCCTGGAAGTAATGCCTCAATAATGGAGCCACTAGTGTTAAAAACCAATTTTCTAGAGCCTTTTAAGAGTAAACACAATGTTCTTATAAAAAGGAAATGTTTACTTAGTAATGATTACCTTAATAATGTTGGCAATATATCTACTTTAGGCTCAGTATAACTACCTGAAAAACAATAATTGCTCTTAATCATTAAAGATCTCCAATTAAACACATACATTATTAGCCAAGCAATTCTGCTCAGCTACTCACATCTACTTATCTGCTGAGTCACTAACCTGCTGCCAGACAATCCGGGGCATGGGTGTTATCCTAGGTCTGACGACTGTTCCGTATGCATGGGCTCCAAGGAATAGCTAATCCTAAACTGTATGGCCTCAGTTCAACACATCTATTTAAATTCAAAGTCCAACTGGAGCAAAATCTTAAATTCTTCTTTGATGAATTATATATACTTCTCATTTTCAATATTTAGCAAAGTGAGCATGTGTGGCTGAACAAGTTATCTAAGTATGGATCTTGGAAGTTTTTAAGATTTATAAAGTTAGAAGCAGCAAATTGTTTCAATCTGTAAGTGTATTTGTTATTCGCCATATAACTACATGTAATTTCTGTCATTTCTGTTATTTATGCCATTATTTTCTTTTTTTTAGAGGATTATTTTTTTGACTCTATTTATTTATTTATGGCTATGTTGGGTCTGTTGCTGTGTGCAGGCTTTCTCTAGTTGCGGCGAGCGGGGGCTACTCTTCGTTGTGGTGCACTGGCTTTTCTTTGTTGTGGAGCGTGGGTTCTAGGTATGCAGGCTCTGTAGTTGTAGCACGTGGGCTCAGTAGTTGTGGCTCACGGGCTCTAGAGCACAGGCTCAGTAGTTGTGGCGCAGGGGCTTAGTTGCTCTGCGGCATGTGGGATATTCAGACCAGGGCTCGAACCCGTGTCCCCTGCATTGGCAGGCAGATTCTTAACCACTGTGCCACCAGGGAAGTCCCTATGCCATTATTTTCAAGTCTCAAACAAATGCCTGACTATACTATCTACTTTGTCATTCTCTTGTTCTCAGTCCTTTCCACCTCAATCTTAGAAAAACTGTATTCTAGAAGTATGGTATAATCAAAAGGTATAACCTTTGGAACCAGAGAGACCTAGGCCTGAATCCCAACTCTGCCACTTATTAGTTCTGTGACTTAAAGCAAGTCACCCATCCTCTTTGAGCTTCAGTTTGCTCACAAACAAAATGTAAATAGTATCTACTTCACTGAGTTGTTTTAAAGATGAAAACAATGAATGAAAATGTCTTACATTATAGCATCTCAGAGCCAATAGCAGTAATAGTAAAATATTAATATTTTGGAAATTGTTGAAGTAAAGACTATGTGCTCTTTTCCTTCCTCAACTGGAAATCTTGCCAATCTAGCCATTGCACTTATTGGTTATGTCTGATGGTCATTTTATTGATTTGGGGAGGAAGTGTCCCCAAAGACCACTGGTTAAAATTAAGGTACTGGCAATTTAAAAATCACTGAAAGGAAATCTGGCCTAATATCTGCTTTATTGCCTAAGATTTTACTAAACAAAATAAAAACAATAATATTTGGAAGTAAGGCTTTGGTTATGAAAGATTAAAGACATTTACTTTGATCTTCACTGGAACATTCTGAAGACTTAAAAAACATTGTCTTTCAATTTCTTAGCTAGAAAATAAGGATTAGATGAGAGAGACTAAAAGTGGATTTCAAGTTAATCAGATCTGTACAGATGGTCTAGAGCATTGCCGGAACAAGAAGACTTAAAATAAAAAAAAATTTAAAAAAAAAGGTGGTGCTTTAGCCAGTTTGTCTACATCTGCTGGTGATGCCCATTGGGTCTCAGGACTGAAGGATAAATGTTACTGTTGAATGTGGTTACAGTTTTGAACAAAATTGCATGGACAAATTTTAAAATCATCTTTAAAATTTCCTGGCATTCTTTCTGTCTAATCTTTTCTTTTATTAACAGCGGCCTTGAGTTTTAAGTAGTTTCCTCTTATAAGGCAGATGTGTTGAAACATGCACATGGAGCCATGTGCCATTATGAGTGAAACACAAAGAAGCTGAAACCCAACCCTACACTTGAGGCATTACTGAGATATTTGAGGTATTACAATAAAGCAATAAGCTTAAAGTTTTGAGCAATGATCAAAGTGAAAACCATGGGCTGAAGAAACACTGCAATATCAGGATGTGAATGGGTTAAGCTGGCTTCTCACTGCTGGTTAATGGTTTTCAGAGTAGTTATCATGGTGGGCTTCCAAATGAGGAATTTCCTTGTCTACAAGGAACGCTGGTTAGGTGATTGCCTATATTACTGTGTTCCATCTATAGAAATTGTTTGCTTTTTGTGACCTTATTTATGTGGTAGCAACATGGGAAAAATTAAAACAAACAAATAACAAAAAAGCCCCACAATAACCTGTGTACTGGAAGTCAGGAAATCTGGATTTTTATTTCCAGCCTGCCATGATTTGGCTATATGGAAGGGTTAATCACCTCATGTCTTTGAGTGTCATTTTCTGTATCTATGAAATGAAGAGATTTGATGAAATGACATCTTTAATCCTTTCCCTGTATTGAAATTTAACAATTTTTATAGTTATTGTTGGATTTATACACACACACACAGTCTATCTACATATATATTCTAACACAATGTATAATTGAATGCTCATGGTATTCCATTATCCTGTGACTGCATATTATGGCTTCTTTATTTTAGAAAATACCAGTACCAGTAAGTACTACTACTACTAATACCTTAGTTACATTTCCTTTAAAATCCAAATGTCATTTAATACCCAATTAAAATTCCATTCAAAGCCTGAATTTCACAGGAGAGACCACTTAACATAGACCCCCAAATCTGCCTTGTACATAATGCTTTGTATAGAATTCTATGCTTTTGAAAATAATGCCAGATTGAGGCATATGACGATGGAAATAAAAGAACCCTGGGTAACAGGGGCTTTTGTCCTGACTTCCACTAACCAACTAACGTTGGTAAAGTATGTTTCCTTTCTTTTCTCAGTGCCATTTTTTTCTCCATTAGTCAGTAAACACATATTGCCCTAGGACTATGAATTTTATCTGGACCTACTGAAAAATGTAGGGCTGAAAATTCTAAGTGGATTTAGTGTATTTATAAATATTTCAAAATATAAATCAATGTATTTGCATAAATGTCTATAAAATATAGTGTCAGCTAGTTATTTGCAACTCAAAGAATGTAGCTATAAACAAATCATATTTGATGTGAGCTGAGTGCATTATGATATGCTTGATATATATTATGATATAGGATAGGCCCTCCAAGTCAATGCCTATGCCTTTGGTAAAGGCAAATTGGTAAAGAGGGACAGACTCAATGTTTTCAAAGGACACTCTCACCTCTAACATTTTACAATTACATATGTTCACTGTTTTTAAAAAATGTTTTTATTAAATTCTTGATGGTTTTCAATCAAAAACAACTTAGAAAATGTACTTTTGTGATAAGTTTACCTTTGAAGTTAGTAGAGCAAAGCATAAGGGTTTTGGAATAAGGTAGATGTGGATTTGTATCTTAGCTTTACCACTCAACAGTTAAGGGATCCAACAAAAGTGACAATAGTTTTCAAACCCAGTTTCTTCCTCTGGAAAATAGTACAGGGCTATTCATCTTATGTGAATATTAGATGAGGGTTAAATGAAATTATACAGTTATTGGGACATGGGAGGTTCTTAATGAAATGTTAGTTTCCTTTTTCTTTTTTTGTTTTTTCAAATTTTTTTATTAAAAAAGTTTTTTAGATTTCACATATGAGAGAAATCATCCAGTATTTGTCTTTCTCTGTCTGACTTACTTCACTGAGTATAATGTCTTCAAGGTCCATCCATGTTGTCCCAAATGGTAGGATTTCTCATTTTTTTAATAATAGAATAATAGTCCATTATGTATAATATAAAATATAATATAAAATGGAATGAGATATATATATATATATATATATATATATATATATATATATATCTCACAACTTCTTTATCCATTCATCCATCAGTGGACACTTGGGTTGTTTCCATGTCTTGGCTATTGTAAACAATGCTGCTATGAACATGGGGGTGCAGATATCTTCTGCAGTTAGTATTTTTATTACCTCTGGATATATTCCCAAAAGTGGGATTGTTGGATCATATGGTAGTCCTATTTTTAATTTTTTGAGGATCCTTCACACTGTTTTTCATAGTGGCTGTACCAATTTACAATCCCACCAGCAGTGCACAAGAGTTCCCTTTTCTCCACGTCCATGCCGGCATTTGTTATCTCATATTTTTGATGATGGCCATTCTAACAGGTGTGATGTGATATCTCATTATGGTTTTAATTGACATTTCCTTAATGACCAGTGATATTGAGCATTTTTTTCTTGTACATGTTGGCCTTTTGTATCTTCTTTAGAGAAATGTCTATTCAGGTCCTTAGCCCATTTTTTAATTGGGTTATTTATCTTTTTGCTATTGAGTTGTATGAGTTCTTTACATGTTTTGGATATTAACTCCTTATCAGATATATGGTTTGCATTTTTCTTTTCATTTTAAACAAAATTTGATTGATTTGGCATTTTTAAGGAGATACGTATACATATTTGAAGGAGAAACTGATTACTATTTTTATAGCTAAAACATGTTAACAGTCTAGCTTCTTTAACCATAGGCATCATTTAGTCAAAGTATCTAATTTTGTCTTTGTTTCTGATAATTAACTGTAAGAATCTGGGTTTCTGATCATATAGTCAATTGCACTTCTCCTTTTATTAACTACTTAAAAGTAGTTAGACATCTCTTCAACTTTTGTGTCATTTAGTAGGCTGGGCCCTAAAATATTAAGTTTGTGTGATTCATAGCCAAATTTCCAATTATAAAACTAAAGTTTTAATCTCACTTTCATCCATGATCCAAAAAGAATCTTTGCTTGTCATCACAAATACATGATAGTATATAGTTTACCCATCTTTGAAGAGGTTTAGCCATCTTTGAAGTCTTTGCCAAATACCTTGTAGGAGAACAGATTTTATGTTTCCACTAAAGGTTGATGTTCCAAGTGGACTAACTTCATCTTTAGGTTATTTATGTATTCATTTAGTATGAATTTAGCCATAAATTAATAAGCTGAGTAAGAAAGCTATATTTCTGGGAGCCAAATATATACAAATATATGTACATATCATATACAAATATATATGTACATATACATATATAAATATATGTAATCAACATATGTCAACACATTCTGGAGTTAATATTTTACATTTTCTGAACACTACAATCAATAGAATTCTAGTCTATGTCTGTTTCCAATTTGCTGTGGTTCTTAACATGTTGATAAACATTTCTAGGCATTTGTTTGCTCATACATAAAATGAAGGAGTGTCCTATCTATCCTTGAGGAGATGAGACCAGCATGGGCTTTCAGAGTCAAGGCTAAGTACAAATCATGGTCTGGCTAGGGTTTAGATGCTGGATGAGTATAAGGATGATACTGGAAGTTTGTTCAACAGAGCAGATTTGAGGTATGACCAAGGTCAGAAGAGAAAAGCGAAACCTTTGTGCATGTTTGGAATCAAGGATAAAACGTTCAGGTCTGTGTGTGTGCATGCACACATCATCACTCACATTCAGGGGAAGGGAGGATGGAAAGGAAGAAATTTTATTTGTCAATTATACTTTAATAAAGCTGGGGGGGGGGGAAGAGAAAAAGGCAACTGAAAAAAAAGAAGAAAGCTGGGGGCCTGGGTGGAGGTTTTCATAAGTCTTAGGTAGACCCCTAAAGTGGAAATTGCTCACTGCTTCATTGGAGCACTTCTTAGTGTTCTATTTGGCAAAATACATTCATTCACCTCTATGTATTTAATAGTAGTTTACTATGGAACACGTTGTTTCCCTCGAAACTATCATACTGCAGTCCCTCTGTAGTCTCAAAACATGTGTGACACTAAAATTCTAAATTTCTGGGATGTCAACAGAGGAAGAAAAACCATGCTCTTCTGTTTTGCACTGTAAAACAATGTGCTATTTATGTTGAGGAAAGGTCATTATTCTAAATTAATGTCAGTAAAAGAACATGGTTATAGTTTAAGTTTTTTTGAGAATTTATGTCCATTCAGACTAATCAATTGGTTTCCCTCAAATTTTATCTCTGTGATCCTATTTTCTTAAATAGTTAAAGAAAAAAGTGAAAACAATGTGAAAAAAATGACTTAACACTATACCTCTTGGCTATAATGCTCTACCTAAATTAAGGCAAAATAAAAATATTGAGAATGTAATTACTGAGCCCAGTTTTTGTATTAGGTGTGCTAGATAAAATAGATTGCAAGGATCTGATTTGTAAGCTTATAATCTAGTTTTAGGAAACAAGACAAGGAAATGAGAACAGTTAATAGAGGCAAGAAAAAACAAAGGAATTACAGTGAGACAGAAGATGATTCATTATGGAATGATGTCAGCAGTAAGTGCTCTAAGTTCAGAGGACTGAGAACTCTCAGAAGACTGATGTTTGTAGAATTGACTTTATAGAGGAGCTGGAGTTTCATTACAGACATAGCTTGTGGAAAATCACGCAGGTAGAACATATGAAGATGATCACTCAGGTCAATTGGATCGGAACTGATGGTTATAGGAGACCAGTGAAAATTTAGGTATGTGGGAGTCAGCATGTGGAGGGGCGGGATGAGAAAATCTGAAGTTTACTGGCATTGTATGAGCTAGAGCATGATGTGATCAAATAAAGCTCAGTCCTGCAGTATGCGGTATGGAATGAGGAATGGCAGGAAGGTCAGCTGAGAGACCAATGGAAGAGTCTAGAAATAAGTGAGAAGGATCTAAACTGAAGGATGGCGAAGTAATGGACTATAAAAGACAAATGTAAGACATTGAGAAAAATGAATCAACTGCCTGAACTGATTGCCTGGATGGGTGTGAGATGATGAAACTAAGAGAGTAAAGCAGGACTCCAGGTGTGGGTAGTAGGGGGACTGGGAAATCTGGAGGAAGGAAATAATTTTGTGATCAAAATGAAGTTAGTCATAAATGTGAAAGTAATGGTTATGTAGCTACTTCATAATACGTTACACAAATTTATATAGTGTATGTGACATGTACATTACTGATACATTGTTATTATATATTATAGTTATAACCATATTTATACCATGTTAATATGTTTATACACAAAAACCCAACTTCAAAAATAAAACCAAATGACCGACTCTATTTAAAAATGAGATTCCTTAACAGAGTAGAGGTTTATACCATCATAGATGCAACTTGTATTTTCCTAGGTCTTGCCAGCCTATGGCTATAGATATGATCTTATTTATAACAATTCTTAAATTCCCTTGTGTGGTAGCCATTATCTACTAATGTGGTCCCTCAAGCCCCATGCAAAGTGCTTTCCCCAATCAAATATTTCACCCTTGGGTTAAGCATCACATGTGTAGCACTTCTCATTACTTTTACTGGGCACAGCTGCTACTACTTTGAGCTGTTCTAACCACCAGGCACATCTTTTTTCAATTTGTAGCCACCCTCAGTCCCGAGCCTCTAGGTGATTCAACAGCACCATGCTTTGTTTAGTCAACAATGTCTCTCTCTTTTCTTGGTATTAACCTAATAGTGGGCCTCCAAAATACTTGGGAGCAAGTTCATTACAGAGTATGGTAATGTGTCTCTTTCAAGTTTCAGTTACAGTTCCTTTCCCCATTTTTGAATGAGGAAATGAACTCAATGAGATTGAGCAATGTGGCAGATACCATATGACAAATCAATGGCAGACCTGGAATTCGAACTCAGACTACAAACCCTGTACTCTTAACCACAGAGTTTTTAATAATTGTAAGTGTCATGCAGTCTCATCAAACAGCACTGAAATAAGCTCTGGGGATCAGATCCAGAGGTTTATCAAATCAACAAGATGGAAACAGAAATCCCTGTACCAAAACCAAGCTTAGTAACTAATTTGGTAAAGTAGGCACTAATTTTAAAGTAGGCAGTGGCTTACAAGTACATCTCTATAACAGCAGCTTAACAATATCAGATATATTAAACAATTGAGATGCTTAAAAAATTAGTTCCCTGAAAATATGAACATGCTGAATCTGGTTTAAACAAGTTAGATGTTTGTTTGACATTTAATATTGAAGATTCATGAGAAATATAATTAGTTCTCAGATTGGAGCATATTACAGACAACTGAAGGAAAGATTAAAAGGACTACAATACCCTATATGTATTTAAATTAAAATAGCATTATTTTTGATTTGATAAATTGTTTTAATGTATTTATGAATATTCATACTGTGAATCTTGATAGGAAAAATCTGAGGTAAGTAGATTATATGTTTTAATTTTCATATTATCATTGCACAGAATTAGAGGAAAGAAGAATATCTTAAGTAATAAAAAATTACTGGATTCTAGGTTTGGGGATTAAGAATGAGAAAGACTATACAACATTTACTTTTCTCTTTTTCTCCTCTGAGAATGACATGAGGGTTCTT
Organism: Mesoplodon mirus; assembly: GCF_964341445.2. Classification (NCBI taxonomy): domain Eukaryota; kingdom Metazoa; phylum Chordata; class Mammalia; order Artiodactyla; family Ziphiidae; genus Mesoplodon; species Mesoplodon mirus. The sequence continues at coordinate 95,923,679 of NC_138984.1, forward strand.
CTTGACCTCAGGGGATCTAAGGGTAAAAGAAAATGTTTGAAGAAAGCTAAAGTAGAATGAGTGGTCCCTTGGGGTCCTTCCTGCCCTGAACACTATTTTGCATGTTTCCCTGACAGCCTCAGAAGAAATCACAACTGTTTTCAACATGTAGTTTCTCCTTCTATCCTTGGATTCTTTTCTTCTTTTTCCATAAAAATTCTTTATCCCCATTCTATCCCCTATCTTTATCTTTCTTGTTTCTGCCTTGTAACATGAATAGGAGTCTATATCTTAGAAGAAAACTCTTGTCTTGACCTTTGCCAGCCCCTTTCTACATGCTACTTGATTCTCTCTGTTTATAACTCAACTTTTCAAGGTTTAGTCTGCCCTTGCTTTTAGAATCTCATTAGTCACACAACCCACTTTACTTTGGCTTTCACTAAATCTCCTCTCTCAAAGGTCACTTTATCCAAACACACTTGTCTATTTTCTGTGCTTACCTTTCTTGACCTCTCAGCTGCTTTTGAAACTGCTAACAACTCCCTTCTTGAAATTCTTTCCACCTTTGGCTTTTGTGATTCCATGTCCTTTTCTCTCACAGACAGGGTGACTTCTCTTTCTCAGTACTGTTGACTGGTGGCTCTCTGTCTCCACTACCCTCAATAAAGGGTGATTTTCCCAGGGCTCAAATATTTACACCTTTCTCTGCTTCAGAATTAGTGCCACCAGCTGCTTGTCTGGCAGCTATCTCCTTATAGTCTATCCCCTGTACTTAGCATCTCTTCAGCATTAACTGACTTAAAGAACAATTATCTTTCATATTGTAATACAAACAACTACACATATATGTTTTTATATTTATTAAACTCACAATTCCCAAAGGTATTTTAATGCCCGTTTTGCAGATTTGTATACTGAAGTTCAGAGAGGACAGTACAAGGTCTGTGAAATGAACTTAGGTTTATCTGACTCTACATCTTATACTGCTCTTGCTTTACCAAGATGTTTTTCTTTAATTTTCATTTGCATGCAAAACACTTCTATATGCATTTTCTCACTTGCTTCTCTTAACAGTGCTATCAGATAGACAAATCATACGTTCTTATAATTTCTGTTTTAAAGATAAGGAAACCTGTTCTTGGAGACCTAAATGAATTTCCTTATAGGTAGACACTAGAGTCCCTTCTCAAACCCAAGTATTCTGATCCCAAATCAACTTTTCTTTCTATTTATCACTCTGGGACTTGGATATATTGCTTTATAATTTTCCATGAGTTGTTTCATGAAGGTGTGCTTTGTATACTCCAGTAAATAGATTTATACGGTGAGATTGCTCTATATATGGCAGAGAGCTAATCAATGTTATTGACTGAATTTCCACTTTAAAATAATTTTAGTTATTGTGAAATCCGAATTTTCCAAACATATTATTAATTTAGAGTTTTGTAAATGGAAAGTTATAATTCTAATTGTTTTTATCTAAAAATTTTCTGTGATATTTCTGTATGAGAGATATGCCTGAACTTGAATGGTGCCCCCAAACTCATAGTCACAAAATCTTTTTTTAAACTAATTAAAAACAAAACAAAAACCACCTCCTAAATACATTTACATCATAGACATAATAGAACTGTATAACTACTTTGACAATTTTCCAACAGTGGCAGTTAAGATTTTGTTCTAATAAGACCACTACAATCTCTTAATTTTCCAATTGGTGAAAAAAAATGTCTTAAGGAAAGGGTGAGGTAGAAACTGGCAATGGCCCTGGAAAGAGAAAACAAACAAATAAAAAAAAAAAAAGCTAAAGGGAGCTCTTCTAATAATCCAAAATATGTATAATTTATAATAGTGTAAGCAAAGTACATAATTTTGATGCAGACCAATATGGGTTGCAATTATAGGGACACATACTTTAATACAATTTAAAGCATTACGTTATGACAATCAAAGTCACCACCATGGGAAAGATGAGCTGAAATACGAATAAATGAACCTTCTGCAACTCAGGCAGAATCTCTATGATAGTCTCTTCAGAGGTGTGGTAGAAGAGTCCTCCACTGTTCCAGGAGGAGGTGGGGAGTAGACTCTTGAAAGGTTTCTTCTAACTGTAAGAATCAATTAATATGGCCCAAGCCATCTAAGCCTTATTTACTGAATGAATGTTTGTTATTTTTCTAAAATTTTAGAATTTTTACTACAGGAAAGCAGATGTTAGTCATTTACCTTTGCTTGTTTTAAGCTTCTCTGGGGAAAAAGAACAGAGGGGAGCTAATGAGGTAAAAAGAAGGCAGATAAAAGGGCAATTAGTAAAATAAACTCTAAAAAGTCTCAAGAGGTGTTTACTCCTTCCCAGAAAAAACAGAAAGTGGTCATTGCAAACAAATGGACCACTACCTTAGACATCAGAGCTACTCATCTGGCATACTGTAAGTGATCTTTAGTTACCTGTAAATGATATGGTCAGAAACAGCAAGAGGAGAAGAGACCACAGTTGAAAAGCCATAAGTTAATGTGGATTACAACCTGGGTTAGACAACAAGACAGATCCTACAATGGGTTGTCAATGAATAACTTGTAAGGAGATGGTTCTTTTAGTCTTGATCTAAATTGTATGTTCTTAAAAAATGTGTTTTGTTAATTTACACTATTATTAAAAGAAACAAGTAATTAAAGGAATCCCACCACATATTTTAGGAAACAAATTGATAAAAAAAATTTGGTTAATACAATCTTCACACTCAAGTCAATTTACATCTTCAATTAAATTCAAAAGGTATTTTGAACTACTGTGCTGGGCTCTAGGGGAAAATCAGAGATAAAGAAAGCATAACTCATAAATTTTGGTAAATACAATTTAATGGAGCTACATTACAGACTCACCCTCCTCAGTGCTTCATAAATTTTTTTTAAAAAAGTAAACCCAGCAAGACTATAATAAGATAAAAACTTGCAAAACCCAGAAGAGCACAAGGGTAAAATCACATCATGAACTTTATTTATTTTTTAATTAATTAATTAATTTGTTTTTATTTTTGGCTGTGCTGGGTCTTCGTTGCTGCATGCAGGCTTTCTCTAGTTGCGGTGAGCGGGGGCTACTCTTTGTTGAGGTGCTCAGGCTTCTCATTGTGGTGGCTTCTCTTGTTGCAGAGCATGGGCTCTAGGCACGCATGCTTCAGTAGTTGTGGCTTGCGGGCTCTAGAGCACAGGCTTGGTAGTTGTGGCACACGGGCTTAGTTGCTCCACAGCATGTGGGATCTTCCTGGACCAGGGCTTGAACCCGTGTCCCCTGCATTGGCAGGCAGATTCTTAAGCACTGCACCACCAGGGAAGTCTGTCATGAACTTTAAAAAGTGTCAGCCAAGGAAATTACAATTCTGTCCCAACTCAGAATAGCTCCTTAGTCCTCCCCTATCCTCACCCCTGCCCCCATAAGTAGTACAATATATCCTATGAATTTTTACTTAAAATCTTCTGCTTGGAGAGACTTCTATTCAGGGGCATCCAATAAAAATCATGGAGGAGAAAATAAAACTGTGAAGTGTAGAAGCTGTCATCTACCAGTTTAAAATCTTAGGTTCTCAAGAGAAGCTTCGAAAACCCATTAGAGATCATCATATCCAGGCTTCCATATTTAATGGGAAGAATAAGGGTATCCCTCTCATGAATAGTATACATTGCTAACTGGTGGAGCGAACCCTAATGTAGGGAACTTAAATAAGATGTTGAAGAAATAGAATAGCCAAGACCAATGGAGCTCTCCTTCCTCACTCCTCCCCTATTAAGTCCTTAGGTTATGCAAAAGTGGACACACAAAATGAAAACCGGTCTCCAACTGTAACTGGACAAGAAAGTAAATAAGTCAAATATAAAGTGGTGATTGTATTAAGAAGAATTTTCCACAGCTTATCCTATTAAAAAAACAGAATGGCAATTTTGTAAATATAACACAAAGAAAAAAGAAAAACTATAATGTGGCTTGCTAAATACAGATCAAGAAGGCAGTATAGAACAAGCTATGCAAGAAACAGAAGAAAATTTACTCAACAGTACTTAACAATACAAAAAATGCTTATATCATAGTCTCATAGCTAACTTGAGATAAGAGAGGATGAAACAAAAGGCAGACTACAGACCAAAATGACACCACTTATAGGATCAATGAATACATTACAAACAGAAATGAAACGTAATAGGCAAACTAAAACTGTAGTTTCTGATATAGAAGAGAAGCTTGAGATAATTAGGATTCATCCAAAGGGGAAAGACAGATTGAAACAATTAGAAAAAAAGAGAGCGCAGGGCTTCCCTGGTGGCGCAGTGGTTGAGAGTCCGCCTGCCAATGCAGGGGACACGGGTTCGTGCCCTGGTCCAGGAAGATCCCACATGCCGCGGAGCGGCTGGGCCCGTGAGCCATGGCCACTGAGCCTGTGCGTCCAGAGCCTGTGCTCTGCAACGGGAGAGGCCACAATGGTGAGAGGCCCGTGTACTGCAAAAAAAAAAAAAAAAAAGAGAGAGGGCAAAAACAATCCAGCTAAGGATAATTGGTCTCACCCCACCCCCACCAAAGGAAAAAAACCCGAAGTTATACTACCAAATTTTTAATTATAATAATGGAAGAAATAACTGAAGACTGAAAGAGCATCTGATGATCCAATAAAACCTTGTGTAATGTAACCAAGTTAAAATAATATTAGTATTAAATTATTAAAATCCAATAATAAATTACTTTTCAGATGTGCAGGCATAAAAAGAAAATTGCTCCTTCTCATAATACACTAGGTTACAGAAGATGATAGAGGTAGTAGCTACATAGCTCTAGAGGAAAGTGTAACCCAACATATTTACACCAGCCAAATTATCTTTGTATCTCAAAGTACAGATATCCTCAAACGTGCAAGAATTCAGAGAAGAGTTTATATTAGGCCCTCTGAAAAAAAATTAATAGTGATATCCAGCTAATTGAAAGGGAAATTAAAACAAAAAGGATTCAGGATGAAGAAATTGTGATACATTTGTAAGCATTCTCACAATTAAGATTAAACAACTATGTTTCAGAAGAGAATATAAATATTACAAGTCTTGAAATATAACAATAAGAACCAAAAAGTTCAGAACTTAGGGAAGAAGTTTGAGGAAAAATAAAAGTACAAATTTCTTCATTTTTCATAGGATAGTCAATTAATAATAATTATATTTGAAATATTAGTTAAAAATAGTGTTTTCTATTACCTTTTTTAAAAATCATGTTAAGAGTGATATTTATCGAGCTGTTACCTCTTTGGTGAAGAAAAATTTACTTGAACTTTACCAATTTCTAAAATTTTACCTCAGTGTTTTTTTCTCCCATTACATTACAGAAATATTATAGTACTCTTAACAACTAGACAACTGTCAATCATATACTGATGACTTCCAAACCAGTTACTTGAGCCTACAATATTGCCTGATCTTTAAATATCTATGTTTAAAAGTTGTCTGGACATTTATTTTGGGTGTCCCAGAGGCATATCAAAATATGTTCAAAAAATGAATTTATCATTTTCTTTCACTTGCCCAAATTTGCCCCTTCTCATGTATTCTTTTTTTTTTTTTTCTGTACGTGGGCCTCTCACTGTTGTGGCCTCTCCCGTTGTGGAGCACAGGCTCTGGACGCGCAGGCTCAGCGGCCATGGCTCACGGGCCTAGACCACTCCACGGTATGTGGGATCTTCCCAGACCGGGGCACAAACCCGCGTCCCCTGCATCGGCAGGCGGACTCTCAACCACTGCGCCACCAGGGAAGCCCCTCATGTATTCTTTAACATCCAACCAATCCCCAACTACTGCCAATTTTATCTTCTAAATATTTCTCAAATGTAGCCCACATCTTCATTGCTACCACTTCTTAACTCAGGCTCTTATCATCACTGTTCTTTTCCAATAACCGGCCTGACTCATTGTACCAACTTCAATTTTATCCTTCTCTTTTCCAACAGAGCGATATTCCTAAAATACACATGTGACCAGATGCATGCCCTACTTAAACACTTTTTAAAATCCCCCCAAGAAATGTAGGGAAAGGTCCAAGTTCAGCTGCACGACATTAATGGCTCCCTATGACTTATCTTTTCATTATCATCCCTGCTCTAAATCATTCTGCATCACTTCTAGGTACCAGGACACAGCATACTATTGTATAAATGTATCCTTTTATTCATGCTTTCTGTGTTCCTCCAAGGCTCTTCTGATCTTCTTCCAGTAGCTCACTCTTTCTTCTTTGTCAAGATTCAGATTTGGAATCAAGAAGATTTTTTAAAACTCCATTTTTCAGGTTTCTTTGACTCTGTGTACACATCATTATATACTTTTAATCATTGATTTATTCTTTCAGTGAAACGTTTTTGAGCGCCTACTATATGTCTAGGAAACTGTCCTACTTGGGATAGAGATAAAGTCCTTTTTCTTATAGTGTGCGCTATTTAGGAAGGGAACACAAATATTAAATAAATCAGTACACAAATGATTAATTTATTATAACATAATAAATGCTATAAAGGAGGATTAACAGGTGACATCAGAATATATAAGAAGATAGATGCAGTCTAGACTGTGAAGTCAAAGAGGCTCTCTTCATGGAATTAATATTTGAAGTGTAAAATGGGAGTGAGGTAAAGTGTAAAGTCTTTTAGAAAGCAGGAAGAACATGTGCAAAGGCCCTGACTGTGACAAAGTGCTTTTGAGGAACTAGAAGGTCACTGAGGCTGAACAGCAGAGATTGTGCAGGAAAAGTGACATGAGGTGAAGTGTTTACCATATTATATTGAAACTGTTTCTCCACAGACACCGAACTTTTTTCTTAACTGAAGTATAGTTGATTTACAATATTGTGTTAGTTTCAGGTATACAGCACAGTGATTCAGTATTTTTGCAGATTATATTCCATTATAGGTTATTGCAAGATAATGGATATAATTCCCAAGTATATCTTTGTTGCTTATCTATTTTATAAATAGTAGTTTGTATCTGTTAATCCCATACCACTAATTTGTCCCTGCTTCCTTCCCTCTCCCCTTTGGTAACCTCAGGTTTGTTTTCTATGTCTGTGAGTCTGTTTATGTCTTGTATATATATTCATTTGTATTATTTTTAGATTCTACATATTAAGTGATATAGTATTTGTCTTTCTCTAACATTTCACTAAGCATAATATTCTCTAGATCCATCCATGTTGCTGCAAATGGCAGTATTTCATTCGTTTTTATGGCTGAGTAATATTCCATTGTATATATACACACCACATTTTCTTAATCCAATCATCTGTTGATGGGGACTTGGGTTGCTTCCATGTCTTAGCTGTTGTAAATAGTGCTGCTATGAACATTGGAGTGCATGTATCTTTTGAATTAGTGTTTTCATTTTTTTCCAGATATACACCTAGGAGTGAGAGTAGGACTGGTCTGACTGATCTTTAAATTACTCATACCGATTAGAGTACTTTCATTTTAAGCAACAGAAACCAATTCAGGCCAATTTAAAGAAAAAGTTCAAGTTGGAAGAATACAAGGAAATCACAGACATGATGGGAATGCTGATGAAAGGGCCAGATTCAAGTAGATCCCGGGGTATAGAAGGCAATTGTCATCTCTCTGAATTATCCAAAGAGGAAAAACAGAATGCCTCAAAATTTATCAGGTTGGGAAAGAAAATGAGATGCTCGGTCACCAGAATCAACACTTAACCATAGTTCCTGGCACATGTTAGGAGTGCAATGAAAGTTTATTGGATTGAACTGCATTCTCATGGCCCCTTACACCACTTTAACATACTAATTATAGCACTACACTGTCAGTTTTTGATCTGTGTCTTCTTGAGATAGGACTGTATCTGATTTCACTTTGTATTCCCAGCACTTAGCTCAGTGCCTGGAACCTAGTTGTTGCTCAGTAAATACTTGGAGAGGAAATGAGAGTGACCATACACCCATGTACATGTCTGTTAAATAGCTCAGCAGTCTGACTGAGAATCTGGGCTCTTCAGCGTGACATCACTGCTTCTTCCCATCCCTAGCATGGAGCAGAGTACCTGATTAACAGAGTGAGTTTATTGCATGAATGAGTGAGTGAGTAAATGAAGAAATGGTTGTTGTAATGCAAAACAAGGTTTTTTTGGTTTGTTTTTTTTTTTTGCGGTACGCGGGCCTCTCAGTGTTGTGGCCTCTCCTGTTGCGGAGCACAGGCTCCGGATGCGCAGGCTCAGCGGCCAGGGCTCACAGGCCCAGCCGCTCCGTGGCATGTGGGATCTTCCCAGACCGGGGCACGAACCTGTGTCCCTGCATCGGCAGGCGGACTCTCAACCACTGCGCCACCAGGGAAGCCCAAAACTAGGTTTTCAAATCAAATGCCTAAGTAAAATATTTTCACAATATTTCATTAGCTTTTAATAAATGCTCAACTTGTTTTTTGAAGGATAAGCCTCTAACTAGTCATGTAAGTGCCTTAGTTATAAAATTAATTGCCATGAGGAATTATGTATAATTTTTTTCTACACAGAGTTTATTTCTTGGCATTCTTGCTGCCAACTCTAAATACACTAGGGGGGGGAAAAGAAGCTTAATTTGTTTCTGACTAATCCAACAATGGTTTCACTATAGAGACCTATGCTGTACTTACTCATTTCATTGTGCTTTTAAACACCATTTTTTGTTTATTCTTGTACAAGGAGTGTGACTAGGTGGTGAAAGGGAAAAGAGATTCTCTAAAACAAGCCCTTTCAAGAAAAAGAGTTGGAAGGCTGGAACTACAAATTCAATGCAAACTGAGTTTACATTTATTTGGTAGCAGAAGAGCCTCTTATCCCCCTTACAGTCTGTGTAACAATCTCTCCTCTTAAGGACTCAGTGGGTCGGCTTAGACCTGGTTTCAAATCCCGATTTTACCATTCACTGTTTGATTTGTCTCCTTTTATTGCCTACAAATGGGGGAGAATAAAAACTATAAAATAGTGTTGTTGACAGGATTAAACAGAATAACATATATTAAAAGTCTTAGCACAGTCCTGATACAAAGTACTCATTAAAGAGTAATTATTGGATTATAATTATTTACTACTCATTTCCGTATGCATATTTAAATTCACAAACATTTTAAACATGAAATTGCTACCAAGCATTTTAATACTTAATTCTGCTTCTCAGTATAAATATAATTTTTAATATTTGTACAACTGTACTAACTAGCTAGAACATATTCATCTAGAAAATGGTCCCTAAGATATTTCTATGCAGTCTACTATTCACTATCAATATTTCATAATTCTAAATTTATTGAGAACAAAGACAGTGTAATAATTACAACATACACTGCCTGACAAAGTTTTTGGCATAGTGTCATACATTATCAAAACATTGTTTTAAAAAGATTATCATTATGTGTGTACATGTGTTTATATATACTTAAAAGTTGCATTTTCAAGGTAAACTAACTTACTAGAGGCCTGGATTTGTATCCTATCCTTCCGTTATATTAATGTGTTTTAATAAGAATAAAGTCTTACATGTTCAGTTTTCAGAAACAACACAAAGAAGACAGAAGAAGTGTATAGCCACACATACATTTCAAAGAGTTTTGTGGATGTGTAAGAATTATATTACAGTGCTCAATACCAGAACAAATTGAGGATTGAAAATAAACCACCTTAAAACATACGCATAAAATAGCTTTTAGATTCTTTAGGAGCAAGAAGAATAAGGACATCCCCAGCTGTTTAAGATGCTGTAATCTAAGCTTAGAAACAAGAGCAAACAAAGAAAAAGATAGAGGTCTTCAACTTTTACATTTCTTTCATATGTTTCTACAAGGAGGATTCTCATCCAAGTGAAGATGTACTGTGAGCACTGTTAAAAGAGACTTGAACATAAGTTTAGTAACAAAATAAGGGAAGCAACAAAATAAGAGAGCTTAAGTTCAGGTTCCCCGCCTCAGAAAAAAGTATATAACAAGATACCAAAACAATAGCAATTATGATCAAACAGCTATAGATATCAACATTTAAAGATGTAAAATAAGTTTCTTGAAATAAACAGCTCATTTTGTCAAAAAAAAAAAAAGATGTAAAATAAGTGAACTACCAGAAGACTGTAGGGAGTCCTGATGTTTATGGTGGGGGAAACATTTGGGTTTAGAAACTATAAACTGCTAATTTGACCTTAATTTGAAGGAAAATCTATTACAGACTTCTAAATAATCTAAAATGTTGATTCCTAGAAACACAAGTAGGCTCATTAGAAACAAATCATGTCTCCACAACTTTAGTTCTACTTTTTAAAATTAAATTACTACATCGATTGATCAAGGGAATGCTGAAGTTGCGTGTATATTGATATTTGGCAAAATCTGATATTCATATATATAGGATAAAAATGATCTTGGAATAGAATGCACTGAGACAATTCATAATTTTTTAACTAACCATACCTAAAGCTCAGTAGATATATGTGGGGCCTGTAGTAAACTATGTTAGTGATTTGCCTTTTCTTGAGCCATTTTGTTTGATGTTTTTTATTAATGACTCTAGTCTTGCTAATGCCCCAAAGCTGGAAAGATATACGTAGGCATTGGATGGCAGAATCAAAGTGAAAGACATTCTGACAAGGTATTTAGATGGATTGAAAGCTTCTGAGATTAAATATATCAGGGAAGAATGTAAGATCCTGTATTTAACAATTTAAAGTTGAATATGTGAAGAAGAAAGAAAAAGTTTATTTGAATAAAATCCATGCATTTAAAGGGACAATAGGCTGTGTGAGCCTATTGTGTATGACAGCTGATACAGTCTTTTGCAGTCTTAAGAGAATAATGATGTACCCTCACTTGGAACACAGTGCTTAGTTCTGAAAATCATCTATTAAGAGGGTCACCAACTGACAAAAGTAATGAGGATGTGGGCTGAAGCTCCATGAAGGTAGATTTTAGCTCAGAACAGAAAATGATTCCCTAATAGTTTGATTTTACAATGGATTACATAAAAATTCCTTAATTAATTCCTTTTTACTGAAATTGTTTAAACTGATGTTGAAGGACAGTGTGCTAGGACTCACAGAAAGGATTCTTGCTTTGAGTAGGATTTTTTCCCCCAGCTTTATTTAGATATAATTGATACATAACATTATGTCAGTTTAATACAACTGTGATGATTTGATACACATATATATTGCAAAATGATTACCACAAATCCATCAACTCACATAATTACCTTGTGTGTATGTGTGTGTATGGTGAGATCATATAGTATCTGCTCTCTTAGCAACTTTACAGTATATAATATTGTAGCACAAGCCCTGACTTTGGGCTTGTTGGCTTTTCTTTTTGTAATGCAAATGCCTAACAAACTTTGCCGATTGGCAAGGCATCCGCTTCAAAGAGGCATCCACTACAGGAATGGCTATCTCAAATAAACATATTGCTAGCCACGTGATTAAATAAAGAACAAGGCTGTCCATCCCTTCCCCCAGCCATCCCACAGGCTCCTTTGGAGTTATTGGTTGATTTTGATAAGGGACCATTTGAGTCACTTGTTTTTTCTTTTCCTACACTTTAAATTTCCACAGTTATGTTTTAAATTCACCAATAAATAGTGAGCCCATGAAATCTTAGGTCCCCACCCTCAATACCAATAAAAAGCAAAACCCCAGGCTGGAGTGCGCTTGCTCTTTATCTCTACCTGCAACCTCGCTGTGTGGCCATAGGTGTGTCATGTATTTCCAGAACTTGTAAGTATCAGTAATAAACTTTTTCTTTTTTCCAAAGTTTTTCTTCTGGTGGTTATTGCTGAAGGCCATCTTGCAATCATAATAAGAACCACAAGGGCCTGTCTAGCCACAACATTGGTTATCAATAGGCTTAGACAAAACAAAAAAATATAATATTGTTAACTATAGTTACCATACTGTACATTAGATTCCCCAAGTTTATTCATCTTACCACTGGAAATCTGTATCCTTTGACAACATCTCCCCATTTCCCCCACCTCCAGCCCCTGACAACCACCATTCTACTCTCTGTTTCTATGAGTTCGGCCTTTTAAGTTTCCACAGATAAGTGAGATCATACAGTATTTGTCATTCTCTGTATGATTTATTTCACTTAAGCATAACCCCTAAAGTTCTATCCATGTTGTCACAAATGGCAGAATTTCCTTCTTTTTGTGGCTGAATAATAGTCCGTTGTATCAAATGGTCCCCAACTTACAATGGTTCAACTTATAATTTTTCAACTTTATGATAGTGCTATAGCAATACTTATTCAGTAGAAATGTACTTCGAATTTTGATCTTTTCCTCAGCTGGCGATATCTGTTACCATACTCTATCGTGATGCTGGGCAGCAGCAGCTAGCTTCAGCTCCCAGTGAGCCGTGTGATCATGAGGGTAAATACACTTACAACCATTCTGGTTTTCACTTTCACTACAGTATTCAATAAATTACATGAGCTATTCAATACTTTATTATAAACTAGTCTTTGTGGTAGATGATTTTGCCCAACTGTAGGCTAATACAAGTGTTCTGAGCACGTTTAAGGTAGGCTAGGCTAAACTGTGATGTTCAGTAGGTTAGGTATATTAAATGCATTTTCAACTTACAATATTTTCAGCTTATTATGGGATTATCAGGACATAACCCCAACATAAGTTAAGGTAGATCTGTATATATATCACATTTTCTTTATTCATTCATCCATTAATGGACAATTGGTTGTTTCCATTTCTTGGCTATTGTAAATAAGGCTTTAATGAATATAGGTGTTTTCATTTTCTTTGGATAATTACCCAGATGCAGAATTGCTGGATCATAGGGTAGTTCTATTTTTAATTTTTTACGAAACCTCCATACTGTTTTCCATAGTGGCTGGGTATTATATTCTTGCTTGGCAGGTTTTTTTTTTTTTTTCTTTCAGCATTTTGAATATATCATTCTACTCTCTCCTGGACAGCAAGGTTTCTGCTGAGGAAACTTATCATAGTCTCATGGAAGTTCTCTTGTATGTGAGGATTTTTTTTCTCTTGCTGCTTTAAAAATTCTCCCTTTGTTCTTGACTTTAGACAGTTTTATTATAATGTGTCTTGGGATAATATATTTTTGAAATGAAATTTTTTGGAGATCTATGAACTTTATATATTTGGATGCCCAAATCTCACCCCAGATTTAGGAAATTGTTTTTTAAAATAATAAACTTTCTGTCCCCTTTTCCCTCTTCTCCTTCTGGGATGCATAGCTTGTTTCTTTTAATGGTTTCCTATAGTTCACTTAGGCTTTCTTCTCTCTGTTTCATTCTTTTTTTCTTGCTCTCTTCTGACTGGATGATTTCAAATGACCTGCTTTCTACTTTGCTGATTCTTTCTATCCCTTGATCAAGTCTGCTGTTGCTCTCTATTGCATTTTTCATTTCATTTATTGTATTATTCAGCTCCAGAATTTCTATTTGGTACATATACATGTATACACAGAAAAGACAGTTCAACAAATCAGGTGTTCCTGATTTCTGATTTTTTTGAATTGTCTCTTGTTTGTTGAATTGTCTTTTGTTGAATCTTGTAGCTCACTGAGATTTCTTAAAACAACTGTTAAATTTTTTATGGGACAAACTGCAGATCTCCATTTCTGTGGGGTCAGGTACCAGAAAATTATTGTGTACCTTTGGTGTGTCATGTCTTTAATGTCTTGCATTGCCCTCTTCACATTTGAAGAAGCAGTTACCTAAACCAGTCTTTACTGACTGACTTCAGGAGAGAAATACCTCTGTCAACCCTGTTAGGGATCCTGAGGCTTTCTCAAACCTTTTCTATGGATATGCCTGTTCCACACTTCTTGTTCCCTCTTGGGGGAATGGGACTCTTAAGATTGTATACATTCTCTAGATCCTGCAAAGCCAGGCTGAATGCTGACAGTCTCTCATTTGCTTTCCCTAGGGCAATGCTGAATGCTCGAGTTTGTGTGCTTTCTTTCAGTCCCACAGAGTTGAGCCAGCTTTTGTGTTTGCTCACTAGTCTACTGCAAAAGCTTGCTCCCTCTGCCCTTGAGGGCAATGCAAGACCTAGCACAAAGTGGGAGTGTGTGTGGGTGACGTGTGCAGAGTGTTGGGGGTCAATCGGGAGGATCTGCAGGCAGGGGACCCCTGGTAGCTTGTGGGTGGGCTTCCTGATGGTGTCTGTAACATGGTCTCTTTAATGCCTACTGAAAGCCCTGGCTGCTGGTCTCCCAGCACTTCAGTATTCTGTATAGGTTGAGAAAGAAGTGGGTCTCTTTAGCAGCATCCCACACAACTGGGGAAGCTGGGTACACACTCACAGGCTCTCTGTGTTCCCTGTGGGAGAAAAAGTGGGCAAATAAGGTCTCTCTTGGCACTGAGCTATGCTGCCTTGGGGGAGGAGTGATGTGGGTAAAGTGAAACTGTTCTTCTTATGCCACTCAATGTGTACACTCTCAGATTTTTTTTTTGCTCCAACAGTGTGCTGGAACTTCTACACTAGACTTCTGAACTTTCACAAAGGCACTCTCATCTGTGAGATTGTCAATATCAGTGTTCTTTAGGGGCAAGAGGGTGGAAAACTTCTATTTCACCATTTTGATGATGTAACTCTCCTTGAGTAAGAATTTAGAGTAGATATTAAGTTCTCCCACACAATTCTAAATTTCTATGTTTTTTATTTGTCCATAATATTGGAAAATTTACTTTTCTATCTATACAAGTATTGATCTACTTTTCTATTGTTCCTATTGAGCAGAATAAATATTACCACTAGGATTAGAAACATGAACTAGTTACTAGCCTAGTTTGAAATCCTCTCTTATGTTGCTGTCTTACATTGTTTCATCATAATTTTTGTTGACAGTGTCTCAGAAGTGATCTTCAAATGGTCCTGCTCAAACTAGCCCTCTGTTAGAGATTTCTCATTTTTCCTGGATTAGCTATTTCAATCTTTCAGCAAATTAGAAGTCTTTGTCATATTTTGAAAAATTTTAAGCACATGTGCAATATTTAAATAGTAGTACAGTGATATACTAAAGATTTTTAAAAAAGAAAATAGCTACTCTTTACCTAAAGTTTTCCAAAATTTCTAAAAATAGAATGTCAATCATCAACATTAGAAAAGAACTTTATACAAAGCTCTTATCTTATTAAAAGGTTTTCCAAATGTAGCCATCAGTAGTAAATAAAGTGTATGAGCCAAGAAAATGTAATAAAAGGTTAAAAAAGAGAAAATTCTTATAAGTAGACCAAATTGTTCATGTAACCTACATTCATTCATGTGTTAATCTAGTTACCCTTCACCCTACAAAATCTGTTTTATTATTTGTTTCTTCCCTTAGATTGAGAATATATGAGTATGTTTATTTCTGTCTTTGATAGCTTCACAGTGTTTATAATTTAATTTACAGAATATTTATCTACATTCCTTTGATATGATGTATAGTTATTTCATATGTGTTTGTATACCATTTTTCCAATTATTTTGTGAACTTCTGGTAGTCAGGGTCAGTGCCTACTTTTTTCTTTTCTATCTATGTAATTCTCTTCCATTTACATGTCAACATATACAGTAGTTAACACAAAATATTACTCATAATCAACTGGACTATGTAGTTTTATTCACTGAAAAGGAACTGCTGAACCAGAATAAAAAGTTATGACTCTTTTTTTCCCCCTATACATTTGGTGAAAGCTCAATGAAAAAAAAGGAAAAAATGATTCTTGATCTTTGTTCAAGTAAGTCCAAGTATATACTATTCCATGTTATAGGTAAAATGCTAAATATAAGCAACTTAGTTTGGATTCTCTGGAATGCAGAGTCTGAGAAAAGGATTGAGATGGAAGTACTTTAACTGGAATGTAATCTTAGAAAACAAGAATGAAACAAGGAGGAAGGAAAAAGGAAAAGATTCATTATCAAGGTCATTGCTGTGGAATGGAGGCTCGATTGTGTTGTGATCTCCTGAGAAGCACCTAGACAGCCTTTCTAGCGCTGCCCACCTGAAGAATAAGAAGCTGGAACTTCTATCCACTGTCTTCACTCCCTGCACTGGTTACAAACTGTCCCCCAGGAACACTAACTCTACCTGTGGTTAGTTCTCCTCTAGCCAGAGAATGGTTAGGGAGAAGAGGAAAGATAAATGTGGCATTTCACTTTTGAGGTGGTGAAAAGGATTTCCAGACCCAATTCCAGCATGGGTGTGTGGAGGCTTCCCCACACCAACACGCAATTCTCAGGACACCAGCAGGGTGTCCAAGAATTCAACTCAATCCTAACACTATCTACCCAGAGATAGCATCAGGTTTCACAGGTTGAGGACTCAGTCCTACAAGACCATCCTCTGCTTCAGATGCTAGTTGCTAGCCCAGGTTATTACCTGAGCTACTAACCCACTGGCTACAAACTGGAGGTTCTGATGACTCCCTCTTCGGGTCTGATTTATTTGCTAGAATGGCTCACAGAACTCAGGAAAAGCCATTTACTCACTAGATTACCAGTTTATTATAAAAGGATATTAAAGGATTTGAATCAACATCCAGATGAACAGATATACAGGGCAACGTCATATTCAATCTCAAACCCTTCTCCTTTTCCCTGGAAATCAGCAGGGGAGACAAAGTTTCAACCCTCTAATCACATAGTTGGTTCTCTTGGCAACCAGCCCCCACCCTTGGGTGGGATCCAAAAGTCACCTTCCCTGAAGCGTTTTTAAGAACTGAGGACAAGTGTCCAAATATTATCCTATTGCTCTTACCTCAGGAAATTCCAAGGGTTTGGGGAGCTGTAATCCAGGAACTGTGGATGAAGGCCAAATTCAGAAAACCAAATATACATTTTTCTTATAAATCACAATATTGCAGGTGGGATACAGAGAACAAAAGCATTATAGTCCTTTACTACAATGACACAATTATAATGTCTCGTGCCTTGATCTGGAGTCTTGTTTCACAGTTCTGCACACCAGCTTTTAAGAGGGGGCATCACATGATAAGAACAAACAGGATAACATGGGTTATGGAAACCAAGTCACATGGAAAAGCACTGAAGAAGCTGGAGGTGGTAGCTTGAAGAGAAGATAGGAGAAAAAGATAGGGTCAGTCCGCTAGAGGGGAATCTGAGCTTTTCTGGAGCTGTTTACTGCAGCTGTGACTGAAACCAGGATGGGCTGAGGGGATAAGACACAGGACATCTGAAGCATCTGTGACAGTAAGTAATCTTTAAGAAAACTTTAACAAGAATATATATTTTAAAACTCTTTTTAACCTTAAAATTGGGTATGGAGCTCCAGTGAGGCACCAGAGAAATCAAAGAAAAACTGACTGGTAAGGGGTGATGGCTAAATATTAGAAGAGCAAGAGAAAACACAAATCAGCATTTTTTCAATTCACTATTCACAGAGTTATATTTAGAGGAGTGCAAAATGCATTTGGTCAACCACTTCGTATTCAAAATCATGTGTGTGGAAATAAATTTGATCCATCTGTTTCTGAATTATTTTTTAAACCACCAACATTTTCTTTTACAAGAACTGATTTCCAAGGAGTCTTATGATATCCCCAACCTCCTGCCAAGCCTGCTCAAAAAGTCTGAAATGTGGATGTTGTACTGAACCTCCTCAAATATACTGGTTTTTACATCAAAATACGCAATAAACAAGCAAAAGAATATCTGATTTATCTGCTACAATGCCATTCGTGCTGAAATGAAGCATAAGAGAGTAAAGAAGGAGAAAGTTCTATACAGTATCTATTTTTAATGCATATATGCTCAGATATGGTATAATGCAAATAATCAACCTACACAAGAAGCCATATGTAAGCAGTTTACGTATAAGCCACTAGTTTAAATGTGGAATGGATGACCCAGGACAAATTTATGCTTACTCTGAAGAACGACTTAAGTCATATAGGTTACCAATGGAGTTTCCCCATCTACCCCTTTGTTACTCCCTTGTCTCCTTACAGGCTTGTCTGCCTCGGTCTATCCCTTAACTATCACTATTACTCAAGGTTTCCACCTAGGTCCTTTGCTTCTTTAGTTCACCATGCTCTTCCTGGGCAATTTAATCCTTTCTCATGGCATCACTGACCATCTAGATGCTGATGACTTTCAGACCTGTATCTTCAGTTCGGCTTTCACTTCTGAGAAAGACTGCTCCTGAAATCTTCCCACTTAGATAGTCAATAAGTACCTCAAAATCAACAATTCCATAAGTATTCATTTTATAACCCAGAAACTGGATATAATCTTTGACTCCCTTTTCTTTCTTTGTCACTCCCCTCCCACCTCCAGCCAGCCTCCAAGTCCAGTCCATTCTTTCCCTTAAACATCTCTCTAATCTAGTTCAGTCATCATTTTCCACCACCTGCATTACTGCAATACCTCCCTAACTGAACTAACTATACCCAGGATGGCTTCCTCCAAACCATTCTCCACATAACTGTCAGAAGGATCTTTCTACAAGAGAAAACTGAGCATGCCTCTTTCTGCTTAAAATCCTTTAGTGGTTTCCCATGACTTTTAGAATAAAGTCTAAACTTCTCGATGTAGTTACAAAGCCCTAAATTATCCAGCTTATTAAGTCTTCAACCTCTTCTCTCTGAATTCACCCCTGGCATTCTATTGTCCAAATATCTGAGGGTTTTGTTTTTAATTTCTAAAAAATTGTCATGTTCTCTCACACATCAGGGACATTCCTGCAAGCAGTTTCTTCTGATTAAAATCTGTTCTCCTTCCCAGTCCTATCCCATCCAACTTCCTTGTCTCATCAACTTTCCTGTCCCACCCACTTTTGCTGGACCATGCCAGTTTAAATGTCCTTTCTTCCAGGAAGCCTTTCTGGCTCTGCCAAGGCTGTTTGGTGCCCCACCACACCTTGTGCTTCCTCTGTTACAGCCCTTATTTATCACATTGTACTGTAGCTGTTTCTTTAATTGTCAGTCCATTTCAGTACAATTTAAACTCTCTAGGAGGGCTAAACCCCACTTCCTAGCAGGACTCCCAATACATATTATACATGCAATAAATTATTGCTAAAATACAGGATGCATTTTAGATCCACGGTGACACCCTTACATACGAAACAGACTATCATAGGTGCTAACTTACAAACTGCATGTAAGTATGTGTTTTCATTTAATTTTCCTCTTGTATCATCATTCATAGGAAAAATGTTTTAAGACATACAAATATAAAGCTTTTTTCCCTGTTGATGTGTATACATACACACACACACACACACTTTTTTTTTCTGTTTTCCTATCTGAACTTGGTGCTAAACATATTAAATGAATATCCAATTACAGTACTTTGTCCTTTAATAGTGCTTTTATATACCTACTATACTAATCATTGCTTTTTAGAGCCTACTGTAAAATCCTCAAGTATTACATTTGAGACAAGAAAACTGAGAGACTGTATGAAGGCTAAGAGTTGTAGGACAGATAAAATACTAAGATTTGGAAAGAGAACTTCATTACAGAGATATTTAATCTTTTACCTTAAAACTGAACAAATAAAGCATCTTTTTTTGAGAAATATTACTTAGAATGTCAAGCAAATGTTTATAGATGTTCTAAGACAAAAGTTAACTTCTGTATTTTTCAAGTCTACAAAAAGTTACATAAAGTGGGATAGGATTTTAAAGATACAGTTCCACTGACCTTTCTGTTACTAACAAAAACATATTTGCCATCGATGATGGGATGCCTTTAGTTAATTAAGCTATGAAAATGTTACATGTTTACAGGGACCTACATGTATTTAATGTGTAGATTCCTTGTGATTTTTAGGAATATACATTTCATCTATAGCTAAAAAAGAGTATTTTACCTCTTGTTATAGAGAATTCTGGTTAAAAGGAAATTGTTACTTGATTTTATGTCATTTTACAATAGTTTGTTCACAATAGAGTTACTCAGATAAAATTATTTTGAAATTCACAGTGGTATGTCTACATAGTTGAAAATGCAAAAGGATTTTGAAAAAAACAAATTATTTTTCAGTGGAGGATCTCAAATAATATGATTAAGAAATAAGAATTTGACTTAAACAAGAAATCCTTTAGTTTAGCAGTTTGATAAAGGTACAGAGGCTCCAAAATTGTCAAATGTTCACTTATATTTGACTTCATAAGAATACATTTAAACCGAATTTTCAGTGTAGCTTTGCTTCCCAGTTTTCTTGTGTAAACTGTAGCCCCCAAAACTGGTCTTCAAAAATTATGAACTAACAATTCAAATTAGAAGTACATTGATCAGGCTTCCCTGGTGGCGCAGCGGTTGAGAGTCCGCCTGCTGATGCAGGGGACCGGGTTCGTGCCCCGGTCCTGGAAGATCCCACATGCCACGGAGCGGCTGGGCCCGTGAGCCATGGCCACTGAGCCTGCATGTCCGGAGCCTGTGCTCCGCAACGGGAGAGGCCACAACAGTGAGAGGCCCGTGTACCGCAAAAAAAAAAAAAAAAAAGTACATTGATCACACTTTCAGGTTGAACAATTGTGTCAAGTACTTAAATTTATGAGATATAAACATTTTAGAAATTTATCTTTATATTCCATTATCGTTTTTTAGAAATGGAAACTGTTGCATTTTCTCTGACGGACTGGTGCAGGTTGTAAATCAGATTTAATAAGTCCCTGTCAATTTTAGCAGACAATGAAAACAGAGAAAGCATTCTATGGAGTGGAAAGAGTACTAAATATTCCAAATTTTGGTAAGCAGCTAACTCTATTCTCACACCAATGCCTTTCAGACCTATGTCTAAAGTAGGTTTTCTCAAAATTCCCTATCATCACCATTCTAATGATTTAACCTCTGAATAATTTTCTCATGTTCACCTCAATCGTTTCCCCTACTCTTACTTATAATAAGGCACCTAGTTATGGGTCTTTATTTGGGGACTCTGCTAAGAATACCTTTGTGGTACCCTATGTGATAAAATAGTGAGGTTTTAGTGTTTTAAACTGGTTAAAACATAAATTATTCATACCGTAACTATTAAAGGAAAGGTTTATTAGGTCAAAATGACACAGCACACTGCTAAGAAGATAATAAGTGTTTGTTAAATAACTACTTAATTGGTAGTCCACATGACCTGAAACATCTGATAATTATATTTTCAAAGATCTATAAAATTGATGTTAAAAGTATGATTTATAATCAGTTCTCTAGGTAATTCTATGAAAAGGAGATGGATTTTTTAAAAATTACAATTACTGGAATGAGTGTGGCTGTTTAAACAGATGTCATCCCCCCAAAAAACCCATGCATTAAGTGAATCAATTTATTTTCCTGGAGCAAATGTGGAAAATCCAAACACCAAAAAAGAAGAAAAACTTTACCAAAGATTGAAAATTACAACTGATAAGATGATGCAACAGTTCTTTGGCCTTCACATAAGCTGGTTCTGTGGTAGGATAAAAAATGTTTTATAAGAGAAACCAAGTTTATAAAAATCGAGAATACTAATGAAAAACAGACTTTTGAGGTTTTAAATGATCTGATTTTCTGTTCTTCTTTTACTGTGTTTGGAAGTAGCAGCAGAAATCATGAAACACAAGTATAAAGGTAGTTTGGAATATTTCTAACCTCTATCATAAGACAATTACTGGTTGAGAGTTCTTTCTTAATAAACCAACATGATCCATCTTGTGTTTTCCCTGTCATCTCCTTCACTATTTCCACACAGAATACTTTGTACCTGGTTCTTATTGGCTGCCACTAAAATGAATCATTTTTGTGGGGGGCGTTGAGAGATAAAAATCTATTTGGTAATGAGGTTATATCCCTACTTTCGTCAATTAAAAGTGGAAAGCTATAAATAATATAAAAAGAAAAACACAGCTGTGTGAATCTTGGCATAACAGGGTGAAACTCTCCCTACTGTTTGCTTCTTTTCCCCGCATCCCCCTTTCCAGTGCATATAAATTCATTGCTCTGGTGGTTTCAATTTGGGCCCCAGTTTTCACTAAATCTAACAGCTGAAAGAATAACACAGCTGAAACCACTGCCTGGTGGCTTAACTCACAGCCCCAAATGATAGGCCTCCAACAGAGCCCAGCAGGTTTTCAGCAAGAAGGCTCATGAATAGAGCTCATTTTGGGAAGTGAAGAGTTTGATAATAAGTCAAAAACAGAGGCTTTACCATAGCTGTCTTAGGAGATTTTACAAAGCCCTACTAGAATGAAATAGGGCATATTCTAGTCACCTATTGTAAGAAATACCTGATAGAATTCCCTGGCACTTTAAACTGACTGATTCTATGTTAGAATGCTAAAATCACAAGGAAATGACAAATTTACATGCAAAACGAATAGCTGAGCTGTGCACAGCAATTTCTTTCATTTGTATTTGATTTATTCTCATTCAGTTCTGAAGGCTTATGGGTCACTGATCACTCTTGAACTAGTAAACCTAAAGCCTTTATGGAAATTTTGTCCTTGACTCTGCCCCTCCCTGTATGGCTCAACTGTAGATTATCTCATCAATAGTTGTGATCCAAGGGTCTCTGAAAAAAATGTATTCAAACATAGTAGATACAAACATAGAGAATCAGCCGACATGTGGTAATTTAGATTTCACTGCTGTTTTCAGTGATCTGATGGCAAATTCCTTCTGAGACTGTTAGAGATGGCACCAATGTGATTAAATCTCTAGAGCACGTCAAAAAGAGGACTACATTGCTGTTCTATGTTGCTACTCCTCTGTGGAACAGAATTAATTTTTTTTCCCACAGAGTAGTGCTAGAAAAAATTTAGAAGAATGCTGAGTGAATATATAATTATACTTAGGATAGTATCTCAGTTTTCTGCCAAAGTAGATAAGTCCATTTTTTAAACGGAGTGGAACATATAACTGAAAGATATGCTGAGCATTCCTAATGGTGTTATGAAAATAAAGATACGACAAACTTTTCTTATTAGAAATATTTCAGGAACCATATCGCCATAATTACACCCAAAGGGAAATTAGAAAAATTTTTAATTTTCAATACCTTAAAATCAGAAATTAGCCAAGGAGCTTTACTACTTCAGTTTTGACCCAAAGAAAGAAATATATATTTTAAGAAAACCAAACCTGTGTCTTAGAGCAGGCATGATTTGATGACTCACCTTCACTGTGGAAGGATAATTTCACTGCATATAAAATTCTGGGTTGACAGTACTTTAAATGTTACCATCTGATTCCATTGTTTTGTTGTTTTGGTCCACCTTATTGCTTTTTGAAGACTTTTTTTTTAATTGGCTGCTTTTAAGATTTTCTCTTTTATCTTTGGCCGTCAGAAGTATTGTTATCATATGGCTATACACAATTTTCCTTTTTCTCCTTTTGCTTTTCCTGTTTCTGTTTGGGGTTTGTTAAGCTTCTTATATCAGTGTCATCTGGTGTTTTTTCTTTGTTTTTTAATTCTTGACCATTATCTCTCCATTTCTCTCCCTCTTCTACTTTTCGGACTCCAATTACTCTTATTTTACACATTTTTGACTGTGTCTCAAATGTTGGTTATTCTCTGTTCTGTTTTTCCCATTCTTTTTTTTTAAAATAAATTTATTTATTTATTTATGGCTGCTTTGGGTCTTCATTGCTGCATGCGGGCATATAAACATTTTAGCAATCTAAATAAAAATGTTAGCTTTTTTTTTTCTTTTTAGTTCAAGTAATTCAGGAAATTAGTCTGATCATTTTTCCAAGATTTGTCTTAAGGGATGGTTTTGAATAATTACAGTTTAAGTGTAAAGGTGTCAGTGTCCTCTGCTTTTGCAATCACTGCCTTGAGAAGGATCTGTCTGCAGAGGCACTGTCTTAGATTGCTTAATATGGGATAGATGCAATAATTTTTTCAGTTATTAATAAAAACATAAAAATTATGGAAAGTGCTTTAAGTTAATGTATTGAATGCTTAATTCCACATACAATAAAAAGCTTAATTGGCAGGAAATTAAAGAGCCTTGAATCAATTTTCACTCAGTTTTTTGTTAATTATGGTATGAGTCAATTTATCATATGAAGTGAGCCTACACAGCTAAGAGCCTGGTGGTGTCTTAGCATGTTGGTCAACTAGAATATAGGTGTTCCATATAAAAAATTTTCTTAGATTTTAGAATTTATTTCACTTGGTTTTCTTATTATTTCCTTAAGTAGGCTTTGATATGTGCTAGTTATAGCATGAAGGAAGTGGGTGACCATCTCAAGTATTTCTATAAAGAGACAATCCAATAGAGACCTTAATATGGATGGCAAAGAGGCATTTAAAGGAGGCCATTACAGTGTTCATTCCTAAACTTTCCTATGGTAGTGATTAAATCATGGTTTTTATGACAACTACTGCAAGGAAGAGAAGTTATGCAAACTGAGTTGATCACACTGCAGTTAAATGATGGACAAGTAGGTTCAAATTAGTGCCACTGACCACAAAAGCAATTAAACAGGATATTTATAATAATATTTTGCATATGTTTTAGGTGACCAGAGTCTTGGATCCATGCTGAAGTGGTCAGAAAAAAACAAGTATCAACTAAAACAAACCTATACTCTCTGTCATAGAACGAAAAAACTATTGGGAAATCTCTTTCCTTCCTCTTGTTAGATCAGGCATACTTGGCGCTCACCCTATCAGCTAGTAGTAACATTTAGACAATGCCAAAGGAGTGCCTTGATAAATGAAATAATCTAGCTGGTTTCTTTTGTGTGACTTGTCATTACACACTATGATGGTAGTTTTGTGAAATTCAATCCTACTGAATTCAAGTGAATTCTGCCGAACTGGTTTATGATTGGCCACACTACTTTCTCCTCTGACATTCCCCTCACAGTGACAAATGTGATATCACTGCAGCAACAAAGCAAGATGTTACTTTGCTGCTTCAACCAGCCATTCTGTAAACTGAGGAAAAGAAATTAGTCACTGCACATAGAGATCAGACTTGTGGTTGCCAAGGAGGAGGGGGAGAAAGAGAGGGATGGACTGGGAGTCTGGGGTTGGTAGATGCAAACTATTACATTTAGAATGGATAAACAACAAGGTCCTACTGTATATCACAGGAAACTATATCCAATCTCCTGGGATAAACCATAATGGAAAAGATTATTAAAAAAAAAGAATGTATATATGTGTATAACTGAGTCACCTTGCTCTACAGCAGAGAGTGGCATAACATTGTAAATCAACTACACTTCAATTTAAAAAAATTATGTACAAATAAAAAAAGAAATTAGTCACTGCATTTTGGGATTAGTATTTGTTTGGTCTAACTGAAATCACAAAATATGAAGTTTTTCTTAATGAGTTCTAATATTTTCAGTAAAATAAAATGATTACATTATTATATAACAAACACGTATGATTATAATTTGTTGACGGGTGACTAAAATAGACTAAATTCCTGTCAGCTAATTAGAACAGCTCCCAGATGAGTGAACTAGAAAAGTCGTACGTTTGAATCCTAAATAAAATGTAACATGTTTCCTTTTTTTTTTTGGATACTTTCCAAAACTTCAGAATAGGGAAGAAATAGAAGTTATTTTGGAATCATACAAAACAAGCTTCCCTTTACTCAGTTTCCCCCATCTTATGTAATTGTAGTACAATAATAAAATCATGAAATTGACATTGTTAGTCTGTGTTTATAGTTCTATGCCACTTTTCATGTGTAGATTCCTACCACTGCAGCTGAAAAACAGACTTATTCCATGACCATAAAGATCTCCCTCTTGCTAGAGCTTTATGGTGATACTCACCCCTTTCTCTCCCATGATCCCCAATCCCTAGCAACCACTAATCTGTTATCCATCTCTATAATTCTGTCATTCAAGAATGTTATATAAATTGAATCATACAGTGCATGACCTTTTGAAATTGATCTTTTTTCACTCCACATATTGCCCTTGTATATAATTAGGTCATTTCGATTTTTTATCCACTGTGCCAATCTCTATCTTTTAATTAGTATATTTAGGTCAGTTAAATTTAATGTAGTTATTCATTGAGTTAGGGCTTGGTTTTTGTTTTCTGTTTTCTTTGTTTTTATATTCTTTTTTTTAATATCTCCCTGTAGTTTACTTGAACATTTTTTATAATTCCATTTTGATTTATCTACAGTGATTTCTGAGTGTACACCTTTGCACAGATTTTTTAGTGATTGCTCTACTGTATGTAAATAATTTATCACAGTCTCTTCAGTTTTAGTGAAGAATACAAACTATTTCTCTGTCTCTACTTTCTCTCATTTAAAATATTTTCTTAAGTATTTTCTCTACATACACTGAGAACCATATCAGGTAATGTTAAAATTATTCCATCAATTGTCAAACGTAATGTAGAATACTCAGGAGAAGAAATAAGGTGTCATTTCTCTCAGGCTGCCTCATTACAACTAGATGGTTGTGAAAGTGACACCTTCTCATTTGGCTTTCTCAAACAGGAAGGAAGAAGAGCAGTTAATGCCTAAAAGTTTTAAGTATTTTAGAAAGTAGGTGTCCCTTTCCTGGTCCTTTGGTTAGAAAGTAGGCTTTCTTGAATGTTTTGTTTGTTTGTTTTTGTCTGTTACTATTAGTATTTCTGGACTGCCAGCTTCTCCAGCATCTAATCCAGGATATGAGTCAAAAGGAGGCCTAGGGAATTGCTGCTATGTTGTTCCTTAGGTTCAAAGTCCCTGGTTGGTCTGTTTTCTTCTCTCTGCCTTTTAGAGACTTCTTATGTTTGTTTTATATATAATGCCCAAGGTTTTTAAGTTATACTTAGCAGTCTAGAGATTTACACCTTTATTGAGTTTATAATTTCCATGATTAAACTTCTATTTCTAATTGTTTCTTTTTATATCCATCTGTTCTTGTTTCAATTTAGCCTAATCTTGTTTCAACATTTTTTGATGTTTAAGAAATAGATATACTTTCTTCTTTCTCTCTTTGTGGGTACCAAATATATTCATTTTGAAGACATTTTCAAATTGCTCTGAAGTTTTCATTTCATCTGGAGGGAATTCATCTTCCAGTTGCTTTTCTGGCAGTCATTCTTAAATGTGTCTTTCCTTCTCGTGTTTTGAGATTTTAATTTTCAATTCATCATGAGTGAAAACTCCCCCCCGCCTCTGTGTTCACCTTTCCTTGTTAATGTTCTTGAGTCTTTCCCCACTGAACACTACAAATTTTTAATCTGGAATCAGGTCTTAATTTGGACCTTAAGACTCTTGTTCCATGGTGAAATTAGAAACAGAGCAGATAAAGTCACTGAGCCCGTAGTGGCTTGTCCCAAGTTGTCTGCCTTCTTGTCTCCCTGGATACACAGATCAGTGCTTTTTCTCAGCATAGGTGAGAGAGCCCTGCTTCTGGTTCCAATCAACAAGCCTGGCTTTTGTTCCTTCCTTCACATGAAGTCAATCTCTTTTCTTAAGGGTAAGGAACTCTGAGCTGTCTCTGCCTCCTCCTAGATCTAAAAAGCTTTTCAGGGCTTCCCTGGTGGTGCAGTGGATAAGAATCTGCCTGCCAATGCAGGGGAAACAGGTTCGATCCCTAGTCTGGGAAGATCCCACATGCGGTGGAGCAACTAAGCCCGTGTGCCACAACTACTGAGCCCTCATGCCACAACTACTGAAGAAGGCGTGCCTAGAGCCCATGCTCCGCAACAAGAAGCCCGCGCAATGAGAAGCCCACGTACTGCGACAAAGAGTAGCCCCCACTTGCCAAAACTAAAGAAAGCCCGTGCACAGCAACGAAGACCCAACTCAGCCAAAAAAAAATTAAAAAAAAAAAAAGTCTTTCAGGCCCATGGTTTCTTACCTGCTTGTTGCATTTTTCTGTTCTTATATTTAGAGTCCATAGAGATGTTTGACTAATTCTGAACTGTGACTGCATCATTTTAGTTATCTCTTTTTATATTTAATATGTCATTGTTATTGCTTTTGAGCCCAGAAGTCTTCAAAGCATGAACTTAAAACTCTTTTTATTGGAAGGACTCTTTAAACTGACTTTTCCCTTCACACCTTCTATTATCTAAATTCATCAAAAGTCTGTATCTTTTGGTTTTACTCTAAGAAATTTTATCTCTTTTTACCAAAGCATTCTATATATGGGTCAGTGCTCTTCTGCAGCCAATATCCTGAGTAAATTATGCATTTCCATGGTTTTAGTTATTGTCTGAGGCTGATATCTATAAAAGAATATATTAAATTTAACTATCTATCACTTTAAAAAATTTTCTCTTATGATATATATTATTCTTGACCTAGATATATATCTGTTGTCTTCTCAACCTCTAAAAACTAACAGAACAAAGACATATATCCTTGTTTTTCCTCCAAGATTCCCTTTTGGTTTTTTGTTTGTTTGTTTTTTAGTATATATAATCCCATTTTTTTACATTAATTTTTATTAGAGTGTAGTTGATTTACAATGTTGTGTTAGTTTCTGCTCCACAGCAACGTGAATCAGTTATACATATACACATATCCACTCTTCTTTAGATTCTTTTCCCATATAGGTATTACAGAGTATTGAGTAGAGTTTCCTGTGCTATACAGTAGGTTCTTCCTAGTTATCTATTTTATATATAGTACTATGTATATGTCAATCACAATCTCCCAATTTATCCCTCTCCCACTTCCCCCTTGGTAACCATAAGTTTGTTTTCAACACCTGTGACTCTCTTTCTGTTTTGTAAATAAGTTCATTTGTACCATATTTTTAGATTCCACATACAGTGATATATACTTGTTTTTCTCTGTCTGACTTACTTCACTCAGTGTGACAATCTCTAGGTCAACAACTTAGGTGATATTTATAAGAATTTGAGTGTCTGTACCATTGCTTTAGTAATGACCTAATAAATTGATTTAAAGAAATAGGAGGTATGGCCTCTACCTTAACAAGTTTTCAAACCAAACACTTATTTGTTAAAACTATTTATTTAGCACCTAGTATGAGTAAGTAATTGTGCTACAATTTTATTTTGTATTTTATTTTGTAGACAAGCAGCAAACAGAGGGTCTGTTTTATGAAATGTAGGCACTAGGTATATTTATTTGACAAGCTGTTATGTGTCAGCCATGCTACTGTGCTAAGAGCTGTGGAAGAATCAAGCGTGGAGACTAATCTCCATTCCTTTATAGGTTATTTGAGGAGATAAAATACTAATGACCATAGTATAAGGTATATAATGATGAATACAACGATACAGGTATAGAGGAAGTGCTGTGAGTACTGGGTGAAGGAGATGACTTCCAGTTGGGAACAGGGGAGGCATGAATTGGGAAAGATTTCCCAGAAGAGATGCCATCTGAAGAGAACTTTGAGGGATGGCAGTATTTGGTTTGAGGGAAGGAGCATTCTGGATATGAGGAACAAACACACAAAAGCAGCAAACTGGAGGATATGCATAATCAAAAAGGTACTATCAGTATTTTTTAAATATATTTTGGTCCTTCTCTTTCCATATCTAATCAATAAATAAACCAAGAGCTGTTATTATCATTGGTCTTGTTTGAAAATCATTTCACTCCTCTTTTTCTCAACTAATATACCCTAGCTTGCATCAGCTTTTAACAACTTTAACTGAAGTTTAAAATATTCTCTTCATTTCCTTAACCATACCTTTTTTCTCTATTCTTTAATTAGCCCCATATAAAATATCTTAAATTATATATTTTTCATGAACTTCTTTTTAGTTACATTACTTACTTTCTAATAATGACTATCTGGTGTTCTTCAAATCACATACAGAATCCTGACAATAATAACAAAAATATTTTCAGGGGGTAATATTTTGGTGTGTTTAGTACTTTTACTTTTTTTCCTTTTGTTTAAGTTTTTTTATTGATAGACAGTTTTTTCAGATGAGTTTTAGATTTACAGAAAAATTGAAGAGAGGTCCCTTATTATTGTATTAACACCTTATATTAGTCATTAAAGTGTAACATTATTACAGTTAATGACCCAATATTGATATATTATTATTAACTGAAGCTCATAGTTTATTTAGATTTCCTTCATTTTTAACCCAATGCCCTTTCTCAGTTTTAGGTTCTCATCCAGGATACACCATTACATTTAGTTATCATGTCTCCTTAGGCTCTTCTTGGCTATGACAGTTTCTCAGACTTTCCATTTTTGATGACTATATTAGTCAGGGTTCTCCCGAGAAACAGAAACAATAGAATATATAAAAAGAGATTTACTATAAGGGGTTGACTTATATGATTACAGAGGCTGAGAAGTCCCATAATCTGTTATGTGCAAGCTAGAGTCCCAGAAAACCAATGGTATAGCTTCAGTCCAAATCTGATGGCCTGAGAAATAGGGGGTGCAATGGTGTAAGTTCTGGCTCAAGTCCAAAGGCCCAGTGGACTTGAACCACAACTTACACCATCAGCCTCCCTGGTTCTCAGGTTTTCAGATTTGGATTTATTGTTCTTTTCCTTCTAGTTCTGTAAGTTGTAAAGTTAGGCAGCTGATTTGAAATCTTTCTTGACTTTAAATGTGAGCAGTTACAGCTATACATTTTTCTCTTAGCACTGCTATCACTGTGACCCTTAAGTTTTGGTATGTTGTATTTATGACTTCTTCTTTGATTCATTGGTTGTTTAAGAGTGTGTTGTTTAATTTCCACTAATTTGTGAATTTCCCAGTTTTATCTATTACTGATTTCTAACTTCATCTCATTGTGGTTGGAGAAGTCACTTTAGGATACCTTTTAACATCTATTAAGACTTAATTTGCAGGCAGCACATCTAAAGAAGGGCCTCTGGAGTTTGAAGGTACCCAGTGTTCTGCCTATGCCTCTGGATGGTCTCAAGCTCAGCATTGCATCTCCTCATTCAGTTGTATCACTACCCCCACTGGTGTTGAAGGGCCCACGCTGATTTCCACAGTGCAGTGTTAACCATGGCAAGATGTGGCCGAATTGGTCTGCTAATGACACCCTGTCCTCATGTGTCAAGGTCCTGAATGCTCTTCCTGCTACCTTGCGCATTTGTGGATTCTTTGGAGACACCTCATAGCTCCCGTGTGGATGACAGGCTCTTGGTGCTTCAGCCAGGCGTCAGGGCTCTGCCTCTGAGGTGGGAGAGCCAAGGTCAGGACAACGGTCCACCAGAGACCTCCCAGCTCCACGTAATATCAAATGGCGAAAATCTCCCTGAGATCTCCATCTCAGCGCCAAGACCCAACTCCGCTCAATGACCAGCAAGCTACAGTGCTGGACACCCTATGCTAAACAACTAACAAAACAGGTACACAACCCCACCCATTAGCAGAGAGGCTGCCTAAAATCATAATAAGTCCACAGACACCCCAAAACACACCACCAGACGTGGACCTGCCCACCAGAAAGACAAGATCAAGCCTCATCCACCAGAACACAGGCACTACTCCCATCCCCCAGGAAGCCTACACAACCTAAAGAACCAACCTTAGCCACAAGGGGGCAGACACCAAAAACAATGGGAACTATGAACCTACAGCCTGTGAAGAGGAAACCTGAAACACTGTAAGTTAAGCAAAATGAGAAGACAAAGAAACACACAGCAGATGAAGGAGCAAGGTAAAACCTCATGAGATCTAACAAATGAAGAGGAAATAGGCAGTCTACCTGAAAAAGAATTCAGAATAATGATAGTAAAGATGATCCAAAATCTTGGAAATAGAATGGAGAAAATACAAGAAATGTTTAACAAGGACTCAGAAGAACTAAAGAGCAAACAAACAGTGATGAACAACACAATAAATGAAATGAAAAAATTCTCTAGAAGGGATCAATAGCAGAAAAACTGAGGCAGAAAAACGGATAAGTGACCTGGAAGATAAAAGAGTGGAATTAACTACTGCAGAGCAGAATAAAGAAAAAAGAATGAAAAGAATTGAGGACAGTCTCAGAGACCTCTGGGGCAATATTAAAAGCACCAACATTCGAATTATACGGGTCCCAGAAGAATAAGAGAGAAAGAAAGGAACTGAGAAAATATTTGAAGAGATTATAGATGAAAACGTCCCTAACATGGGAAAGGAAATAGCCACCCAAGTCCAGGAAGCACAGAGCATCCCATACAGGATAAATCCAAGGAGAAACATACCAAGACACATATTAATCAAACTATCAAAAATTAAATACAAAGAAAACATATTAAAAGCAGCAAGGGAAAAACAACAAATAACATACAAGGGAATCCCCATAAGGTTAACAGCTGATCTTTCAGCAGAAACTCTGCAAGCCAGAAGGGAGTGGCAGGACATATTTAAAGTGATGAAAGGGAAAAAGATTACCAAGATTACTCTACCCAGCAAGGATCTGATTCAGATTTGACGGAGAAATTAAAACCTTCACAGAGAAGCAAAAGCTAAGAGAATTCAGCACCACCAAACCAGCTTCACAACAAATGCTAAAGGAACTTCTCTAGGCAGGAAACACAAGGGAAGGAAAACACCTACAATAACAAACCCAAAACAATTAAGAAAATGGGAATAGGAATATACCTATCGATAATTACCTTAAATGGAAATGGCTTAAATGCTCCAACCAAAAGACACAGGCTGGCTGAATGGATACAAAAACAAGACCCATATATATGCTGTCTACAAGAGACCCACTTCAGACCTAGGAACACGTACAGACTGAAAGTGAGGGGATGGAAAAAGATATTCCATGCAAAGGGAAATCAAAAGAAAGCTGGAGTAGCAATTCTCATATCAGACAAAATAGACTTTAAAACAAAGATTATTACAAGAGACAAAGAAGGACACTACATAATGATTAAGGGATCAATCCAAGAAGATATAACAACTGTAAATATTCATGCACCCAACATAGGAGCACCTCAATACATAAAGCAAATACTAACAGCCATAAAAGAGGAAATTGACAGTAACACAATCATAGTAGGGGACTTTAACACCCCACTTTCACCATTGGACAGATCATCCAAAATGGAGATAAATAAGGAAACACAAGCTCTGAATGACACATTAAACAAGATGGACTTAATTGATACTTATAGGACATTCCATCCAAAACAACAGAATATACTTTCTTCTCAAGTGCTCATGGAACATTCTCCAGGATAGATCATATCTTGGGTCACAAATCAAGCCTTGGTAAATTTAAGAAAACTGAAATCATATCAAGTATCTCTTCTGACCACAATGCTATGAGACTACATAACAATTACAGGAAAAAATCTGAAAAACATACAAACACATGGAGGCTAAACAATACACTATTTAATAACCAAGAGACCACTGAAGAAATCAAAGAGGAAATCAAAAAATACCTAGAAACAAAGGACAATGAAAACACGATGACCCAAAACCTATGGGATGCAGCAAAAGCAGTTCTAAGAGGGAAGTTTATAGCACTGCAATCCTACCTTAAGAAACAAGAAATATCTCAAATAAACAACCTAACCTTACATCTAAAGCAATTAGAGAAAGAACCTCAAAAAACCCCGAAAGTTAGCAGAAGGAAAGAAATCATAAAGCTCAGAGCAGAAATAAATGAAAAAGAAATGAAGGAAACTATAGCAAAGATCAATAAAATTAAAAGGTGGTTCTTTGAGAAGATAAACAAAATTAATAAACCATTAGCCAGATTCATCAAGGAAAAAAGGGAGAAGACTCAAGTCAGTAGAATTAGAAATGAAAAAGGAGAAGTAACAACTGACACTGCAGAAATACAAAGGATCATGAGAGATTACTACAAGCAACTATATGCCAATAAAATGGACAATCTGGAAGAAATGGACAAATTCTTAGAAATGCACAACCTTCTGAGACTGAACCAGGAAGAAATAGAAAATATGAAGAGACAAATCACAAGCACTGAATTGAAACTGTGATTAATAATCTTCCAACAAACCAAAGCCCAGGACCAGATGGCTTCACAGGCAAATTCTATCAAACATTTAGAGAAGAGCTAACACCTATCCTTCTCAAACTCTTCCAAAATAGAGCAGAGGGAGGAACACTCACAAACTCATTCTACGAGGCCACCATCACCCCGATACCAAAACCAAACAAAGATGTCACAAAAAAAGAAAACTACAGGCCAATATCACTGATGAACATAGATGCAAATATCCTCAACAAAATACTAGCAAACAGAATCCAACAGCACATTAAAAGGATCATACACCATGATCAAGTGGGGTTTATCCCAGGAATGCAAGGATTCTTCAATATATGCAAATCAATCAATGTGATACACCATATTAACAAATTGAAGGAGAAAAAGCATATGATCATCTCAGTAGATGCAGAAAAAGCTTTTGATAAAATTCAACACCCATTTATGATAAAAACCCTCCAGAAAGTAGGCATAGAGGGAACTTAACTCAACATAATAAAGGCCATATATGACAAACCCACTGCAAACATCATTCTCAATGGTGTAAAACTGAAAACATTTCCACTAAGATCAGGAAGAAGACAAGGTTGACACTTTCATCACTATTATTCAACATAGTTTTGGAAGTTTTAGCCACAGCAATCAGAGAAGAAAAAGAATGAAAAGGAATCCAAATCTGAAAAGAAATAAAGCTGTCACTGTTTGCAGATGACATGATACTATACATAGAGAATCCTAAAGATGCTGCCAGAAAAGTACTAGAGCTAATCAATGAATTTGGTAAAGTAGAAGGACACAAAATTAATGCACAGAAATCTCTGGCATTCCTATACACTAATGATGAAAAATCTGAAAGTGAAATCAAGAAAACCCTCCAATTTACCACTGCAACAAAAAGAATAAAATATCTAGGAATAAACCTACCTAAGGAGACAAAAGACCTGTATACACAAAATTATAAGACACTGATGAAAGAAATTAAAGATGATACAAATAGATGGAGAGATATACCATGTTTTGTGAAAATGACTCTACGACCCAAAGCAATCTACAGATTCAATGCAATCCCTATCAAATTACCACGGGCATTTTTCACAGAACTAGAACAAAAAATTTCACAATTTGTATGGAAACACAAAAGACCTCGAATAGCCAAAGCAATCTTGAGAATGAAAAACGGAGCTGGAGGAATCAGGCTTCCTGACTTCAGACTATAGTACAAAGCTACAGTAATCAAGACAGTATGGTACTGGCACAAAAACAGAAATATAGATCAATGGAAGAGGATAGAAGGCCCAGAGATAAACCCACTCACATATGGTCACCTTATCTTTGATAAAGGAGGCAAGAATATACAATGGAGAAAAGACAGCCTCTTCAATAAGTGGTGCTGGGAAAACTGGACAGCTACATATAAAAGAAAGAAATTAGAACATTCTCTAACACCATACACAAAAGTAAACTCAAAATGGATTATAGACCTAAGTGTAAGGCCAGACACTATGAAACTCTTAGAGGAAAACATAGGAAGAACACTCTGACATAAATCACAGCAAGATCCTTTTGGACCCACCTCCTAGAGAAATGGAAATAAAAACAAAAATAAACAAATGGGACTTAATGAAACTTAAAAGCTTTTGCACAGCAAAGGAAACCATAAACAAGATGAAAAGTCAACCCTCAGAATGGGAGAAAATATTTGCCAATGAAGCAACTGACAAAGGATTAATCTCCAAAATTTACAAGCAGCTCATGTAGTTCAATATCAAAAAAATAAACAACCCAATCCAAAAATGGGCAGAAGACCTAAATAGACATTTCTCCAAAGAAGATATACAGATTGCCAACAAACACATGAAAGAATGCTCAACATCATTAATCATTAGACAAATGCAAATCAAATCTACAATGCAATAGCATCTCACACCAGTCAGAATGGGCATCATTAAAAAATCTACAAACAATAAATGCTGGAGAGAGTGTGGAGAAAAGGGAACCCTCTTGAACTGTTGGTGGGAATGTAAATTGATACAGCCACTATGGAGAACAGTATGGAGGTTCCTTAAAAAACTAAAAGCAATCCCACTACTGGGCATATACCCGGAGAAAACCATAATTCAAAAAGAGTCATGTACCACAATGTTCATTGCAGCTCTATTTACAATAGCCAGGACATGGAAGCAACCTAAGTGTCCATCAACAGATGAATGGATAAAGAAGATGTGGCACATATATACAATGGAATATTACTCAGCCATAAAAAGAAATGAAACTGAGCTATTTGTAATGAGGTGGATAGACCTAGAGTCTGTCATACAGAGTGAAGTAAGTCAGAAAGAGAAAGACAAATACCATATGCTAACACATATATATGGAATTTAAGAAAAAGAAAATGTCATGAAGAACCTAGGGGTAAAACAGGAATAAAGACACA
Organism: Mesoplodon mirus; assembly: GCF_964341445.2. Classification (NCBI taxonomy): domain Eukaryota; kingdom Metazoa; phylum Chordata; class Mammalia; order Artiodactyla; family Ziphiidae; genus Mesoplodon; species Mesoplodon mirus. The sequence goes on from NC_138984.1 coordinate 95,959,926, forward strand.
GACCTACTTGAGAATGGACTTGAGGATATGGGGAGGGGGAAGGATAAGCTGTGACAAAGCGAGAGAGAGGCATGGACATATATACACTACCAAACGTAAGGTAGATAGATAGTGGGAAGCGGCCGCATAGCACAGGGAGATCAGCTCGGTGCTTGGTGACCGCCTGGAGGGGTGGGATAGGGAGGGTGGGAGGGAGGGAGACGCAAGAGGGAAGGGATGTGGGAACAGATATATATGTATGATTGATTCACTTCGTTATAAAGCAGAAACTAATAAAAAAATAAAAATTTAAAAAAAGACTAAATATTATACAGATAAGTGTTCCTTAATTAAATCAAGGATATTTTAAAATTTCCAAAAAAAAAGAAAAGAAATCAGATGCAAAAGGGCATATGCTATATAATTCCACTTATATAAAATGTCCAGAATAGGTAAATCTATATAGACATAAAGTAGATCAGTAGTTTCCAGGGGTTAGAAAGAGGAGAGAATGGGAAGTGATTGCTAATGGGTATAGGGTTTCTTTTTGGCGTGATAAGAATATTTAGGAATTAGATAATGATGATGGTTACACAACTTTTTGAATATACTAAAAACTACTGAACTGTACACTTTAAAATGGTGAATTTTATGTGATGAAAGTTTTATCTCAATTTAAAGAAGTGGCAAATGCGATTGCAATCTCTTTTCTTGCCTTGTGTGATATCACGTGCTTCTGGTTTTCCTACTACTTCTTTGGCCACTCTTTATAAGTTATTGTGCATGTTTCTCTTCTTTTGTCATCCATTAAATATTGGTTTTCCTCAGGGTTCTCTCCTAGGATTTCTTCCTTTCTTCTGTTTTCTCCTTATACAATCTCTGTTGGGTAGTACGGAAGTCTTTGCTCTGAAGAGTTTGACATGCACAAATGTCATTGACCACGGTTTAGTTAAATAACCCAGTCCCCCAATAACATGCTTCAGATTTCAGTTACACAGTATAATATGTGAGTAACTGCATAAAATATAAACTTCACGGCTAGCTCCACAAATCCCTAAGTAAATAATAGATGTGCTTCATAATCAGTGACCAACCACATCACTTCTTTCAAAGTCTGTTGGTGATTGCCATTGTACATCAGTTATTCAGTTCATGCACAGACAGCAAAGCCTGTAGTTGGGTTGTCTCCTTGTCTCTCGGTGATAAACTTGTATGACATTTAACAAAAATGAATAATAGAAAAAAATGAAAGTTCAGCAAAGAAATTAAAAGTGATAATGCAGAAGTGAAATTGGATGTGATTAGATTTGAAAATGGAGACAGCAGAATAAAGCCAGGATGAGACCTGGGCTACACGAAGCCACTGAATGGACAATATTGAAAAAGTCTGATAAATCAAAAACAAGGTAAAGTGGCTTCAATATTTTTAGTTTAAGTTGCCTTCAGAACAAGAAGCCGCTAATGGTGGAAATAGAGAATTTACTTCTACTTTTGATTGAAGACTGTAATGAAAAAATTCAATCAGTTTAACTAGCATTTAGGTCAAACATTAAATTTGGGTGCTGTGTTGAAAAAAAGCAGTAATTACAAGAAGACTGAAGAAGAACCTTTTACTGACAGTAAAGCTGATTTCATAACTTTTTGTGATTTGATGTCTATTTTGTCTGATATTAGTATAGTCACCCTGCTCTCTTTTGGTTTCTATTTGCATAGAATTGTTTTTTCTATCCTTTGACTCTTACCCTATTTGTATATTTGGATCTAAAGTGAGTCTCTTGTAGGTAGTACATATTGGATCATATGTTCTTATCCATTTTGCTAATCTTGGTCTTTTGAAGATTTTAATCTGTTTACATTTAAAGTAACTAATAAGACTTCCTTCTGTCATTTTGCTATTTGTTTCCTATATGACTTATAGCTTTTTTGTCCCTCATTTCCTGAATTCTGTCTTCCTTTATGCTTACTTTTTAAAAAATATGTATTTATTTATTTATTTTATTTTTGGCTGTATCAATCTTAGTTGCCACACATGGGATCTTTCGTTGTGGCATGCAGGCTTCTCTCTAGTTGTGGCATGCGGGCTCTCTAGTTGTGGCTTGCATGCTTAGTAGTTGCGGTGCACAGGCTTAGTTGCCCCAAGGTATGTGGGATCTTAGTTCCCCGACCCGGGATGTACCTGCATCCCCTGCATTGGAAGGCGGATTCTTCAACACTGGACCACTAGGGAAGCCCCATGTTTAGTTAATTTTTTGTAGTGAATTGTTTAAATTTCTTTCTCATTTCCTTTTGTGTACATTCTATAGCTGTTCTCTTTGTAGTTACAATGGGGATTACATTTAAAACCCTAAAGTTGTAACACTTTAATTTGAATTTATACTAGTTTAACTTCAATAACATACGAACACTCTTCTTTTACGCCTCTGTCCCAACCCCTTATGGTTATTTATATCACAAAATTACATCCTTATACATTATGTACCCCAAAACATAAACTAATAATTCTTTAAATTCACTAGCCTCTTAAATTATGTAGAGAACAAAATGCGGAGTTACAAACCAAAGTTACAATTATACTCACTTTTAGACATTCTTTGATGAATGTCTCGTTCAGTATTTAAACCATGGCATCAATTTCTCAGCTGTGGGACTAACCTAAAAGTGAGGAACAGTCAACTGGGCCTAGAAGCCAAGAGGCAGAATCCATGCAAAAGAGGTGAGGAGGTAGGAAAGAAGCCCAGCCTAGAATGTCCTCGCTCTGTGGAAGGGGAGTATGTGAGCACCTCTTCCTCCTCTCTCCTCTTCCTCACAACTGTTTGTTTACACAGACTATGTGGAAGTTGCCCTAGAAGTGTCACAAGAAATATTTCTGACAAAGTTACTGATTCTTTCCAGGGGCATACAGAAAAGAGGGTGCCTCTTTTAGAGTCAGTGATTGGGCTGAGCGGAAAAGTAGGTTTGTTCTGCTTACTGGCAAACTTAAGGAAAATGACAGAGGCTACAGTTAATTGACAGTACTGCAAAATCCATGAGGAGAGGAGGTTGTTTACGCCTTAGCACTGTGAGGTTGATGATGCCAACAGTTGTTCTAGGAGGCATTTCTCTGGTCCTCCTTCTGGACTGCTGGAAGTTGGGCAATTTGGAATTTCAGGAGGGATGCTTTTTTATTGCCTTTTTTAAACCTGTGGGAGAGGGTTATCTCAGAAGGAAACTATTTCTTTCTGCCTCCCCCTGCCCTCTCAGCCACTAGACTAAGCCATGGATATTGTATAAGCATAAGGCAATTATTAAATCATTCTGTTCCATGTTATTGATAATTTAATGTGTATATTACAAGGAAAAATATCAACCTTCTAATAATTACACCTACTTCTCTTGCAGAAATAGATGACAAGAGAGTGACCAACACACAAGCAGAAGTAAGTTTTCTTATACTCTGTATAAATGTGTCCAACCAACTAAAAACACAACCAGTTTGATGTGATGTGATATAAAATATGGTATCAATATAACTGTGTTGTAAAAACTATTTAATTTGCTTTCCCCTACTGAACACACAGTAAAATGGTGTCATTAAGTCTCCACCTCTAGGCTACCCTTGATTCTCCACCTATGAAATACTAACCCCTGGAAAAACTTCTAAAATAAACTACTGATTTTAGAGGCAAGATATGGTATTGATAATTTCAATTTAGTGACTGGTTGTGTATGACCATCACAGATTGGGACAGCCAGTGTTGGAACCCTGGAACAAGAAGGTAGGGGAAAGACACCTCTTAAGGGTCCTCTGGTGTGCGGAGCCAAGAGCAGATCCTGAGGCCAGTCTCCACATACACATGTAGGAGTTCAGATTGAAAATATGAACCAGGGATGGGGGGCGGCTAGGGGAGCTGATAACATAGGATACACAGAATACAAGAAAATGAGCAAACTTGTGCCCAGAAATGGAACAAATATTGAGTAGGACTCATGCAGACTTGATACTCAATTCCCATGGCCATATGAGTAGGCATCTAGCAAAACTCAGTGAAAAAGGTAGAAAGAACAAAATACCAGAAAGTATCTCTCAAGACTTTTCTAAAAATTTAATGAGATTGTAAATGTGAAATGCTTTGAAAACTAAACTCTTACATAAATATAATTTTTATTAGTTAATAAGTTTTACCACTGTTACTAAACAAACCAACTTTTCTGTAGAATTAATTTTCTACTTAATCTTTGAATATGTATATGGAAATAAACATATAAGAAAACCTGGAAGTGAATACTTCTTAAAATTAACCAAATGTGACAGAATACAGCAAAGGTACAACAGAAGGCTCAATCATCCACACATTTATACTAATGTAGAGTTGCCCTGCCTGCATCTGTGTATAATAGACTAGTAACAAAACACTCTATTTTGAAGAAATTTGCTTGCATCATTTGCTTTGATTGATATGGATTTGGTAACTATTTGGTTGAATTTTTTACTTTTTAATAGGTTGTTTTTGCATCAGCTAAATATCAACATCTTGATGACTCCTTTGAGGGCAATTAAGCTTTAGTATGTATGAGTAAAGATGCCTCAAGTTCTATTTACAACTTTGTGAAACAGTTTCTAGTTTTCTTCAGACTCTGTACATTATGTTCTTTCTAATATGCATGGAAAGTCTAGAACAATCCTCAAAAAGTATCTTGTAACTATTTATACTTGAACTTTTCAAAGCAAAAATAATTGCTCCAGACACTGAAACTCCTGCCTTTGACACACTGAAATATAAGTAGACACACCATTAAAAAGGAGTATTTGACATAATCTGATCGAGGTGTAGACCACATATATATATAATTTATTATAATAAGTAATGCCTTATACGTATATAAATATCTATTTCTATCTAAACTTTAAATATTATTATTGTGGTTCTGACCCTGAAATATGTTCCTCTGTTCCAATTTGTATCAATTTTAGTGCAAAAGTTTCTGCCTCAATAAATTAATTCTGATCCAGTGTGCTTAAGTGTTAAGCAGCAGTTTTGTTAGGAAAGAGCTTTTGAACATGTAGAAGAATATTACAACATTGTAATTCCAAGTAAATGGAGCTATTAGACTGAACATCTCAATCCCATAGGATTATAGACTGATATTACTTAGCAAGGACTCTCATTAACCCTCCAGAACCACTGACAGTCCTATGAACAGATATAATTATACCATGGACATAGCTTTTGGAGTTTATTTTGTCCTGGGACTTACGCTTTTCTCTAAAATGGAAAGGATTAGTACTATCTCTTTCTTTCTTTCTTTTTAAAATAAACTAATGTTACTAGGTGTTTATTTCCCTCAAAGGGCTGATGACATTGTACCTTTTATCCAAACATAAGACTTATTACTTTTTTCTCTTTATCCAGTCACAGAATGCATCCCCTAAGCAAAGGAAGCAGAGCGTGTATACACCACCCGCCATGAAAGGTACTGTTCATGTACTGTTTCCGGTTGTTTTGAGTGCCGAGTTCATGGATGGCAGGCAGGCTGTTCTCAGGCGCCTTATACCTGCTTATAAGCTAGATCTATCTCACTGAAAGTCACATTACTTTCAGTAACATATGTTATTTGAAACCTAGTTTCATCAAGAGTGAAATAGGTGAAGAAGGGACAACTAGCGATGTCTCAAAATCTCAGTCTGGAAATTCAGATTTTCCAAAATAATGACAAAAGTTTTCTTTTACCCTTCCTCACATGTTTCCCCTGAAGAGATTTTTCTAGAATCCCTAATTACTCTCGCAAGTGTTGGCAGATGATTACCTTTTTCTCCTTGGCTTAAGCAAAGTATGTCTTGAATTTCAGAGAGATACAGTGTAAAGTGTTGCTTCACTGCCCTGTGTCAGGAGCAGTTCTAAGAAACCCAGTCAAACAGCTATTAGCTGTACATATAACAGCTGTTGAAATAGCAACTAAGAGTGCTAGCTCAGATTCTGGCGTTCTCCCAGAATTTCCACCCCTCCCCCCCAAAATCAGAACTGCTAAAAGAATATCTAAGTGTATCAGAATTTTGACCAACATCAATTCCAGGGAAGGTTTCTTTTATTTCTCACACAACAGTATTCCTGACATGAGGCAGAGTGTGTCCAATCCAGTAGCTCGTGTTCCAGCCTGGCACTTGGGCTGTTGGCCCAGTGACTCATCATGTAGTCATACAGCTCGGTTTCAACTATAAGGAGAGGCCAGCTGAACAGCTTCCTCTGGAGTCTAGAGAGATGTCTAAATTGGGAGTGAAATTTTCCACGCTGTATCCTCTCTAGATCTGGGGCTTCTCTCTGAAAGAGAGGTGGGACTAAAGGGACACATTAATAGCTACTTTCCATAAACTTCTGTCCTGTGCAGCTATAAAATACAATGTTTGCTTGTTCATAAGACTGTAGTAAATAATGCAATCATCAGCATTGTAGTTAATTCCAGGGTAATTATTGAGGCTATCAGGCATCCCTTTCTCAAGATCAGTGTAATCATTTTTGAAGATATCTTCCCTATTGTAAGTCATCTTGTACTTTTAAGATACATCAGTTTTGGCATGAATGGGTCCCAAAGAAAGATATATGTTCACTCATTTAATAATTTCCTCTGTTCTATTTTGGGTTAGCTTAACTAAATAAAGACTGTTCTCATGTCCTTAGAGAATAACAGCATTATTTTTAAAGGAAAAATCTTAAAATCAAGGCCCCAAAGGCTCATGGTTTTTATATTTAGCTCTCAAATATAAGAATGTGGGATGCTAACATTAGGGAAGTTAGTCATATTGTACATTTTTACCCATAACCTTACTACTGTTGAGCCCTTCAAGATGGTCATTCAATGATAATCATTTTTGGTCATAAGTTAAAGGCTTGAGAAAGCACAGTAATTCTTTCATGAGGCTATTCGGGTATAATTACTAGCCACTTAGGTCCTCATTTATTACCTGTAAATACTTAGCAAAGTCTCCTGCTACTGATAAAAGAGAAGAGAGAGCTAAATCCACATATTTTATTCAGTCTACCTGTCCCTTAGAGCTAGAAATGAATATTTTGGGACAAAATTAAGCAATGGTAACATATGGTGCATTATAAGCACATTAAGAAGCTTCAATCATAAAAAAAGATGAATTAGAACGGAAATGTTATTGAAATGCAAAATCAATAACTGCTCTGAAATGTATAATTCCTCAAACTGCAGTGGAGCATGCAATTAGAATGTAAAAAATGTTTGCTAGGAGAGCAAAGTAACACCAGATATGATTAATAGTTCTGAAAGAAATCACTCTGACCAAATGGCCAACTAGAGCTTCATGAATGACCCAGTGAGTAGATTAGTAAAACAAAACAAAACAAACTACCTAGACTCCTTCCTTCTTCTCTTGTATTAGGTAGTGAGGAGTTACTGGATACAGAGGCCTATACCCAGGAGAGAGATGCTACGTTCTGCCTACGCCATTTCAATAAATGCCCAGACAGACTAGTCTCCCAGCTCCTACATTCATTTATTTTTCCCTCTTTCAGTTACTATGGTATTTATGGCTCCACCAGCTCTCAGAAAACAGAGACATGTCCAGATCACCTCTTGTGATGAAGGCTTTATGAAGGTGCATGGGTAGGTAGGGGGTAAGAAATAGAGCAGAGGAAACCATTTTAGCAGGTACACTGTCAGGACTGATAGACTGATGACCTCCAAATTCATATCTGCAGCCCTAACTTATCTCCTGAACTTCAGACTCCCATTTCTAACTAGCTATCAAATTTCTTCACCTGAATGAATGACATTCATTGAAACTTCTCAAATTTACTATGTCCAAAACCAAACTCAACGGTTCTTTTTTGGTTTTTCCCCATCTCAATAAATCTTATTCAGCTGTTGAGAACAAAAATCTTTGCATAATCCTTGACTGCTCCCCCTTACCCAATCCATCATCTACTCTTGTTGGTGCTAATTTCAAGATGTACCCCTTCTCTATTTTCCGTATCTTTCCGTATCTTCTACTACCTTGTGCAACCACCATTGTTTCTTGCCTGGGCTGCTGAAGTAGCCTCCTTACTGCTCTCCTGCTTCCACTCTTGTCCCTCTACAATTGAGTCTCCACACACAAACCAGAGTAATTCCTCTAATGCACAAATGTAATCATGCCACCCCCTTGATCAAGATCCTCAAAAACTTCCTGTTGCATTCAGAATAAAATGCAAAATCCAATCATGGCTTACGAGTCCCTGAATGAGCTGCACTGTCCTTTCCTCTTGATCTTACCTCCTTTCACGCTGCCCCTTGTTCATCGGGGTTCAATGTCATGGACTTTTTCGGTTTATAAACATCTCAAACACACTTCTGTATCAGAGCATTTGTACTTTCCACTTTCTCTGCTTGAGAAGCTCTTTACCCACTGGCCTCACAGGTGACTCAGCTAATGTTCCCTCCTCAGAAAGGTCTTCATTTCCTGATAACTGCCTATCCTACCATCACTATCCATGTCCTTATAACACTGCCTTAATTTTTTCCATGACACTCATCATTATGTACCTAGAATGAGGTGTCCATGACAACAGTTTTGTTCATTTGATATTCCCAGCACTTAGGTACAGTTTCTGGCACATAATAGGTGCTCAATAAAAACTTGTTGAATAAATGAACTGTAATGAACTGGGGAATCCAGCCACATTGTCATCTGCTGGGAAGAGGATGTCCCTTAAGCCTTGTTCTACTAATTGTCATACTTGTGACTCTGCTTCTGTTTCTCTTTGTTTCTCTCTCTGCTTGATCCCCCTTTAACTCTTACGTGCTTACTTACCCATATGCTTCTGTTTTTCTAGTTTTACTTTTTCCCACTCCCTTCCCCTCTAGTCAAAGAGAAAATCTGATTTGGAAAATTAGTTACCATCCAGAATGATGCATCAATTTGGCTGGATTCTTAAGAAAGGTTATCTCATGGACCACTGGAACCATTAGGTGGTTGCCTCTGACTACAGCCTGGTTCCTCCAACAGTTAGTTTCTGGCGAAGATGGCAGCATCATGGGAAACAAACTTGGCAATGTAAGTAGAAGAATCTGGAGATGGCTCTCTTCCTTCAGAGATGTTTCATGACTTGATCAGAACATTTACTCTTAGAAAGTAATAGTAGAGTTAGTTCTTGGTCTTGCCATCTTTCTAGTCATAACATTATAGTCATTCAAAGTTGTCAAGTTTAAAGATTAACTAGTACAACTATCTAGTGATGCATCAAACATCACTTCCATTTTTTCCACTGCATCTAACCTCAGGGTATTAGATTGGCTACGTTCTCTTGAAGGTTCTAATATATTAGTCTTGGGCTGTAGCCAAATAATCAAAAGTTCCAGGTGATTCTGCTGTAGCAAGTCTAAAAACTGACCAGACTCCAGATATCCAATCATCTATCTAACATGTCTTTCTTATGTCATAGGTTGAATAAATGAAATGAAATCTCATGGAAATCAAAGATCATGAGATCAAAATTAGCATGTTCAAAACTGACCTTCTGATCTCCACAGCAAATCAATTTGTCCTTCATGTTCCCCTTCTCAGAAAGGTGCTTGTTCTTGAGTTCTGGGGGTCTCCAACGACTCTCTCTCTCTCCTTCACTCTCTTCATTAGTAGAGCACCAGGTCTTGTGGATTGCACCCCATTAGTACCTATCCCACCTTCCCCTCTTCTATCTCCAATGTCACCATCACAATTCAAGTCACATTCATTTCTCTGCCAGGATATAAAAGATTACTCTCCATTCAGTCTCTTTCCTCTACTTCCCATCTGTTTTCTATATTGTACCCAAAGTGAACTTCTTAAAAACCGGATGTGATTATGCCACTTCCTTGGTTAAAACTCTTCAATAGCTCCTCACTGCCCTTAGACAAAATTCCTATTCCAGAGCAAAGTTTAGAAAGCTTACTGCCCTGTGGCTCCAATATGCCTCTCCTCTCCTTACCCACTAGGTCCCAGACACACTGGCATTCTGCCAGCTTCTAAATGCACCAAGCTCCTTCCTAAAGAGTCTGCATACATTCTTCATCTAGAATATTCTCCCTTGCCTCCTTCTTGTCCTCATTCTTTATTTGGTTAGTTACTACTTATCATTCAAGCCCTGTCCTTAAAGGTCAGATCCTGAAAGGAGCTTTCCCTAACCCTCCATTCTAAATTATGTGTAGCTATGAACTCTCTATTAATAGTTACACATTCTCTATAGTTCTTTCATTGCAAGTAATCACAGTATTCAATTATTTATTAAGTGTCTGTCTCTCCAACTACACCAGAAGTGATCTACATGGCAGCAGTGACAGTGCCTATTTTGTTTATTACCTTATCTGCAGGGCTTAACACGGTGCTTGAGACATAAGCAGTGCTTATACATATACTTTTATTTTTATTTATTTATTTATTTTTTGCAGTACGCGGGCCTCTCACTGTTGTGGCCTCTCCCGTTGCGGAGCACAGGCTCCGGACGCGCAGGCTCAGTGGCCATGGCTCGCGGGCCTAGCCGCTCTGCGGCATGTGGGATCTTCCCAGACCGGGGCACGAACCCGCATCCCCTGCATCAGCAGGTGGACTCTCAACCATATACTTTTAAATAATTTTTTAAAATGTACCCAACACTACTGATGGTGAATGAATCATTTCCTTAGGGTGTTTACCTTCTCTCTGGTCTATTAGGAAGATCTTTTCTCTATTGAAATTTATATTCATGGATTCTTTTCTATATCTTGTTGCTATTTGTGATAAATTTAAAAATGACAACTCTCTGAATATTTCAAGACATCTATCAGGTCCTTGCCTCACCCCTAATTTCTCTCTTTCCAGGTTAAAACATTTCAATGTCAATTATGCCTGTCCTTTCACATTCACTCCTGATCTCCTAATAAGCTTTACTTTGCCTCTATCACTCTAGAAGTACATCATTCAAAATCAACTTATATTTAAGGTGTGGTCTGACCAGAACAGAATGGAGACTTCAATTATGCCTGTCACCTCCTTCATTCCAGATAATTTAATTCCATTAATGTGACCTCAAATTGTATTAGCTTTCTCTGGCAGCCATATACACTGGTGACAAATAGTGAGCTTACCATAAATTCAAAACTTCCAAGCCTTTTTCATGTACTGCTTTAAAGCCATATTATTTATAATGTATAGCTCATTTAAAAATTATGTCTTTTCTTAACCAAAAAGCAAGACGGTGCTGTCATCCCAATTGACTTTCATCTTCTTAGAGTCAAACTGTCACATGAACATGTCATATTTCATATCATGATTCCATCATCTATTTTATTTTCCATTATCTCAATTGTTTGTCATCCATAGGTTATATAAATTTATCTCTGATATTTTTATCCACATCTGTAATAGACGTATCAAACAGAACGGAGCAAAGAAAGGCCTGCAGCACACATATCTCCCTCTAGTTGACACTGGTCCCCCTGAAGGCCATCATTCAACCAGTTATAAAATAGACTTATTATGTCAAGATTACATCCCTTAAAACCAGAGGATATTATAAACTCTCATTAGATACATTATTATATTTCAGATATGGTGTGCTGACCACATTTTTTCATGTCTGTAGATGAGTCATAAATTTGTAATGTATATTATGCATAAAAAATCACAAGTTGAAGGTTGCATAGAAAACAGACTTACTTTTCCATTACCCTGTGTGATATAGTGTTTTATAATTATGTAAATAGAAAGTTCTGAAGATTATCAGAAAAATGATAGCTGACTACTGAATACCCATGTGATTTCTCTGGTGTTTATATGGTGGTCAGCCCTGTAATTTACAGAACAGCCAATTAAATTATTGTTGGATAGCTTGAATCATGTTTTCAGAAAAGCAAAGTAGGTTTCAATCTTGGGGCAGGAAATGGCTGACGCATTGCCACCCCCATTTTGTGTGTGTGTGTGTTTTACTGGAAGGCAAATGCCTTCAATTGAAGACAGCAAAGCAAGGGCTATCGATTTAAAAGGAAATCTGAACATGAAACAAAGCAGCTGACTGAAAAACAGCTTTGTAGAGCAGGTCTATTAGTATTACATTACCATTCTTAATGTATAACAAGTCAGATTTTTCATGGACTTCTGAAAAACATCTTCTTCCTCTCATTCTTCATAATTTCTTTGCTACTTCAGTGTCCAGAGATTGTTCTTCTGACATGTCCAGTAGGTCTTCTCTGAATGCTTACAGCATTGTAACTCTTACATTTTTTCCTCCAAGGATGGTGTGATCTTGATATTTTATCTCAATTTAGCCTCTTTTCATAAAGCAATAAATGCAAATAAGGAAGAGCCCAGGGAAGGAAATAAATCAAACTGGCCCAATAAAAAGTCTAACATGGATTTTGGAGGATGGTAGGTGACAGTGACAAAGATGTGCCATGTAATATTAACTGAAGGATAATCTTCAAATCAGGGAAAACTGTTGATCGTAGTAATTTAATGGGACCCAGCAGGAAAAGATGTGGACATTGTGGGGGAAGCAATCAGTGTTCAAACCTCAGTGACACCACTTGTTAACTGTTCAACTTCAGCAAGTCAATGATTTTAACCTGTCTCTTCTCTCATTAGTTAAATGGAGGTGATACCCACCACACAGGCCTATTGTGGGGACAAAATGAAACAATATGTGTAAAAAGCATGCTTAGGAAAGGCACACAATATGTAAGATCTATTTTGAGTAATTATTTGAACCCTGGATTAAGAGGCAGGTACACCCCTCCTCGTTTCCCCTGAGCCTGCAGAAAGGAGGGATGAAGCCCTGGGGAGAGACCAAGGAAGGATGGAAGGTCTTGGAGGTGAATAAAACCCCTGCCAGAGCTTTGCTCTCATCCCAGTAGGAACTGAAGAGTCAGGGCTAAAGGTGCCTGATCCTACTAAGCATGTGGACAACCAAACCTTGCAACACTCACTCCACTTTTATTTGTACCAATCTCAGGTAGATTTGTGAAGTTGATCTTTGACCTTTCACTTCCTTTGTAACAAAACCCTGCTTTGCTTCATTCACCTGCCTCATCCTCTCAGACACCCAACCCCTCTCTTCCCAGCTAACTAACAGCGCTCTCAGAGGTACTGATATTTAAATTAATCAATTTCATATTTCAAAAAAGCCTAAGAACAAAGTGATGTTTAATGGTAAATTTGGGGGTGCTAAAGAAGATCATACAATAAACATTTCTAGCCAGGGGGATGTGTAGGAAATCATATAATTCAGCCTATAATTAGGCAATGTAGGTAGGTTAACAATGATTATATAGAACTATGATCAAATCACTCTTCCTGAGTTTGAAACCTCTTATAATTGTGCTGAAAAAAAAATTCTCAAAAGGAATAGACTAGCCATAGTATCCTGTTTTCATCACCCCCTGCATGTTGAAAAGTCAGGGAGAGAAGGTAGCAAGATCTTTTAGCTTCACATCAGGCCATCTCCACATTGCATTCCTTTTTTTTTAATATAACATTTCTGTCCCTCTGTGGTTGTTCTTCAGGTATTCATCACATTTGCCTTTCTAAATCTTGGCTTTTATGTTTGTGCTGGCCTGGTTTATTTACTGTGTAGGGTGGGGTTTATTTATGCAACTCAAGAAACATTTTAACAGATTTCTAGATAACAAAGAACATTCTAAATATATACGTCTTGCCTTAAAAAACAACAACAAAAAAAACAACCAAATATGCTTCTATTTCCAGATCCACTTCCTTCACTTCTCTTCAATTTCCTTCACTAAGTTCTATGTTCATCTTTCCTCATATCTTTGAATTCAGAAGGTGGGGTCAGATTGGAGAACTGATCTGAGAATGTATCTTTCTTTTTTTTTTTTGGATTGTATTGTATGTGCATTATATATATATAATATATATATATTTAATAGATCTCCATTGGAGTATAATTGCTTCACAATACTGTGTTAGTTTCTGTTGTACACCAAAGTGAATCAGCCATATGCATATATATGTCCCCATGTGGTGCCAATTAAACTTTGAAAAGGAGACCACTCTTCATCAATATGGTTCCATTCAGGTATCTGTATATATTTACACCTATTTTAAGCTTAATCTTTTAAATGTATCAATACAGTCCTCTGTTTAAATAACATACAACTTTTAAAATTGCTTCCTATCTTAGAAGTAGGGGAAGAGATGAACTTTTGTATTTGGTTGGAACAGATAAATCAAGACCCAGTGTCTCTAGGTTTCTCCCAAGTCTGCAAATGGTAAAATTCAGTTGCATAAGCACTAAAAATGTACTGCCACACATCACGTATGAGCCTCCACTCTGTATCGAGCATGGCCTTAAAGTGGTGTGGCTGCAGAGATGAAAGGCAAAATCCGCACCTTCTAGGAGACCAGTCTGGATGAAGCAACACACAAGTGGACAGGTAGAGCACACCATGGTAAGTCCTTGTACAGGGATTTGAGCAGAGTTATCAGGGGATGTGAGGAAACCCACGTTGTCTGGGGGACCAGAAGGTAAGGCCTTTTAGATCACAGAAGGAAGAGTCATGTTTACACGTGTCTGCAGAGTTAAATGGACTGGGTCACGGAAAAGTGGAACACACATCTCACCATTTTCATTCCTCCTGCTCATACAAACTTCCAAAGCATTTAAGATGATACCATAATGTAGACAGTTAAATCCTACATGGATCATCACCAAGTACTTTGCTGCCATGCAAAGTCTAAAAAGGCCCTACTTATGGACTACATAGACATCACTTTCCAATGCATTTGGAAATCCTTGTGCATTTGATTCCCTTTTTAAAAGTCTGGTTCATGTCTTTGTCTTTCCTTTTAATAATATTACTTTTAACAGAGTAAGTTCCAACTCAAATTATACTATTTTAAAAATAAAATTTAGGGCTTCCCTGGTGGCGCAGTGGTTGAGAGTCTGCCTGATGATGCAGGGGACACGGGTTCGTGCCCCAGTCCAGAAGGATCCCACATGCCGCGGAGCGGCTGGGCCCGTGAGCCATGGCCGCTAAGTCTGCGCGTCCAGAGCCTGGGCTCCGCAGCAGAGAGGCCACAACAGTGAGAGGCCCGCGTACCACAAAAATAAATAAATAAATAAAAAATTAAAAAATAAAATTTATACTTTAGAACAGTTTTAGATTTATAGGAAAATTGTGATAATACAGAGTTTCCATATATGCTATATCCAGTTTTTTCTATGATATATACCTTATATTAATATGGTACATTTGTTACTTACCAAACCAATATTCATCCATTATTATTAACTAAAGTCCATGTTTTATTCATATTTGTGTAGTTTTTGCCTAATGTCCTTTTTCTGATCTAGGAACACATCCAGGATACCACCTTACATTGAGTTATCACATCTCCTTAGGCTTCTCTTGCTTTTGACAGTTTCTCAGACTTTCCTTGTTTTTGATGACCTTGATTGTTTTGAGGAGTACTGGTCAGGTATTTTCTGGAATATCCCTCTATTGGGATTTGTCTGATGTTTTTCTCATGACTAGACTGGGGTTGTGGGTTCTGGGGAGAAAGACTATAGATATAAAGTGACCATTTCATCACATGGTATCAAGGGTACATGCTATCAACCTGATTTATCACTGTTGATGTTGACCTTGATCACCTGGTTGAGGGAGTGTTCACCAGTTCTCCCCACTGCAGAGTTACTGTTTTTTTACCCCCTTTCCATATTTCATTCTCTGGAAGGAAGTCACCATGTGTAGCTCACACTCAAGGAGTGGGAAGTTATACTCCACCTCCTTGAAAAAAAAAGTATCTAAATAAAATTATTTTGTAAATATATTATAAACTTTTTGGAATAAATTCCAATAAATAACTATTTGGAATTCATTTTGCACAGAACATTTGTCTCTGCTCCTCCATTTTTTTACATTTATTCAATCATTTATTTTTATCACTATGGACTCATGGATATTTATTTAATACTCTGGGTTATAACTCAATATGACTTTATTTTGTTGCTCACACCATTACTGTGGGGTTTTTTTGGTTTGTTTTAGCATATTCTTACTTTTTGGCGCTACAAGATACTCCAGGCTCATTTGTATATCTTCTACCCCAGTCTTACAGAATCAGACATTTCTCCAAGAAGCCCTCAAATTACAGTTTTTATTTTTGAGTCAGTATACTGTAAAACACATGTTTGCATCAGTATATAGTTACTAAAAATAAAGAAGTCTATCACTTGCTCTGCTGAAATGTATGTGCATTATATCCATTAGTGTTTAGGAGGATTAATGCCACACTATCAGCATACTAAGACGTACACACTCCACCCTTATTAACGCTAATGGGAGTCTAGGAAGAAAAAACAATGCCTGTAAGTAGAATAGGCAGATGTTGTCTGTATGGGCTTGCCTTCCTTCATTTAATACCTAATACAGGGTTCCCTTATGTTTTCTGGGATGAGATATGTATTGCCTCTTTATAGATGCCGAATTGGGAATAGGTTTTCAGCCTTCTTGGAGATTGGCTATTTGCTTTACTTAAATCAAAGATTTAAAAAAGTAATGTGTAAACACCTTATATTTTTGTAGTGCTTCAACATAAACAATGTGTTTTTGTATAGCTAATTTGTTTTTTTACAGGAAACTATGTAAGGTAAGCAGAATCTTTCATTTTAGAGGAAAGTGAGGCTCACAGAAGAGAGCAGGGTTCCCATGTTTAATGTCATGCTCCTTTACAAGGCCAAATTGTGAACATGAGCTTTTTTTGCTTTTCTGTTGGAATAGTCAATATTTTTCCCATTTACCCATCTATCCTATTTGCCCTAATTAAAATCTAAAGATCCTTCAGCCTTATAACTTAATGAAGTTTTTACAAAAATCTTTGGGGTTTTTTTTTTTTGTTTTTTTTTTTTTTTTGCAGTACGTGGGCCTCTCACTGTTGTGGCCTCTCCTGTTGTGGAGCACAGGCTCCGGATGCACAGGCTCAGCGGCCATGGTTCATGGGCCCAGCCACTCCGTGGCATGTGGGATCTTCCCGGACCAGGGCACGAACCCATGTCCCCTGCATAGGCAGGCAGACTCTCAACCACTGCGCTACCAGGGAAGCCCTTTACAGAATCTTTTATACAAAAGTTCCTACAAGATGCTTAGTACTCTTGTTTTTAATAGTTTTTATATTTTGAACTCACATTATAGGTCCATATGTAATAACAATGGACTTAAACAATGGATTAAGTCTGCCTTAATCTTCTCTCTCTCCAATCTGCCTTTCCCCACCTCCGACAGCTGACCACACAAATCTAACTCTGTGACTTTTTGTTTACAACCCTTCAAATGTGCACCCATTCCTTTATGACAAGGCCCTGGAAATAAGTTGCAGGGCTGTTTACGATCTGGCCCCTCCTACCTGTTTAGCCCCACCTCCTACCACAGCTTCCTTTAATCTCAGGCTGCAGTAATGCAGAGCTGCATTAAGTTCCTCAAAAACAATGCGTGGTTTCTCGCCTCCACATTTGTTCTGTAGCTTCATTTGCATAGATGTCCTCTCTCTGAGCCCCTACTTCTAAATCCTTTGAGCTGTGCTCCTTTGAGACTCAGAATGCATTATACCTACCTATTTGTGTGTATGGGTAAGCCCTTCTAGCTAGACTGATTTCCTTGGAAACAGGGCCAATGTCTTATTTGTCTCTCAGGAGTATTCTTATGTCTTCCATTTGTATTGCTGAGGACTCTTAGTAAACACTGAATCAGTGACTGAATAACCTTTCTGATTTAAAAATGAATGTCAGTTTAACGGTTTAATTTTAGCCATACTGAAAAAAATTACAAATTGCTGATGTGTATTTCAGTCACTCATTCATTTACTCACTCACCCCTCACTCATTCATTCTACAAACATTTACAAAATGCTTACTATCTGCCAGGCAGGTCATGTATTAGGCTCTTTTGGTTGAGGATGAGCTAAACACAGTCCTTGTTCATAGGAAACAACATAGTCAAATGGAAAAGAAAGCTGTGTAAAACAATAATAAGTTCCATAAGACTGATGTGGACAGTGTTATTTGAGTATGGAAGAGGAACCCACTAGCTCTCCCTGTCACAGATAGCAAAGACGTCGCAGGAGAAATGAACTTCATCTGTTAGTTGAGGGATGAGTAAGATTTTCATAGAGAAGCCCGTGGCGTGGATTCCAGACAAAGAGTTGAGCAGCTGCAGAGGCACAGAAGCCAAAGGGCAGGTGAACCCGGAACACTGTGGCTGGGGGTGAAGCCTGTGGAGGAGGGAACATGGAGCGATGCTGGGGACTGGTCAAAGGTCCTGTGTGCCATGTGCTCAGGAGCTGAATTTTTGTCTGGAGAAAACAGAGCACTTTTGGACAATTCTTAAGATTACTTGGTATGTTACCTTGTTCTCTTGAGTGCTTTGAAAATATTAGAAAGAGGGAAAAGGATTAAGAAGTTGATTCACAGAGTTAATTTTTAAAAATTAGTCTGCCCTAGGTTTTATTTGCCTCAGTTCATCTGCCTGTTTCCATGGCTCTTATTTATAGAAGATGGCTAACAACTAGCACCAACTTCTTTTTCTCTTGCTTTAATGCATTTTGACTTTCTAAATAATGTTTATGAGCCGTGAGAAGTTGAAATACTCATCAGATTACCTTCCAAAATAAATTAATGGAAATCCAATTAGGAATGTGTTATAAAATAAAAATGTCAAGATAAATTGAAGACTTGGTTCTTAGTGGGGAAAATTTAAGGTAGGATTACATTCTTACAAACTTGTACTGGCCTAGGAAACTTTTCTAAACATTCTCCCTTTTAAAACCTTATATTCTTGTCTGATCACAAGACAGCTTTAAGAACAGTTTCATTAATTCCTTTCTCAACAGGTCCTCATGACAAAATATCCCACGTTTCAATTGTCAGAACAGGCTGCATTCTTTCTGTGGAGTGTGTATTTTTGGAACAGTAAAGATATCAGCATTGCTGCCAATAGGTATACAAATACTTATTAAACTTGAACTCTATGCAAAGCTCTGAGCCACGTGTTAAATAAATGAGCTACCAAGTTTTAAAACACTCTAGGTCAAATTCTGAAAATTTTCAGTTTTTTCATTAAGAGACAAAAACACCAAACAGAAGTAAGAGTGTCCAAAGATTAGTTTCAGGAAATTACTAGGCCCACATGATAAAAATTACATGATAAGCACTGCATTTATGATCTGTGTTCTATATCTCTTTCTGGTGTAATTACCAACAGGAGCCCTGTTGTGCTTTCCTTACCTTTGATAGGAAGCCAAAGCCACCTTTTTTTTTTTTTTCCTGACAAAAATTTTATTCACTGCATTCTTGAGTAAGTTTATAAGATTTTATTCTCAAGACCAAACTTAAAATGATCTTACTGACTTTCAACAAGCTATCTTAGAGCAAGGTTCTCATATGTTTCCCTCAATATAACAATAAGACAATCTCAGCTTTAAATACAGATGGACTAGAATTGATAAAGGACTTTGGGGGTTGGAAATGGCATCATTTTGCCCCTTCTGGATCCAAGGCCATTGCTAAGTCTATTATTAAATATTTAATTCTTAAAAGCATATCGGTCCTCCTAGGCCCTGGCAGTCTAGAGGCAAATAAAGGAAGTAAGCTGTAGAAGTAACAATTAAAATGATTGCCACAGATGTGTGAGCTAGTTGTCTGAGAAGGGAAGAAGGAGAAACACTATAAATTTACACAGTTACATCACTGTGTAGGACAAGATGACCAAAACACTGACCTGGAATCACTCAGAAAAACAGTCGTACTATTTTTAATGTAACATGCATTTTAAAAGGCAGGGAACTGAAAGTATGCAATGAAAGATTTTAAATCCCACTTTTTTTTTTTTTAGGGTTCCTACTCAGTGCAGTAGGTACTTCACAGTATATGAAAATACAAGTGTGAATGCCCTCTCATTCTTTTTCTGAAGACTTTAAAAAAAATTTTTTATTGGAGTATAGTTGCTTTACAATGTTGTGTCAGTTTCTACTGTACAGCAAAGTGAATCAGCTATACATATACATATATCCCCACTTTTTTGGATTTCCTTCCCATTTAGGTCACCACAGAGCAATGAGTAAAGTTCCCTGTGCTATACAGTAGGTTCTCATTAGTTATCTATTTTATATATAGTATCCATAGTGTTTATATGTCAATCCCAATCTCCCAATTCATCCCACCTCCCTCCCTCCCCCGATGGTATCCAAATGTTTGTTCTCTACATCTGTGTCTCTATTTCTACCTTGTAAATAAGATCGTTGATACCAGTTGTTTCAGATTTCACATATATGCGTTAATATACGATATTTGTTTTTCTGACTGACTTCACTCTGTATGACAGTCTCTGGGTCCATCCATGTCTCCACAAATAACCCAATTTCATTCCTTTTTATGTCTGAGTAATATTCCATTGTATATATGTACATCTTCTTTATCCATTCCTCTGTTGATGGACACTTAGGTTTCTCCAAGACCTGGATATTGTAAATAGTGCTGCAATGAACACTGGGGTGCATGTGTCTTTTTGAATTATGGTTTTCTCTGGGTACATGCCCAGTAGAGGGATTGCTGGCTCATATGGTAGTTCTATTTTTAGTTTTTTAAGGAACCTCCATACTGTTCTCCACAGTGACTGTATCAATTTATATTCCCACCAACAGCACAAGAGGGTTCCCTTTTCTCCATACCCTCTCCAGCATTTACTGTTTGTAGATTTTGTGATGATGGCCATTCTGACCGGTGTGAGGTGATATCTCATTGTAGTTTTGATTTGCATTTCTCTAATAATTAGTGATGTTGAGCATTTTTTCATGTTTGTTGGCCACCTGTATGTCTTCTTTGGAGAAATGTCTATTTAGGTCTTCTGTCCATTTTTTGATTGGGTTGTTTCTTTTTGTGATATTGAGCTGCACGAGCTGTTTGTATATTTTGGAGATTAACCCTTTGTCAGTTGCTTCATTTGCAAATATTTTCTCCCATTCTGAGGGCTGTCTTTTTGAAAGCAATGATGCCCACTCTTACAGTGGCCAAAGGGTTAGGGAGGGTGTGAACGACGGGAAATGGGAAAAGGTCTCAAGCTCAGTGGCTCATAAACTAGTGTTCCAGTCATTCAAGAACATTAGGAAGGATGTGAAAACAAACTTGGCCTATTTAGAAGTTTTGCCTAAGTCAGTAACCTTGCCTCCTAACATGTAGTGGAGATTTCCTTAAAAATCTTTCTCCGAAATCTAAAGATGAAGACTGGCTTCTGATTTCCTCCAGTCCCTACAAAACATTTCATCATGTTTGGAAAGTTGAAAGGATTATGTTGAAACATTAAAAAGTATTTTGACTTTTCATTTTGGAATGGTGAACTCCTGAGCCAAATTACCAATACCATAGTGATTCATTGTCACTAATAACCACACTGAGGACTTCCCTGGTGACACATCTGCCTGCCAGTGCAGGTGACATGGGTTCAATCCCTGATCCAGGAAGATCCCACATGTTGCGGAGCAACTCAGCCCATGAGCCACAACTACTGAGCCTGCGCTCTAAAGCCCATGAGCCACAACTACTGAGCCCACGTGCCACAACTACTGAAGCCCATGCACCTAGAGCCCGTGCTCCACAAGAAGAGAAGCCACTGCAATGAGAAGCCCACGCACTGCAGTGAAGAGTACCTCCTGCTCACCGCAACTACAGAAAGCCCGCACGCAGCAACGAAGACCCAATACAGCCAAAAAATAAATAAATAAATAAAATGTACTGGGAAAAATAAAAGGGGAAAATTCCTTAAAAAAAAACCAAAACGGGCTTCCCTGGTGGCGCAGTGGTTGAGAGTCCGCCTGCCGATGCAGGGGACACGGGTTCGTGCCCCGATCCCGGAAGATCCCACATGCCGCGGAGCGGCTGGGCCCGCGAGCCATGGCCGCGGAGTCTGTGTGTCCAGAGCCTGTGCTCCGCAACGGGAGAGGCCACAGCAGTGAGAGGCCCGTGTACAGCAAAAAAAAAAAAAAAAAAAAAAAAAAAAAACCAAAACAAATAACCACACTGAAATGCTTTTTTTGTGGACTATTCAGAAACTAATGAATAATTAGAGTAATAATAAATTATTCTTCCATACTATGATACTTGGAGAAATATTTCATCTAATTTAAAATTCTTGTTGAATCTTCACCCTATGTAAGACCCTATTGTCCATTTCATGTGAGACTATGAAGTCTAATGATCCTAGTTCAAATTCTGAAGAGAGCTTCCATTTTGAGTTCATTTGATGACCTCCAGATTATCAGTTTTGCCTCTTAACCTACAGTAGTTCAGTGAAAAATAAATATATTTCAGGTATTGAAAATTACCTGTGGATGACTGTTACTGAACAAGGGCTCATGTGCCTGTGCAGCAGAAAGCCAAACTCGGACAGTGGGTGTTTGCAGCAAAGTAAGGGTTTATTTGCAGGGCGCCAAGCAAGGAGATTGGACAGCTCATGCTTAAAAGACCCTAACTCCTTGACAGCTTTCAGGCAAGGGTTTTTAAAGACAGTGTTAGGGGAGAGGGTCATGGGATGTGTGATCAGCTCATGGACCTTTTGATTGGTTGGTGGTGAGGTAACAAAGTGATATTTTGGGAATCTCAGCCTTCTGGTTCCAACCATTCTGAGTTCTATGTGCTTGTGATCAGCATGTAGCCACCATCCTCTACTGGGGTGGGGGGATCTTAGTTTCGGTAGAATAATAATTCAAAGATATGCATCAGACTGTTACCTATATCCCTTCAGGAGGAACTAGGAATCCTGTGTTTCTATTGTCCTAATCATTAACTGCTTGAATCTGCTTTTTGGAACTTAGGAAAGGCTTACAAGACTAAAGCCTTTTTTTCTACAAACAAGAAATGAAGGACATGGAGGGGCTTTTGTACCTGGGAAGGCCCCACGGGGTCCTGCTTGGTTTCAAAATCTCCTTTTCTTTGATACTCCTCAATCCTCAGGGGAACAGGAGCAGAATAAGAAAGAGAACAAAGTTTTACATAGGTTAATCATAAACTCAGCAGGGAACTTGGTTTCATGATCATGCTAACATTATATAACTATAGATCTCAATATAAATTTTTATATGGCCAAAAAAAAGTTTTTAAAAGTATTAAAAATACATTTTATTTTTAGGTGTGTATTTATAACAAGTGTTATTTTATATTTAGCTTTCAAATTTAGTTTCACTATTATTTTAATGTTTGCCTTGAACAAAATTATTCTATTATTGTGGGAATTAGGCTGGATCTTTCGGGACAGTTCTCAGTATTTCTAAAGGATTCTGAACTTCTAAAACAATGGGGCAAGAAGGGAAGTCCTCTTCCTCTATCTGTTCAGGTAAAAGGTAACTGTCCCTACCTTTGGTGTTATGGAGGGAATACTGGAGAATAGAAGGAAGAAGTATTGGATCTGAGATTTCCTACACTTCTCCCCTTCCATGCTTTAAGCCCTGATGGTTAATGTAGTCAGTCAGAACTCTCATAAATCTTCTAACCCTACTATTACTCCTTGACGTAATTCCCCCTCTAAACAATAAATTAGCACTTGTGTGATAATTACTTCCAAAATATTTTTCTATTAATCTTTCCCAATTATGTATGCCTGTGGTATCTTGTTTATGCTATTCTCTTTGACATTGCAATTTTTCTATTAAGTAACTCAACTGGATTTTAACCTGTAAATCCTAGCATGAAGAAATATGGGAGAGAGATTCGTCTGCCAAAGATTCTTAGGCTATGTGATAATGTTGATCTCTACATACTCCTTTGTACTAATCTTACTCATCCTAAGCTTTGTGAAAAACAATAATAGAATTAATTTTACTTTGGGCTTTCTTAGACAGTAGTAGGCTTTTATAATTACCTGGGCATACAAATGCATTCTAGAATTAATGAACACAAAAAAAATCTAGTCTATTTTCAAATTTTTAAAGAAGTACAACATGAATACATGCTTCATAAAAGGAAAACTAAAACTCTCCTTACCTCAAAGTAGCCCAAAGCATGGCTAAATACATTTCAAGTTTCATATAACTTAAACATTATATGCTCTTTGTTTTTTAATAACTTGAAATGTCATGAACTTAAATGTTTTTTTTTTTTTTTTTTGGTTAAGATACATTTTCTAAGAGCTGAACCAAGATAAACTGGAGAAACACCTGCATAGTCTTAATTTTAATGCAAATTAATTTTAATTAACATATCAATTTACTGAAATTAGTGATGGAAAATATTCCAAAAGTAAATATCACAGGTCCCTGTTGTCAATGCCCAAGCCTTCTTTCATCTTATTATGATTAATTGTTGAATCACCACAGGTCCTCTGTTTTACCTGTAAAGCCAAACCAAAGAATTCTTTGCACTTATATCAGCATCCTTTGTCTTCCATACAGGCATTTTAATCCCTTCTGATCTCTGAGATAAATATATTTTTTCATGTAATTATATAATTACATGGTAGGCCAGAACAGATCCCATGGAGCCACTCCAGTGTGTGCCGTGTAAATAATGTTCTGTTCTACCCCTGATAATTGGCCAACAGATCCCCCTAGGAGTGTTTTGATTCCTTAAATAAACACTATGTGGGCAAAGGGGTCTGTATTTTCTCACTGGCAATGAAACCAGAAAGAAGAGCTTCACATTTGGTGCTTATTACATCATTTTAAAAAGAACTCTTGTGACCCTACAGCTCCCTCTGCTGGTTTAGGAAGTTAAAAAAGGACAAGTGGAAAATAGTGTTCATGAACTAGAGCCTCTAGGTGAAAGTGTAATTTTAGGTATGCAATGGGGTTAAACTAAAGAAATAAGCAACAGAAAAACTTCTCATTTTTATTTTTCTTAAGTTGTGAGCCACCCTCTCACCATCTGTCTTTATTTTACCATTATGTGTTCCTGTACTATGTTACTTTTTGCAATAAAAAGCAAGCTCTAGAACAATGGTAATTTTTCTGAACAACTACAACCAAAGTAAGCTTCATGAGTCTCTCAGTTCCACTTTAATAGTTCCATCCCTTCATTAGGCAGGGGGTTATTCATAAGGGCCTTAAGTTACCTCCATCTATGGGGGTGGCAAACAAAAGATGTAAAGAAATGAACCTCTTTTTCAAACTGACCAATTAAAATCCTATGCATCTCATCTTTATGGTATTGGTGACCACCTTTACTTGGTACAGGCAAAAAGCTGAAAAAGAGAGAGGATGAGAATCGGAGAAACATAGGCTTGAATCTCAGCTCTGGTGATTAAAATCTGTGTGGTATTCTTCAAGTTATTTATCCTTTCTGCTCTCTCTTGTTCACATCAATAATTTGGAGATAAAATTAGAGTCCTTGTGAGGGATAAATAAAGTAATGCATATACGTATAGTGCCCGGCATGTAGCAGATGCATATTAATCATAGTTAACATAATTCTAAGAAATATGGGTTTTTTGCCCCAATGATCCAGAGAGTGCAGAAGAGAACTTCCCTTCTAAAAATTCTGAAAGTATGGCCACAAAACGTGTTCAATCATACAAAACATAATTTTTATTGAAAGAAATCAATAGCTAACAGAATCTACAATCCAAACCCATTTTTTAATATGGAGGCAAGATAAAAAATGTAGTTGACCCTACAGAATCGTGGGTCCCAGAAACCTATTAAATTGGGCTGTAAAAGAAGCTAGGTAAATAGCATATTCTGCTGAAGAGGATTTAGATAATCAGTTACAGGTGTTGTCACAGATTATTACAAATAAATGCATGACTTTGATAGCTCTCTTTTACTATATATATAGTAAATGTGTTTATTTTAATATACTAGGTTTTGACAAGACAGTAAACAATGGTTTTATAATCAAATAGCTAGATAGGAAAAAGTGGTTTAAGCCTAACATTTATCTATTCTGAGCGACTGTCTGCCTCCAGGGAATACTGTGCTATCTCTAGTTCTATGTACAGAGGCTAGGTCACTCTTTACTATCAGGTAATAAAAAATAATAGAGGCAGTATAGGTAGTGGTTAAGTGCAAATGTCTGAAGCCAGATAATCTGGGTTTGAATTCTAGCTCTGCTTGAATGACCTTGAGAGAGTACATGGGATGCCTCATCTGTGCTTCACTTCCTTCACTTATAAAATTGTGGTATAACAGTGTACACTTAGTATCAGTTTCCTAGGGCTGCCTTAACAAATTACCACACACTTAGTGGCTTAAAAGACCAAAAGTTTATTTTCTCACAGTTTGAGAGGCTGGAAGTCTGAAATCAAATTATCAGCAGGGTCACGTTCCCACCAAAGGCTCTGGGGAAGAATCCTTCCTTTTTGTTACCAGCTTCTGGTGGTCCCAGCTGTTCCTTAGCATATGGCAGCATAACTCCAATCCCTGTCTTTGTCTTCATGTGGCCTGCCCTCTGTGTCTCTGTCTGTCCTCTCCTCTTCTTATGAGGATGAACAACGCAATAACTGAAATTAAAAATATACTAGAAGGAGGGGCTTCCCTGGTGGCGCAGTGGTTGAGAGTCCACCTGCCAATGCAGGGGACACGGGCTCATGCCCCGGTCCGGGAAGATCCCACATGCCGCGGAGCAGCTGGGCCCGTGAGCCATGGCCACTGAGCCTGCGCATCCGGAGCCTGTGCTCCGCAACGGGAGAGGCCACAACAGTGAGAGGCCTGCGTACCGCAAAAAAAAAAAAAAAAATACACTAGAAGGAATCTATAGCAGAATAACTGAGGCAGAAGAACGGATAAGTGAGCTGGAAGACAGAATGGTGGAATTCACTGCTGTGGAACAGAATAAAGAAAAAAGAATGAACAGAAATGTGGACAGTCTCAGAGAGCTCTGGGACAACATTAAACGTAACAATATTCAAATTATAGGGGTCCCAGAAGAAGAAGAGAAAGAAAAAGGATCTGAGAAAATATTTGAAGAGATTATAGTTGAAAACTTCCCTAATATGGGAAAGGAAATAGCCACCCAAGTCCAGGAAGCAAAGAGAGTCCCATAGAGAATAAACCCAGAAGAAACATGCAGAGACACATATTAATCAACTAACAGAAATTAAATACAAAGAAAAAATATTAAAAGCAACTAGGGAAAAGCAACAAATAACCTACAAGGGAAGCCCCATAAGGTTATCAGCTGATTTTTCAGCAGAAACTCTACAAGTCAGAAGGGAGTGGCAGCATATATTTAGTGAGGAAAGAGAAAAACCTACAACCAAGATAACTCACCCAGCAAGGATCTCATTCAAAATCAATGGAGAAATCAAAAGCTTTACAGATCAGCAAAAGCTAAGAGAATTCAGCACCACCAAACTAGCTTTACAACAAATGCTAAAGGAATTTCTCTAGGCAGGAAACACAAGGGAAGGAAAAGACCAAAAGAAGACCAAAAAGACAGAAACAAACCCAAAACAATTAAGAAAATGGTAATAGGAACATACATATCAATAATTACCTTAAATGTGAATGGATTAAATGCTCCAACCAAAAGACACAGACTGGCTGAATGGATACAAAAACAAGACCCGTATATATGCTGTCTACAAGAGACCCACTTCAGACCTAGGGACACATACAGACTGAAAGTGAGGGGATGGAAAAAGATATTCCATGCAAATGGAAATCAAAAGAAAGCTGGAGTAGCAATCGTCATATCAGACAAAATAGACTTTAAAATAAAGACTGTTACAAGAGACAAGGAAGGACATTACATAATGATCAAGGGACCAATCCAAGAAGAAAATATAACAATTGTAAATATTTATGCACCCAACATAGGAGCACCTCAATACATAGGGCAAATGCTAATGGCCATAAAAGGGGAAATCAAAAATAACACAATAATAGTGGGGGACTTTAACACCCCACTTACAGCAATGGACAGATCATCCAGGCAGAAAATTAATAAGGAAACACAAGCCTTAAATAACACAATAGACCAGACAGACTAGATATTTATAGGACAGTCCATCAGAAAGCAGCAAATACACTTCCTTCTCAAGTGCACATGAAACATTCTCCAGGATAGATCACATCTTGGGTCACAAATCAAGCCTCAGTCAATATAAGAAAACTGAAATTGTATCAAGCATCTTTTCCAGCCACAATGCTATGATATTAGAAATCAGTTAGAGGAAAATACTAAAAAACACAAACACATGGAGGCTAAACAACATGCTAGTAAACAATTAAGAGATCACTGAAGGGGCTTCCCTGGTGGTGCAGTGGTTGAGAGTCTGCCTGCCGATGCAGGGGACACGGGTTCATGCCCCGGTCCGGGAGGATCCCACATGTCGCGGAGCGGCTGGGCTCGTGGGCCATGGCTGCTGAGCCTGCGCGTCGGGAGCCTGTGCTCCTCAACGGGAGAGGCCACAGTGGTGAGAGGCCCACGTACCGCAAAAAAACAAAAAAAAACAAAAAAACAAACAAAAAAAAGAGATCACTGAAGAAATGAAAGAGGAAATCAAAAACACCTAGAGACAAATGACAATGAAAACACGATGACTCAAAACCTATGGAATGCAGCAAAAGCAGTTCTAAGAGGGAAGTTTATATCAATACAATCCTACCTTAAAAAATAAGAAAAACCTCAAATAAACAACCTAAACTTACACCTAAAGCAGCTAGAGAAAGAAGAACAAAAAAACCCAAAGTTAGTAGAAGGAAAGAAATCATAAAGATCAGAGCAGAAATAAATGAAATAGAAACAAAGAAAACAATAGCAAAGGTCAATAAAACTAAAAGCCGGTCCTTTGAGAAGGTAAACAAAACTGATAAACTTTTAGCCAGACTCATCAAGAAAAAAAGAGGACTCAAATCAGTAAAATTAGAAATGAAAAAGGAGAAGTTACAACAGACACCACAGAAATACAAAGCATCCCAAGAGACTACTACAAGTAACTCAATGCCAATAAAATGGACAACCTGTAAGAAACGGACAAATACTTAGAAAGGTGTAACCTTCCAAGACTGAACCAGGAAGGAAGAGAAAATATGAACAGACAAATCACAGCTAATGAAATTGAAACTGTAATTAAAAATCTTCCAACAAACAAAAGCCCAGGACCAGATGGCTTCACAGGTGAATTCTATCAAACATTTAGAGAAGATCTAACACCCATCCTTCTCAAACTCTTCCAAAAAATTGCAGAGGAAGGAACACTCCCAGACTCATTCTATCAGGCTACCATCACCCTGATACCAAAACCAGACAAAGATATTACAAAAAAAGAAAACTAAAAAAAAAAAAAAAAACAAAAAAAGAAAACTACAGACCAATATCACCAATGAATATAGATGCAAAAAGCCTCGACACAATACTAGCAAACAGAATCCAACAACACATTAAAAGGATCATACACCATGATCAAGTGGGATTTTTCCCAGGGATGCAAGGATTCTTCAATATACACAAATTAATCAGTGTGATAAACCATATTAACAAACTGAAGAAGAAAAACCATATGATCATCTCAGTAGATGCAGAAAAAACCTTTTGACAAAATTCAACACTGATTTATGATAAAAACTCTCCAGAAAGTGGGCATAGAGGGAACCTACCTCAACATAATAAAGCCCATATATGACAAACCCACAGCAAACATCATTCTCAATGGTGAAAAACTGAAAGCATTGCCTCTAAGATCAGGAACAAGACAAGAATGTCCACTCTCACCACTATTATTCAACATAGTTTTGGAAGTCCTAGCCACAGCAATCAGAGAAGAAAAAGAAATAAAAGGAATACAAGTTGGAAAAGAAGAAGTAACACTGTCACTGTTTGCAGGTGACATGATACTATACATAGAGAATCCTAAAGATGCCACCAGAAAACTACTAGAGCTAATCAATGAATTTGGTAAAGTAGCAGGATACAAAATTAATGCACAGAAATCTCTTACATTGCTATACACTAATGATGAAAAACCTGAAAGAGAAATTAAGGAAACACTCCCATTTACCACTGCAACCAAAAGAATAAAATAACTAGGAATAAACCTACCGAGGGAGACAAAAGACCTCTATGCAGAAAACTATAAGACAATGATGAAAGAAATTAAAGATGAAACAAACAGATGGAAAGATATACCATGTTCCTGGATTGGAAGAATCAGTATTGTGGAAATGACTATACTATCCAAAGCAATCTACAGATTCAACGCAATCTCTATCAAATTACCAATGGCACTTTTCACAGAAGTAGAACAGAAAATTTCACAATGTGTATGGAAACACAAAAGACCCTGAATAGCCAAAGCAATCTTGAGAAAGAAAAACTGAGCTGGAGTAGTCAGGCTCCCTTACTGCAGACTATACTACACAGCTACAGTAATCAAGACAGTATGGTACTGGCACAAAAACAGAAATATACATCAGTGGAACAGGATAAAAGCCCAGAGATTAACCCAAGCACCTATGGTCACCTAATCTATGACAAAGGAGGCAAGAATATACAATGGAGGAAATACAGCCGCTTCAATAAGTGGTGCTGGGAAACTGGACAGCTACATGTAAAAGAAATAAATTAGAACACTCCCTAACACCATACACAAAAATAAACTCAAAATGGATTAGAGACCTGAATGTGAGGCCAGACACTATAAAACTCTTAGATGAAAACATAGGAAGAACACTCTTTGACATAAATCACAGCAAGATCTTTTTTGATCCACCTCCTAAAGTAATGAAAATTTTAAAAATTAACAAATGGGACCTAAACTTAAAATCTTTTCCACAGAAAAGGAAACCATAAACAAAACAGAAAGACAACCCTCAGAATGGGAGAAAATATTTGCAAATGAAGCAACTGACAAAGGATTAATCTCCAAAATACACAAACAGCTCATGCAGCTCAATATTTTTTTAAAAAATCCCAATCAATATATGGGCAGAAGACCTAAATAGACATTTCTCCAAAACAGACATACAGATGGTCAACAAACACATGAAAAGATGCTCAATATCACTAATTATTAGAGAAATGCAAATCAAAACTACAATGAGGTATCACCTCACACCGGTCAGAATGGCCATCATCAAAAAATCTACAAACAATAAATGCTGGAGATGGTGTGGAGAAAAGGGAACTCTCTTGCACTGCTAGTGGGAATGTAAATTGGTATGCACACTATGGAAAACATTATAGAGGCTCCTTAAAAAACTAAAAATAGAACTACCATGTGACCAGAAATCCCACTACTGGGCATATACTCAGAAAAAAACATAATTCAAAAAGAATTACTGTAGCACTATTTACAATAGCCAGGTCATGGACACAACCTAAATGCCCATCAATAGAGGAATGGATAAAGAAAATGTGGTACATATATACAATGGAATATTACTCAGCCATAAAAAGGAATGAAATCGGGTCATTTGTAGAGACGTGGATGGACCTAGAGAATGTCATACAGAGTGAAGTAAGTCAGAAAGAGAAAAACAAATATCACATATTAACACATATATGTGGAATCTGAAAAAATTGGTATAAACAATCTTATTTACAAAGCAGAAATAGAGACACAGATGTAGAGAGCAAACATATGGATACCAAGGGGAGGCAAGGAGGGTTAGGATGAATTGGGTGATTGCGAGTGACATATAAACACCATTGATACTATGTATAAAATAGATAACTAATGAGAACCTACTGTTTAACTCAGGGAACTCTACTCAGTGCTCTTTGGTGACCTAAATGGGAAGGAAATCCAAAAAAGAGGGAATATATGTATTTGTATAGCTGATTCACTTTGCTGTACAGTAGAAACTAATACAACATTGTAAAGCAACTATACTCCCATAAAAATTAAAAAAATAAAAAATAAAATAAAGTAAAATTGAACGTCTAGCTATTTAAAAAGAAAAAAAAACCCAAAGAACAAAAAAGATGATGCATTCCATTATGGTGCAGAGGTTATATAAGGTATCTGGACAGAAAGCATTAGAGCACTGTGATAGAAACTTGAAATTCTTACATTTCTAATGCTAGAATAATCAGCATATATTCAGTAACTATTGAATGTTAAGATTCTGAAGAGTGTTGGACCACATGAAAGTGGTCACTCAGTTAAGCCTTAATTCTGAGATACAACTTGCAGGGTTAATATAGTGGTGAGCTTTCATGACTTCCGAATGGCTTCCCTTAAACATATTGTGCTATCGATAAAAACTGCACTTAGCAGCAATTATATTAACTGAGTCTAATGTGTGTGGTTGAAATGCCACTCAGAAGACTCTTTAAATACACATCATATCCTGTGTAAGGTCACGTCCATTTCACTATGGCTACATATTCTATTCTGCATATTACCAATATCCCACATACTAAGTCATAGATGTCTGGGAAAGAAGCCTCATATGCAGAAACTTTACCGTTAATGGGAAAATAAATACCCAAAAGTTCTAACAATATATACACACATTCTTTTTTTAAAATGTCTTTTTTTTCCCCCTAGCAGCTATTACTTTGACAAAGTAGATCCCAAAGTATTGAGATTTACTCAGGGTTATATATTGCCCTTTACCTACCATTCTGTATCCCATAAGGAGACACAAAGAGTTTTTTGTTCATAAGAAGCTTATGAACTGGTTAGGAATTCCATGCAAAGGATAGATACATGCTACAGATATATAAAGCTACAGATAAACGCATGCATGTGATGCTGGAAGTAAGTCATTTGCCTTTAAAGTGATAGAACTTAGAAAGGTGATCAGACGGGGTACAGTTAAGAAAATATTTTGTAGCAAAGATCTCACCTGACTTTTGAGAAAGACTCAGATTATGTCTGACAAGATCATGAAACATTGTCTCTAAAGCATCTTTATATGTGTTTAGCATGGAAATCACTGTTGGAAAGTTGTTCTGAAGGACAAAGGGACCAGACTCTCTGAGTTTCAGCTGGACCTGGGAAGAGAGTCTTAATGAGTGAGAAGGCCTGATTCTGAGCACAGGGTACAGGTGGTAACTCACACTGTTTTCTGCTCTGTCTTTATTGGCCCATGTCTAAGTCCTAGAAGAATATGGGCTCAATAAGTGCTGAATATATGCTGACTATGCTAGCTATAAAACATTAGGGAGACTAAGAGAAACTAAGAGACTGAATGATTTGTTTTAGTAAAGGCACTGTTGGACATTGAAGGCCTAAGCAATATTACTAGGGAACTCCTCTAATCAACTGCAACAGGTGGGCAGAAAGCACATTCTATTCTGCTTTATCCCAGATCTCCTTCTGCCTTGGTGTCAGGAGGACCCTAGTTGACATACTTTATGGAGCAAAGCTGTAGCAGATGGGAAACTGAAGCACTGAGTGGAGTCTGGTGACACCCAGTGGGAGACTACGGTACCTGGAGGGACAGAAACAAGACAGCCTGACTGGAATACATTCCTTTGTGAATACTGCTACATACTACATCCCAACAAAGTCCTGAACACATTGGGGCCAGCCCAGGGCAGAGTGGATTTTTAAAGAGGCCTTAAGTGGGTCCAAGAGTGAAAAGAGATTTGAAATATTACTGATTTTAAGATCTCATTAATTCCTCAGATTGCTAAAGTCTGGGAAAAATCAAATTATAAAAGATTGAATTTTCATACTTCCAATTGTTTGTTTTTGGTTTGAGCCTTCTAACTGCCAGAGATGAATAATTAGAGGTAAAATTAATTTTTTCTTATCTATTTTATTTTGCAAGCTTTCTCTTACACACACTTTCATCTCCATGCACACAAACACACACATCTCTTTCCAATAAAAGTAACACGTTCTGAATATTTATCCTTTAATTGTAGGAAATGGATAGCTACTAAATTGTTTCCTAAAATGTTCATCAGTATTTTATGTAGCTTTACCCTCCAGCCCCCATTAGAATATAAACATGAATATAGGTGCCAAAGATGATACTTCTAAGAGGTATTTAAATTCTGGTTTAATTCACTTCAGACAAAATGGGAAATGCCTTGTATTTTATTGCCTCTAGCTTCTCACACTAAAAACAATCCCTAAAGAATTTGCTGTGTGGAATGTTTTTGCTGCCTAAGGCAACTGTCTGCTTTGACTGTATGACAGAATAGACCTCAGTTATATTTGTTGAAGTTCAAATATTTGGTGTTTCTTCAATGAAAAACTACACTGCAACGTGCCTGAAGGGAAACTGTTTCAAAACAGAGAAGGGACAGATAAGAAAGCTGATCACATAACATGCATGTTTGGTCTACTTTGCCCTTTAGTATATTTTAGTGTTTTGGTCAAATGAACGTGTATTGATAAATACATTAAAAATAAACCCTAGTGTGGAGAAAAGGGAACACTCTTGCACTGTTGGTGGGAATGTAAATTGATACAGCCACTATGGAGAACAGTATGGAGGTTCCTTAAAAAACTAAAAATAGAACTACCATACAACCCAGCAATCCCACTACTGGGCATATACCCTGAGCAAACCATAATTCAAAAAGAGTCATGTACCACAATGTTCATGGCAGCTCTATTTACAATAGCCAGGACATGGAAGCAACCTAAGTGTCCATCAACAGATGAATGGATAAAGAAGATGTGGCACATATATATACAATGGAATATTACTCAGCCATAAAAAAAACAAAATTGAGTTATTTGTAGTGAGGTGGATGGACCTAGAGACATACAAAGTGAAGTATGTCAGAAAGAGAAAAACAAATACCATATGCTAACACATATATATGGAATCTAAGAAGAAAAAAAAAGGTCATGAAGAACCTAAGGGTAAGATGGGAATAAAGACACAGACCTACTAGAGAATGGACTTGAGGATATGGGGAGGGGGAAGGGTAAGCTGTGACAAAGTGAGAGAGTGGCATGGACATATATACAC
Organism: Mesoplodon mirus; assembly: GCF_964341445.2. Taxonomy (NCBI): domain Eukaryota; kingdom Metazoa; phylum Chordata; class Mammalia; order Artiodactyla; family Ziphiidae; genus Mesoplodon; species Mesoplodon mirus. Next base: position 95,994,715 of record NC_138984.1, read on the forward strand.
TACCAAACGTAAAATAGATAGCTAGTGGGAAGCAGCCGCATAGCACAGGGAGATCAGCTCGGTGCTTTGTGACCACCTAGAGGGTTGGGATAGGGAGGGTGGGAGGGAGGGAGACGCAAGAGGGAAGAGATATGGGAACATATGTATAACTGATTCAGTTTGTTATAAAGCAGGAACTAACACACCATTGTAAAGCAATTATACTCCAATAAAGATGTTAAAATAAATAAATAAATAAACCCTAGCTAGATCATAGAATAAAAAATTTAAATGTAAAATAACCTAGAAAACAATGTGGAAACATGGATTCGATGGATACATATGAAATATTGAGTCTGGAAATATATTTACAAAATACATCTAAGACATAAATGAAAAGTTAAGAAGTTACAAAGAAAAAAAGTGAGAGAGTACTATAGAAATAAATTTTTAAAAAATTCTGAGAGCCAAGACATTATTGAAAGATAAACTGCAGACTGGAAAACATCAGACAAAATGTTATCATCATTATATCAAGAGCTCTCTTAATCAAGGAAAAATCATGCTAATACTTTAAAAGAAAAATAAATTAAAGATGTGAACACTTTGTAGAAAAATATCAGTGCCCCCAAACAAAAAGAAAAGCTGTCTCTTTCATAATTGGAGAAAAATAAAATAAAACAACCTATACATTTAAAATTCTCTCTGAAAAGGTAATATTCACACTTTATGAGAGTGTGGGAAAAGAAACATTTATACGTATCACTAAGACAGTCTCTTAAAAATGGTCTTTCATGACTTTAATCATATTTTTAATGATTTTTTTTGTCTTTCCCTTACTATGCTAAATCTTGTGATGGAATATTGCCACACGATTTACTTGGCAGGATTTGACACAGTTGATCACTTTCTCCTCCATGGTGTACTTTCTCTCCTTGGCCCCTGTGCACCACACCTCCCAGGTTTCCTCCTACCTCACTGGTTGCTCCTTCTCTGTTCCTCTTGTTTTTTCATCCTCCTCGCTCAGACCTCTCAATAGTGGTGTGACCCAGGGATTAGTCTGGGTCCTCATCTCTAACCATATTCGCCCCCTTGGTAATTTCATCCAGTCTAGTGGTTCCATATACCTTTACGTACAAATGATTTCCAAATTTATAGCCTTTAAATTCCATATTCACATATCAAACTACCTTGGAAATATAAAGGATATTCCCTTGGGTATGTAACAGACATCTTGAACTTAACATGTCCCTTACAAAAACCATGATCGTCTCCTGTCCCCTACTAACTTCCTCACTAAAGGAAAAAAAACATGCTTCTCCTGCAATCTTCTTCCTCTCAGTTAAAGATACCTGCATTCTTCCAGTTGCTTAGACCAAAAACTTTAGTCTTCCTTGACTTCTTTTTAACTCTCACATTTGATAACCAATCTATCAGGGAATCCCATTGGTTCTACTCTCAAAAGATATTTAACCACCTCTCACAACCCCTACTGTTATCACTCTTGTTTGAGCTGTCAGTATTCTTCACCTGGATTACTGCAATTATCTCTTAATGGGTCTGCTTACTTTTGTACACTACAGTATATTCTTAATACATCAACAAGAGTGACTCTTTATAGTCCTTATAAGGGCTACAAGGCTCAGAATCTGGATCCCTGTTACCCCTCTGATCTTTCTACCTGCGACTCTCCCACTAGCTCATTCTGTTTGAAGTACAATGGCTTCTTTTTTTGTTCCCTGAAAATGCCAGTCATCCCTTTGCCTTATGGCCTTTGTACTTTCTTTTCCCGCTGCCCTAATACTTTCTTCCTCTAGATGTCTGCACGGCCAACTCCCTAGTTCCTTCAAGTCTTTTCTCAATTGTGTCAGCTTCTTAAGTGGACCACTGTATTTAAATTATCACCACTCAGACTGAACTCCTGCTCCCTTCCCCTGCTCTATACTTTCACATGATACTTTTATCTTCCTAGCGTATTTTATCACTTACTTATTTATCATGTTTGGTGCTTATTATCTGGATTTTCCCACTAAGAAGAAGCTCCACAAGGTCAGGATTTTTTTCTTTTTTGTTTACTTGCATATTCCATTACAGAAGAATGTCCGGCATATGGCAGCACTGAAGAAATATCTATTGAGTTAATTAATGAACTCAATAACTATAAACGTCATGAAACAGTGATCATGTCTATGTTGGTCACTACTGGATCCCCAGAGCCTAGCAGAGTATTTAGCACTTAGCATACTACATGAGTACTTGCTGAATGAATGAATGAGAATGAGAAGTGGATTTCTCAATCATGGCGCAATCTTTGGTCACAAGTCCACAGTTTACAATAGTAGATATTTTTCTTTGTTGCTCAAAATTAGAAATACTTACAATTTATAAGCTACACAAAGGTACTAAGTATTTAGTGAGCTCCCATAGGGATAACCATAGACTAGGAAATGGAGCGATGGCAATCACCTGCTGCTGCAAACTTCGCCATTAAAATGACCTGGTCCAAATGCCAGCATCATACTCAGGGAGCAGAGTTATCGCTTTTTGGCTATCTTTTAAGTAATAACATTATTTCTAGTAGTTCTCAGTAACTGTTTTTAACTTTGTGCAGGTTTCCCCCTAACTTTTATTTTGAAACTTTAAAAATCAACATGCATTCTCTGATTGTAAACTGACACTGCACAGAAGATTTAAAACTTTACAGATCTCTCAGACAACTGCCTTGAACATTTACTCCATGTGCTTTATTGGGATAACAAGTAAAGTGGCATCAACAACCTCCCACTCTCTACTCAGGGATTTTACTATCAGTAGATTCTAACATACCTTAGACTATTAAAAACAGATACTTCACACATGTTTTGGGATTCATATATTGAGGGACTCAACATGGACTCAATACAAATTTTCTAGTCCACATAAGTTTCAATAGACTTCTAAACTGGAAACCAGTTTGATGAAGTTTGGAGGAGGGTTACTGATATTCATCCATAGCAGCCCGGTGGTGGTGTTTTCTGCCTGCTTGGTCATCAGAGTTCATGGGTAGCAGTCAAGGTGACAGGGACACAGAGTGAGGCTCTAACCAAGGAACAAGTGATTCCCCATGACTACGCAGAGACTGACAATCAGGCAAGGCTGACTCAGCATTTGGCAGTTTTCTTATCACTTGATTCCTCTTGCCCTGAAAAGTTTCATGGATATTTCAACTACACTGATTATTTCTTTGTCTCTGCTCCTCAGTGTTCTTTCCTTAGCTCTACATGTTTGGTTTAATGTAATCAAGACTAAGACAAAAAATTTCACTAATAGAGTTTCTAGTAGCAAGAATGAGATAAACACGCTTGTCCTAAATGAGTCAGAATCATTCTGTGGTGCACACAACATCTTATTTAAATTCACTTACACTACTTAACAAAATCCCACTAGGAACTAGACCTCTAGGCCTTTTTAATAGAGTCAGACAATCTTAAATGCTAGAGGAAAGGAAAGAACAAGCAGTTGGAGTTTCTTCTCTCTAGACAACCAAGTCAAACCAGCTCCGTGCAGGAACACCATTTATGTCTTGGTTTTGTAAACTAAATTCTGTGATTACAGTGAAAACCCAGCTCTGAACAAAAGGGTTTTTTCTTTTTTAAAGGCATGTCCAGCTGGAGCCAGACAATTCTGAAATAGATCCCAGCTGTTTACATTATTGCAACACAAGAACAACTAAATACTACCAGGAAAGAACTATCAGTAGTAAATTCTTGTTTAAAGTTGTAGGTAGACAGAAAGCCAAATCCTTCAAGACCACTCCCACTCAGCAGTAGTTTAGAAAGGGTAGTAAAAGGAAGACATTAATTCTGACTTGCCGTTTTAACTGGCCCAGCTATCAACACTATAAGTCTTTTGGTGTCTTATATTGTTCCAAGCATAAGCATGAGCATTTGCTACAGTGTGTATTTCCAAGTTGGAAAAGCTAGCCCTTCTCCAAGAACTTCAAAAATCTGCCAGTTTTGAGATAAATGTTTCATGTATTTCTTCCATAATCATAATTGTTTGTGGATTGTGTATTTTGTCTCACATTTAGTTTTTTTGCCTTTTTATAAATGCAAGCAGGTATAGATATTTCTATAAAGTCTCATTTTCATTACACAGCACAAAGCAAGTACTATTTAAAGTATAAAGAAAGTACTCAAAGAGTAACATAACCAGATGGCAATTTCCTTTAATCACAATAATCATCACTATATTGCTAATTAATTTGGTAGTATTTTTAATTATATGCTTTGTTACCAGTAAAATGAAAAATAGTACATATCTAAAATTTAGATTGAATGTTATTTTCTAGGTAAATAAATCTCCTGTTTTACTCTGTGCCCAGCATTATCTTCCAAGAGCACATGTATTTTTAAACAATTTATATTTATATTCCATTATAATATATTCTCTCTTAATACTCATATTTATAAATTATACATTTGAATTTGGTTTTCATTTCAGCACCTGACCAAAAGCAAAACATTTCAAGTATAAATATTTAGTCTCTCAAGATGAAATGGATTCATTTTCCTTTAGTATATGTGCATAGTATGTATGTTTTGTTTGGATATTCTTGTCTTCAGAGACCTAACAAACCTATCCAATAATATTTTATATAAATATAAATGCTAATTCTGATTGGGTAGCAGTTCAGAATCAAAGCCAAAGTTCATTTTCTCACCTGATGTTATGTCAATGTACTGTTAAACAGTACTCTTGAACTATAAATTTGTGTGTGTATATGTGCATCTGTGATGAAGCTATGTAGTTGAATATACTTTCTGAAAATAAGGCTGCAGGGAGTGAACTGGTGAAGGATGTCTTTCTCAATCTTACACAAGTAGTAAATTGGGTGACATTTGCTATTTATAACAGATGAAAACCAGATGAGAATTTTTTTCTGCCCTAACCTCTGATGATTAGATAAGCTCAGTTTCTTTAAATGCTGTGCTTAATATTTAAACTGAATCTTATTTAAAAAGATAGTCTAGGATGAACTGATAAAGACATTCCAGATGCAATCTTCCAGAAATGACAATATAAACTTAATCTCTTGAAGAATAAATTTAGGCAATATGCCAGATTTTGAAAGTCAAATGCTTTCAGATGATAACTAGTAAGTTTCTCATAACACGTGTAATATTTAATTTTTTATACCAAAATTCTCTATTCACACATGTAATCTTCACAGTTACATGAGAATATAAACCATTATTTTAAAAAATAAAAACTTAAAAATTTGAAAATAAAAATAAGCAACCTATTTCCCAGGGCAGATGAAATGATCCAAAAGTTTTACCTTCTTTTTGCAGAAACAAATACTGAAAGCAGTTAACCAAGACCAGTTAACCAAGATTAAAAGAGAATAAATGAGTGTATAGTTTTGGATATGTTGAGGTTCTGATGCCTGTGTTAGTGAAGGATTTCCTAGCCTTAAAGAAGTAACAATTACCTTGCGGGAATACTAACATTTAAGAAGAAGGTAGTAAATGCAGAAAAATAAAATACGAAGGAGGCAGAAGGAGGAGTAATTAAATGCAGCAGGGAGGTCACTGGTAGAATGATATCTCAGAAGCCAAGAGAAGTTGAATCCTCAAGAAAGAGTAAATATTTAACAATGGCAAAGACTGAGGAACGGTGAAATAAGATTAAAGCTTAAGAAACACCAAGCTGGTGTTTGGATGAGGCCAATCAAAGGTCATCTATAAACAGTTTTGGTAAGGAGACTGGACTGGAAGTCATATCAGAGTAGGTTGTTGAGTGAACAGGATGTGAGAAAGTGGGACCAGCAGTTTAGAAAGCTCCTTTCTTAATGGATGAGATACAAACAAGAAGAATATGCACGGTTAAAGGAGTTTTTTATTTGTTTGTTTGTTTATTTTTAGGATAGAAGATACTTGACTACATTTGAGTCCATTTATAAACTGAGGGGAAGAAGGCACTAGAGAAAGGATAAAATGAAGTTCTAGATATGAGAGCAGAGGCAGATCCTAAGAATTCTGGAATTGGAGATGTGTGTGGAAATCCTTCCAAGACCATCAGCACTCTCAACGCCGCCCCGCCCCCATCCTGCTCTATTTCTCTCTTCTCCACAGCATCGAGACCTTCATAACACTACATAATTCACTTTTTGTTACCTTTACCATTTGTCTTCTTCACCTCTCCACCTCAGTCTCCTTTGTGACCTCTTCATTTCCTGCTATTCCCACTTATCCTTTAAATCTAAGTGTCCTCCCAGGACTATAAAGTTCACAGGGGCAGAGATCTTTATCTTTTGTTCATTCATATATTTCAAGCACCTACAACATGGTGCGTACTCAACAAATACTTGCTAAATGAAAAGATGTTGGAGTGTAGAAATTAAAATTTGCTGGGGTTAGCTTGAAAGATTTTATTCGTTTTTCTGCAAAGTAGGAATAATTAAGCTGTAATTTATAAGGAAAGTAAGCTCAAGAGAGATTTCATATATACTGAAAGGTAAACATTCACGATATAGATCAGACGTTATTTATGGTAGTCCGAGAGCCCCATTTAAGTTCATGATTTGTCTATCCCACATACTAATTTATTTTTCTTTTTAATTAGCTACCATCGTTTAAACATTAGATTTAATGCAGCAATTCAGATGTACTGCTTGTCTTGGAAAGCAGGAGGATGTGGCAATACTTGACTCATATTTCAGCATGACAACAATCACCTGGATCTGATTTGAGGCTGTCCCTGCACCACCACCACCCAGGACACAGGTTCACAAGATGAAGCATGTGATCTTCATTTGCCAAAGTCCTCACCATTCACTATGGTATCCTTAACCCCTAAGTCTGCTGTCAATTTCCATTTATTATTGAACTTGAGCTAATGTTTTGTATAGTATGGCTGCTTCATCTCTCCTGGCCTTTTAGGCAAATGTGCTTGCAATCCATGACATTGATAGTATTCAACTAACAAGTAATTTGTGTTCCAATGGGGTTTTCTTTTATCCTTAGAAACAGATTAAACTCCTCACCATGGCTAATTAGATCCTATATGACCTGGCTGCTCCAATCCACTTAACCCCCTTCACAACTCTCCACTTGGCTTTAAATGCACTCCTACTTTCTGTCCTCAATGGCCCTCTTCCTTTTTCTTAAATATATCAAGCTCCCTCCAGACTCTATGCCTTTATATTTTCAGTTTTCTTTACCGCAATTTCTTTCCTTCAGGTAATCAGCATGGCTGGCTTCTAATTCTGTCACACATGCAAATATTTGTCAACAAGAAGCCCCCCTCCGTCAGACCCATAGAAGTTGCTCTGAAATCTCAATGCAACTCAGCCCTCTGTCCTTTTAAGATCTCCAACAAGCGACTTACATGAAAGGTTTACTCAAGGCAAAGGGGACAATTTTCTAGGCGCAGGGTTAATTTAAGCTTCTAGTCAGAATCAAGTGACAAAGACCGCACACAGAACAGACTGGAATTCCGAAATTACATTCCACTTTGAAGAATGTGTACTATGAGGTTTACTAGATTCTTAAACCCTGTTCATGCAAATGCAATGAATGTATCCATTCAATGTATCTAGCCAGTAGACGTATCTTGAACACCACTTATTTCCCTGAAGAAAAATTGTTTCTAACATATTATATGCTAATGTAAAATTTTCTGGTATTGATCGGAGTTACAAACGGTGCTCTTCTTATGTAAGTTTTCCATTAGTGTCCTTCAAATGCTAACTCACTCCCTGGAGTGTTAGTTCTGATTAGTGTACCTGAAATACTAATAAACCCTCCCTAAGGGTCGATAAAATTAACGCATTCATTCCTGTACATGTACACACACCACATACTCCATGACGTGTTTTAAAGCACATCATAAGAAACAAAATAATTAGGAATCAATCACTCATACATATAACAAATACTGAGAATCCTCTCCTCCCTTCCCCTCTCCACACCTTAAACCAATTTTGAGTGAATTGACAAGAAAATAAAAAGTTGGCTTACTGTGGGGCTATGAGTGGCTGGTTTACTCCTTAATTCTTTCCATGGAACTGACGGGATTTGAAGAAATTGTTTCTGGCACTCCCATTGTAACTTGAAATGTATTTGGTCACAGAAACAAGGCCAGTGTTGATCTGGCCCTTAAAAGGACGCTCCGCAGCCTGGAGAACAAGCCGAATATGGCGAACAAGGCGAACATGGCGCCCGTGGCACGGGGTGCAGCGCACAGCGTGGCACGGAGCGCGTGGCCCGAGGTCTGCATTCTATGCGCCTGCGCAGCGTCTCAGCGCCGGGGTCGGAGGCTGCGGGGGTTGCCGTGTTCGCCCCGGGCCCTGGAGACTGAGGGCGGGCGGCTGGTGGACGCCTTGCAGGCGCTGCTCACCAGCCCACCTCCGTGCTCCGAGCGTAAATTAACAGACACCCTTGAATGGATAATAACAGAAAACGCTGTTGGAATAGTGTGGGGATCGGCAATTTTGCACATGAAGCTTTGGAGCTGTTGTTTACTGTAGTTTGCGTGAAGCTGGGACAAAATTGAACATACTCATTCGGTGCTTTGGAAAGTGCGAAAGCTGCTAGTGAACGCTAGTCTCCTTTCTCAGGAGAAGTAACTGAAATGAATGCAGCTCTAGCAGAAAATCCAGGGCTTGTCAACATATCTTGTTATGAAGATGGTTGGCTGATCAAGATGACACTCACAAACCTTTCAGAACTAGATATGTGAAGAAGCATATGAGAGATACATAAAATGTATTGAGGAGTGAAGATGGAACCCCTAAATAAACTAGTTTGAAACAACTTAATCTAGCATAGTTGTCTTAAGTTAGTGGTGGAGAGATTTTAAAAAAGCAACTTATAGCAAAAGGAACTACTTGCCACGTTACCTGAAGAAAATATCCCTTAACTTCCTAATGACTTCACTTAAACACTATGCATCTTTTTCACAGCACCCTATAATTTTTAGGATAGGCTCCAGTTATAATATTCAGAATTCCTGAAACTGTGGTAAACCTAGTTATAAAAATTATGTAATTCAAAGATAACATTGTTATCTTAAGCCTTATATAATACTGTAACTTGCTTACAGTCATGCCTGTATTTGGGTCAAAATACCTAATGATCTTCCCATTAGAAATAACTGGCAGTGGAGAAGAGTTTTTGTTAGTTGTACAGTGTCAGATAAAGAACAATACTGTCTTAATTTTGCAATATACTGTGTTTGCTGGTGCTATTTTTATACACTGAAGCAACAGCCTTGCAGGAAAATAAAGTTTAATAATAAAATATTCAACTTCTTAATTTAAAAAAAATGGAACCGTTGCTTCTGCATTTCTGTATCTTTATGGGTTAAATAGGCACTGAAGGCTTCCCTGAATAACTGTCATGAAACCTGAACTATGTTCTTCCCATTTTTCTCTTCCTGTTTCTTGGAGTATATTTATTGCACACAGATGTAAACAGCAATGTAGAATTTACCAACAATTTCATAAGATAAAATGATGGGAGGGTTTAATATCAGATACTCCAAAGTAAACTCTCTTAAAATCTTCGTGAGT